>NW_020455954.1:3151355-3296730 GCF_003342845.1 Nothoprocta perdicaria
TCCTTTCCTTTCCTTTCCTTTCCTTTCCTTTCCTTTCCTTTCCTTTCCTTTCCTTTCCTTTCCTTTCCTTTCCTTTCCTTTCCTTTCCTATTATTCCTTTGCTGTAATACCTTCCTGACTTATATTTCTCATTTTGTCTACCCTGAGCTCGATGTGGTCCATCTCAAGACCTTTCTGCTGTCTGTAGTGAGCCCAAGTTTTAGCACAGTGTGTCTTCTCTTTTCCAGCAATCAGCCTAAACTCAGCTTGAGCTCAGTCTGCAAATCCATTTGTCCTGCAGCAGGCAGCATTTTAAGAAGGAATTCATGTTAGATTATCTGCCTGACATCAGTCTTGTAACATCATTGCTGTGGTGAATGGAAAGGATGCAGGCTACACAGTCTTCTTCAAGTGACAGATTAAGTCCACCCTTGAATATACATACCCTAAAATATGTATTGACAGTGGGATTTCCTGAACACAGGAATTATTTGCATCATTTTATATTGCACTTTGAAGACTAGTATTGTACATGAGATAGAAATTCTGCTTCATATCCAGCCCTGGAGTCATTCCCATAAAGCTATGCAAAACAGCCTCTTTACCTTTTTTGACCATCCGAATCCATTCCATCTGGTGTAGAAACGTGTTAATCTTTCTCACTTTGATAACAAAGAGATGTCTAGTAAGCATGACTGCTTTCTAAGGAAAAAACTTCACAAATGTGTTTTGGTAGAAACAGGAAGACACGAGGAAAAACAACCAAAGAAGAATGATGTCTTTTTAATGTGGTAAGCAGAAGAAACATATTCTCAATTGCTCTTTCAGTCAGGCATGAGGATTAAACAGCATTAGGAATTGTTTCATTCAGGCAGCAATTACTTCCAAGAGATCCCAACACAGTATTTTGCTCATTAGTCTTTGAAAGCAAAGGTTTTCTGTAGGTTTCCTGGTTGTTTTAGGCAAAAATTATCTGTAGTTCTTGCAGTGGAGAAAGCAAAAGTGAAAATTTGGGACAGAACACTTCTAATTGAATAGAATCACTTCTTTCTGAAACCTTATGTGTTTTAACACAGCACTTGATTTTAGGAATGTTCAGTATTGATATTCATCTCTTGATTTGATAAATTCTTGCTATTTTCTAATGCTGCTGTCTTCATCTTGGCACAGATGAGGTCTCTGAGAAAGATCACTAGCTGAAAAGAACTTTGCAGTGTCTATATCTGTAATTGTTCTTCATCTGATGACCACTTCAGGAAATTGCTACTCAAGAGACTATTCCAAACACCTTACCACTTTGAGGACTATATCTTGTTTCTTTGCAAAATAGCAATCTCCTTGTACAATTCATAAGATGTAAAAATAGTCAACATTTATTGTGATTCTTTTAGATCATTAGTCATTATAGATCTGAGTCTGTCTCTCTTTCCTGAGATAGAGAAGCAAGAAAGGATGGGAAAATTAACTGTTTTCGACTTTGCTTTTTGTTATTTTTATAAATAACAAATTTTTTTAAAATTCCATTTAAAAATATGGATTTTTATGGGCTGTTAACCCTTTGTGAATTCCCTTAAGTCCTTTAATCTGTAGTATCCACACTATCATTTTTTTTCACACTAAAATCTGTCTCAGAAACTTTGGTGTATTAGCAGTGTGGAGGTAGACTTGATAAGTCTTTTAGTTAATTTGCTTAAACAAAGAATGTTGGTCAATGGGCAGAAAATTTCAGGCCTTCTTTTGCTGAAGCAATGTCTTTTGCTTCTTTTGCTGAAGCAATGTCTATTTTAGGGCAAATGATTAATTTCTCTTTCATACTAAATGTTGACTTGCTGGTGTTTAATAAACTTTCCAGAAGCTTTCTTTATTAAATTATAACTTGGGTTTTTGTTTATTTAAGTCATTAGAGGTACGGCTTCAGTATGAGGTAGAAGATATCATTACTCCTGAACCAGAAGTAATTCCTCCATTTCCTGATGCCTCCTCCCAGCTTCCTTCTTTAAAGAACCTGTCAGGCAGTACCAACACTGTAGCATGTGAAGGAATGATGAAGGATAGCATCCCATGCCTTAGGTAAGACTGTTCAAAGACTTATTTTTCTAAAAAGTACTTCTACCACTTGTATTAATGACCTCATTAACTGTCAAGAAAAAGAGGTTGATCATGTGTTCATGGCATAAAATGAGAAGAAACCAGGATTCTGAGCCCAGAATTATTTTTAAGAATAAAAGTAATTAAGAAGGGGTATAAAAAGGATGGAAGTAAGGACTGAAAAGATCGAGTGAGATTCAACCTGATGTTTCAGTACAATGAGAAAAATTAGAGCAAATAATACTTGAGAATAATTAATCAATGTTATACTAAAGGTTCAGATATAATGTTCCAGTTTGATGTAGGATTAAATCTCCTCACATTCACATTTTGATTGGAATATAGTCACTACAGAATTTTCCAGAAACTTCTGAGGAACGTGTTTGTTTTTTTGAGTTCTCGAAGAGATTTCCGTAAAACCATCATTTGCAAAGCTTTGCCTCCGTGGTTAATTAATGTAACACTTAAATTTTACTTTCTGAAAAAATATGTATGCATATGAGGTGTTAGAGATGGGAACTGGTATAGACATGAAAAAATCTTGAAGTACACAGTTGTAAAATATTTTCACTATGTGAAAGTGTTTATGTATGTTAAATGTTTAGAAAGTACCAAATTGTTGTTTGTGCACATTGACAGTATTTGGAGTAGACTAGTATGTTCTTACTAATAAAGCAGACAAATTATGGGTTTGAATAGTTTCAAAATAGAATTCCATACAACATTCTGTAAAGTATAATTTCAGCAATTATAGTGTACTGCTGATAACAATGATTGCTGAAGTGAATTCATTATTATTTTAGTCTAATTATTATTAAATGTTTTAATGCTTCAGTTATTTCAAAAGCAGTTTAAGTGAACATTGCCTAAGTTTGCAGACACTTCAGACTGTTGTGCTCCTGAAAATAGTGTGTTGGCATTTAAAAGCAATATTGTGACATTTTTCATGCATAATTGACAATGTTTACTTGGCATCCTGTTAATCTGTCCACCTCATTCAGTAAGGCAGCTGAATCTCAGACCTAATTTTAGTCATGTATATAAACCATTAAAGTCAATAGAAGAGGCAGTGAGTAGTTATTAAACAAATCCCACGTTGAAAACTTTTTCTTCTTGCAGTTGAAATTGGTAAGAATGTAGTTGCTGATTTCAGTGGAATAAGATTTTCCTGTAGGGGATTTTTATTTGATTTGTATGGATGGATGGAGAAGGAGGGTGTTTATCTTAAAGGTAGAAGCATTCTTGTGAACTGGTAGAGATTCTGCAGGTTAGTGTTTAGAGTGTTGCATAACTCCATATATAATCTCACATAGACTGACTTTTGTCCCATTTTGTGAAAAATAAGCGTGTAATTATTATATTAGAGAGGGTTTTTTTAAATCAAAATAGTGATAGTAGTAAAACTGCTGTTATATTCCCTTTTGCATTAAAAGTATACTTTTTACTTACCCATGAATGGGTAACACTGTGTGCCACCTACTTTTTGCCAGAAGTCAGTGTATGAATGTAGTAAATGCTGTCGAGAAAGATGTGACAAAAATAATTCTTACTTATTTCAGAAGTTCTTATAATAAATTTACTGCTGCGATAGCATGGGAAATTGATGTATTTGTTATTATCCAGATAAGACATTTTTGGCATTAATATTATCATCAAAAATATTGTACCCAGAAGGTAGGTCTTTGTTCCCAGACTTTTGTTATGTTCTCAAATTTAGGTCAATTTTGGGTTTTGACAGACATCTCCAAAGTGATAAAGGTCTGTCTCTGATTATCTCAAGATGAGAACTAAACAATATAGTTGGCAGCAAGCAAATACATTCTGGTTATGTTCTGACATAATCAGAACAAGTCAAGGAAAACCCTGCAATATCTACACTCCTTCTGGAATATCTATACTCCTTCTGTACATACAGTCTGCAGTCTACTTCAGGCTCACAGCTGACATAAATACATCAAGAAAAGGAGACAAAAAATGAAGAAGAAGGAAAGGACATCAATATTCAAGCAAGATGGTTTCTAAAACCAGAGAAACGCACTAACATCCATAAAGGGGAAAGTGTTTTAGGAACGTAGGAATGAAAAACTGAACCAAGTCTGCCATCTGTGCACCTACCACCACTTGTTCTATGTTTGGAGAATATTTCTGTGAAATAACAAAAAAAAAACTCAGACATTTGATGGGATTCAGCATAATAGCATTCTTTGCTCTAGTGTTCCTTCACATCTTTCATTGGGAAATATGTATAGAAATTGCTTCTGCTCATCTAAAGGGCAACTGGACTAGAGTTCTGCTTTCTTGGGCCTTATTCATATGCTTTGTACCCTGTGTAATGTTTCAAGGACAGGAGCAGATTAACAGAAAACTAGATGGGACCACTCCACTAGCAGGCCCCTTCATACCTTGTCCACAGCCACAAAGAGTCCGAAGGACGCATTACTGGAGATATTCTGGTAGACTCTTTTGTTTTGAGCTTCCTTCTGCTTGCTCTGATTTTTTTTTCCAAATATTTGCAGCTCTTGTTTCTAGCTTCTCTAGCTCTCATAATGGCCCCTCTCCCTTAGCTGCTTGGGTGCACATACGTGTTTCCCTTTGCTCTCACCAGTGCTCCTGTGTAATCCAGGGCCTCGTTAGCTCATAGAAAGCTTCACTTCAGAACTGTTGCCTTAGGAACAAATGGAAAGAGCAAGGCTTTATTGCCAGCAGACAGGTAAGAAAGTGCAAAACTTGGGCAGAGCTTTGCTGGTTTTGGGAAACAAATACACAGAGCTGGCATATGCAACTTGGAATGCTTCTGCAATCAGAAAGAGAAAAAGGTAACAAACCAGAATCATGGAAAGTGGAAGCAGATGGTTATGTCTTGGAGCCCTAGATGAAGGCATTGTCCCACCTACCAAAATGTTGCATTACGCTCTGCTCTGTTCCCAACAGGCAACAATTTCAGGACACTATTGCACCCAGTTTGGATTTTCTAGTGGGACTGACAGATTTACTCTAATGAGGCTGTAGAGTTTGAGGAGGCTACAGGACATAATAAAATTGTAAATGGTTGTGAGATAGTTGCCACATGTCTAAGACTAAACCCTTCAGCTCTTCAGTATTCTTACTGCCTCCTCTTTCTACTGCTTCTTCTCTTCAGGCTTGACAGAACTGCCAAGTGATTCCTAAAAGGTACAAAGTATCTTATGCAACCACTCTGCACCATGTGATTATTCTGGTTTGGTGAACCTGCACTTCACAAAAGCTTATCTTACTCCTGCCATTTTCCCTTCTCGATGGCCATGATTTATGTGGCTCTAGCAGTAGCTCTAGTGTGCTGCTGTTGCAGGCTGGCATCCGCCACGAGTGACAAGATTCGTTATGAAATAAAAAGGAAGAGATTATTATTATTATTATTATTATTATTTTCTTTCTAAATAAGAAGATAAGATGCCATTCATCCCTGTATTTACTTCTTACTATCAGACCCTCTTCCTGTTTAGGTCAAGACTGGTGTTGTCCTCTCTTGTTGCTTCTGTGACTGCAGGAGCCCTGAACTGGGAGAGGAATAGTTGTCTACCCTTTACCGAGAGGTCTGTTCTCACAGCTGGTCCTGAGTGATAAGGAAGAGAAGAGAGGCAAAAGGCTTCTGCCTTTTTTTTTTTTTTTTCTTCTGTGATGTCTTTTCTAAGACAAGATTTGAGTCAAGTGACTGATTATTTCTAAAGATAAATGAATATATTAGATTCTGAGTAATATAGCAGAAAAAAAAAAAAGGAAGAGAAATGGAGAGGAAGAGGAATGAAGAATATTTTTCTCAATAAAGAGTGAAGAAGTGAAAGACATGTCAAGTTCAGTGAGCTCTCTGTAGTAAAAATATAAGCAGTACAATGAGAACTGTGTGACAGAAGTGATTGAACAATTCCAAGACAGTGTGAGGATGTATTTTGAAAAAAAAAAATTATCAAATATATTATGAAAGTCACATAATAATAAACCATTAAGAAAATAGTAGTTGTACTTTGAGTACTTCTGCTTTGAGTACTTTTCAAAAAAATACCCTCAAGTATTTTTACTGCTAACACTTGAGATTTTTCTCCCGTTATGTCGCAGGACACCTCCCTGCCCTTCTGATAGACAAATTTGTTTGACTTTTACTTGACCACAAGGAGCCTGCTCTGTTGTGTTAAGCAATGGACTCTTTCATAAACAGTTTTTGTAGCTCTGTTATTGCAAGGGATCCTGAGGATGCACTTTGGCTTTATATCCCTTCCTGTTTCAAGCAGAAATTCTCTGCCTTTTTTGGATCCAGCAGAACAATCTTGTACTGCCCCAATGTTATTGTAAATGTTTAGACCTTTCATTTCACATCCTTTACGTTTCCAGGTAGTCCTGCCCTTGGCAGAGCTATATTTTTATTTATTTATTTGTTTGTTTGTTTGTTCAGTACTCTCATACACATCTTCAAGACTGCAGTCCCAAGAAAGGAAAGCCTGGCATATTCCTCTCACAAGCTGCATGTCATGTCCAGCCACATATCTTCTATCCTCAGTGGCCCTTTTGCACTCTGGCTGAAGCGTAACAGTGAGGGCTACACGAAGTCCTGTTCTTCAGTGACTTTGGGTATAGACCTACTTTTTGTTACTCTAATGTTACATGGTATCCTAGAACTAAACTCGTGGCCAGTCCTTGGCATTTTTGTGAGTCTAGCTGAACTTTTTTCTTTCTAGCTCACCTCCTACTGAAGCGTGTACCAAGGTCTATTCAGATCCATTTGAATTTGGTGAAGCGATTTGTTTCAGCCCTCAGTGAAGATTTCTTGAAGATTATTCTTTTTTTCTTAGCAGAGTTCTTTCTTCCTGTGTATTTTTGCGATGTTGCACTTCTCATCACTGATGCTATGGTTCAACTTGCTTGATCTCCTTGGCAAACGTCTACTTGGCAGATGAGAAAATATTAGCAGAAGCCTTCTGAGAAAGCTGAATGTCACTATTTTCTTCTTTTCCCTTCCTTCGTGGTTTGTAGGCTTTCAAGAAGAGCAGATAGGTATGATTGAAAATTGAGCTTAAGCTTCAATGTCCTTGTACACGAGGGTGCTCAATTGCTAAAACTTTTTTTTTTTTTTAGTAATTCATTATGCCTAATGAAGATTAGTTACTGAATATGCTGAACTTGCATCTGTTTGCCATAATAGAATTCATAGTTGCATCATGGGTGATGCAGGATCAACAGATCTGCTCTTGCAGTACATCTGCAGGACGGAATCCATAATGGCAATTGAGATTTGAGCCAGGAGAAGAATGGAATTACACTGAAGAATACTTATGCTGCTGTAAACAGCTTTGTTTCAGAGCAAGAATGTTGCAATGATATAGTAGTGTCCTGTTTCAAAGCTATAGAGAAAACTACTTTAAATACTTTTGGTTTATTTACTGACACTGTTTTTTAATGGTGCATTGTAAAAAGTGTTATGAAAAAGGAAAATCAAAGCCAAGTGATTACCCAGAAAAAATTATTCACCCGACATGTTCATCTCACCTACACCCTCTCCAGAGTTTCTCTTGTAGTGAAGGCTGAAGATTTCAGATGTCTTCTTGCAGTAGAAATGAAAACCAAAACTTGCAGTTCTTCCACAATGTAGCTCTTCTAACTGCGATGCCCAGTCTCAAAGTACCACCACGTTCACAACGTGCTACCAATACTTGCTTTACTCTCAGCTTATTAAGGATAACTACCTCACTAGTAGTTCCTCAAGGAAAGCAGCTGTTGTTCCTTGTGCAGTCTGTCTGTTCTAACTTTGTACCTTTTTCTTCTTAGTGTTAAGGCGCGACCTGTACGAATGCCTCCTGGGTACCAAGCAGATCTGGTTATTCAGCTGGTGTGGGTGGATGGTGAGCCTCCACAACAGATTACCAGCCTTGCTGTGAATTCTGCTTATGGACTGTAAGTAACTCCAAATTAAGGTTTACTGATCTATTCTTCATTGTATTACATTGTATATGTGCTAGTAATAATTCAGAGTTCTCTGCAGACCCTTAGAGTCAAAAGAAAAAAATAAAAACATGCTATTATCCATGTTTGAGGGGGAAAATTGCTTGACCTGGTAGGTCGTGAAGATTCTAATATGAGATATTAAATTGTCCTTCCTGCTGATATTTTTAATATCTCTGGTTAAAAGATCAAATCTTTTCAGATAATTTTGTCCATCTTGTTAAACAAAATCTGATTACCTTTCAGAGATCTGTAATTTTCAAAGATACTTTGAAAGGATCACTAAGATAACAAACATTTAATAGAAATGTGATTAAACACTAAATGTCATTTATCATGACCTCATACATTTAACTGAGAAATTCTCTTGTGATAGCAGGTTTTTTGTGTGCTAATCTGCATACATGTATTGAAATAGATTCTGTACTTTCACAAAAGATCTGGAGACCTGAAGATGAAAATTGATTTAGGAACAATTAAATGCTAACATCTGTATGAAAATGTGGGTAGCTTTGTATGTGCATATATTTTTGCTCAGGTACAATTTAGGTGCTAATTTTAAATATTTTTTCCCAGGGAGAGTTGCCCAGATACTTTAAACTGATCTTTGAGAGAGAAGGTGTTACTTCAATAAAAAGACATAAGCTTCAGCGAGTATTGCATTCCTGCCCCCCACTGATTTTCAACAGATTGCTTGACTGTGTTCAGACACTTTGGAAATTTTAAGCAAAGCCTTTACATTTCTGCAGAAATATTGTGGGGTAGGGCTTGTTTTAATTGATTTTTTAAAAATTTTCTCCCTCTGCTTCCATCAAGCAAAAGAGGTTCCTCATAGCAAACAGAAAAAATGAAGAGCTAAAATATTTTTTTTTTCTTATTTGTCAGTCTAGTGAATTAATGTACCATGTATAATGGTGGTTCAAAGTCACTACATCATGTTTTCTAACCTAGGCTTAACAGTGCTTTTAGTACAGCATCTATTAAGGTATTACAAGCATGGTATTCTTTATCTCATTAATTCTTCACTGATCTGTTGCCTAAGTAGAAATGTGCTCCCACTCCAAGTGAATGCAAAATACACTTTTACTTGACAATATCTTGTTCTTATTTGAGAAGATCATAAAGGGCACTGGAGAGTAAACTCCATAGTCTATGTAATTAGAGTTTTATCTGTTTCAGAATGTAATAAAACATATTTTACTTAAAGGATGAGCAAAATATATTTTTATGAAGTTTCCTTGTGGGGGGAGAAAAAAAAAGAACACTCCACTGCTGGAACGCAGCTGAACTTGGAAAAAAGTTGACTTGGAAAGAAGCTTTATTAATATACCTCAGATTTAGGTATCTCCACAGCACAGCTAAACAAATTGCTTTTGTCATTTATATTTAGCTAAATGGTTTTATTTATGCATTTATTTATATATTAAACTATGTTTGTATTTTATAATTATGTACAACTATTTGTTAATATCTATGTTCAGATCTGTAGTCATAATCTACATTCATATAGAATTTACAGTATTATTAGAATGATACTGTTCAGTAAAGCAGCATTTGGATATTATTAGTAATTAGTAATCCATTATTAGTAATACATACATTATGCAATGTACGTAGCACAGAATGGTAATTAAAGGGGATAGTCCACTTTTTGGAATGTCAGTTCATTTGTTTCAGGATACAAGCTTACAAATTCAAAATGATAAATCTATAAAAATTATAAAAACTAAGCTTTGAGAAGATTTTTTTATAAAGCATTCCACTCAATTGGGAATAATTGTTTTGTTTGCCTCATTTAATTCAATATTATTAACACCTGTGAGGAACCCTTCTATTCTCAGCGTTGCATTTGGGAACTGCAATGGCTTGGCTGTAGTAGACTTTATGCAGAAGACAGTTTTGCTGAGCATGGGAACCCTTGACCTGTACGGCTCAAGCGATCCTTACCAGCGTCAACCCCGTTCTCCTCGCAAAAGCAAGCAGTTTGCTGCAGGTAGGAGATGAAATACAGTGCTTCTGAGCCTGACGTGTTCTTTCCCTTCTTTGCCTGTGGCTTCTTCTAGTGCTTTTGAAACGCATGACTATCTACCAGCCCATGGAAGGTTCTGTTAAGTTGACCAAAGAAACCTGACGTGCTTTCGGTACTGACACTTGCTCAAAACCAGGATGTTTTCTGAAGTTTGTTCTTTTGGGATGGAGGTCAGCAAGTAATCCCCTTAGCTGAGTCTCTAAGAAACTGTAAAGAGGAAATTAGCAAACTGATTGTTCACTGTTGCTTCGACTTGACTTCTGTGTAATTTTCTCTCAAGTCTCACGAAGTTCAGACCAATAGGTAATATTTCAGTTTAAACTTAATTGGTTTTGGCCAAAAGCAATGCACTGCAATTTGAACCAACAGGTGTGTTCAAAGGATAACATAATATCCGAGAGACATGTTATTTAGGTAGCAAAAGCAGCTCAGATTAGGTATTTTATTAGTGAAGTAGTAGTGAAAACTCAAAAAAACTTAAATCTAGCTGTATCATTGTTTTAAAGGTGAGGCTAAGAGGAGCCTGTCTGTATCTGCACATTAGAAGTCTCAGTCCATCAGCACAGGTGTATTTTGGGATAAATTTTTGTTAATCTTTAAAAAATGACTTGTGTGAGAAAAAGAGTTGGAAGGTCTTATGTGTTTCAAGTCTTTTTGCTCTACATGTCGTAGCATAATTAAGACATAATTGTGAAATGTTATTCTTAGAGTTCTCGAGTTTTAAAATTAGAATTAAAAATGTGTTTGAAAACATTCAGTGTTTCAAATCCATCTATAAAATTAGTAAAGCAACAGATTATAATGATTGTACGATGTCGGCATTTTCATCAGCAGACTCTACCCTAAACCATCTAATACTGTTTCTTCATAAATAAGATTGGAAATAAGATTGCACTCAGGAAAAGCTTACCTCTGTTCCTGAAAGACCATTTATCTCACTTTATAGGCAGTTTAATCATGGCAAGGGGAGTTCTCCTCTGTGCCCGTTGTTAACAGGTGGATTGGGCAGAGCTGAGGCAGCTTTAAGGCCCAGTGTGTGGGCAGGCCGGACTCCTGGCAGCTCCCAGCAAAGCTTGAGCAGCCCCAGGCAGTTTGCAGCTGAATCCTGTGCGAAAGGTGGAGGGTGACTGATGGAGAAGTAGCTGTATCAGCGCTGCGAGCCCGCAGCGTTGCTCTCCCCGAGAGAGACCCTTGGCCAGGCCTTGAAGGCGGCGTTCCAGCCGCGCGGTGCTGCTAGGCTGGGGCCCAGCAGCAACCAAGGACTGTTCAACCTACCCAGTTAGAGATGGCTCTAGAAATTCAGCATCTGAAATAAACCTCAGCTGCTTTCTCACCATCCATCCCACATCCTTTACGTTTTTGGTTTTTCCTGGTTATCTCCTCTGAAGGTAAGCAGCTGCTGAAAGTTCTTCGCCGTGGCTGTTCTAGGTGCTGGTTAAGACATCACGTCCTTTCACTTTAGACTGTTTTTTTCTCTCTTTCCTCTGCCTGCTGCTGATGCTGGTGTACTGGCATGTTCCAAAGACAACTTTTGCATGCGTGGCCTGTCTAACTTTTATCCAGATTTAACGAAACGGATCCGTACTTCCTATCAGAGTAAGTTTTCTTAAGGTTAGGCAAATAGCTGTATCACGATCAGAATATGCCTGACTTCAACCCGTGTGTTTGTGCTTTGTAATGTGTTTTTTTAAACACATTCAGCATGCATGCAAATTTACTATGTTTTGTAACGTCACTTGTGCTTGATTTTGATGATTTTCTATATTTCAGCTGTTTCAGATCTGTTTTCTTCTTATGCCCATTGATTTATGTGAGGCGGTTTGGGCCTTAGGAACTATTTTTCAATCATGTTGAATTATTGATGACAGTATCTTCCATTGTTTTTGAATTTGTTTCAGCATTCATCTGCTTATATGAAGCATTTCTTGTTACGCAATGGCACTACTTGGTTGTAGTTTATGAATAAATTCTTTCCTGTTTTCAGAAGAGCAATGTGGTTTTAAAGAGTAAGCATTGGACTGCATGCTGTGAAATATTAAAATTTAATCTTCACTATTTGACTCTGGGGAACCATCCCACAGCTCTGATCTTTAATGAAGAGTATAAAGGGGGTAAAAAAAAAGTGCATCAAAAGAAGGAAAATTAATGTTTTTAATATTTTTAAAATTTTAAGTTACAGTGCTATGAAATTTAAATACTAGTATTCATCACTGCAGAGTATGATGAACAAAGCTATAATTAATTTTGCTAAAATGACTATTCAAAAGATGAGCTGTATGTATCTTAATTAATTGCAATGCTTATATGTAATTAGGTCTCTAGGATGCCTCCTATTCATCTCTTTTTAAAGTGATTTTCCCAGAACAATTGGATAGGCAGTTTTAAATTAAATACTCCGTGTTGGCAAGATAGAAAGAGGTGGTGCTTGTTCCGTTGTTTCGCATAAATATGAAGTCATATATCTGTGAAAATAAAATTAAACGCTCACAGTAGAAATTCTATTTTCTTTCTGAGGGTTGATTGCTTATCAAGTGATTTCTATGGTTTTGCTTCCGAGTACTTTATAAAACATGGACTGTTTATTTAAAGACTGTATATGTGTATATATATATATATATATAAAAAAAATAACTAGGCCAGTTATATATTTAACGGTTTGTATAAAACATTGTTTTATATTATCTTAAACTTTATTACTCATTTACTCTTAAACTTTACTCTTAAACTTTATTACTTTATTACTTCATAATTTTACTTCGAGTCTGTGAGATAGAACCTGAAGAACAGACTGCAGTCTCAGTTACAAGTCTGAGACTACAGTCTGTGTTTTTCCCCAAAAAAACAAAGTTAATACATTCGTAGACCAGGAAATTCTAAGGCCAGTAAAGACCAACATAATCATCCAAACTGACAAAGGCCATTGAGGCTTTTTTGCAGCTACAAATGCAGTATCTGGTTTCTACCTTGAACTCCAAAATCTGGAAAGTTCCTCAAATCTTTCAGGATATGCAATAACTGAAGCATATGAATTCGACTCTTTTGCAGGGTCTTTAGCAGCTGCATCCTTTTCCACAGAAATTAGTTGATTTATTGTTTTTTCCAGTCAATATTTATACAGGTCTATGTATTGTATGAATATATTAATTACAGTCTCTGACTCAAAACTGCGTATAATATAAAAGTCACACCAGACACTACAATCAAGAATAGGGCTCATATAATTTCATAATAGAATGTAAAATAGCTAGTAAGAGGTAATTATGCCCAATCTTCATTTGCTAAATCATTCTCAGGTTGTACTTTGATGTATATTTTATATGACAGATCAGTTTTAAGAGGTGGATTGAGGGTGGATTTACAGACTTTGAATAGGCATTTATCACCTCTTATAAAGGATGGTGATGCAAAAAGATACTTTTTTTTTTTTGAAGATGTGTGGTGAATTATGTGGAATTGGTATTATCAACCAAAATCCATCATGATAGCATAAGCATGAGGTCTGAAATACTGAGGATTGAGGATTATTTAATAAAAATGGAAAAACTTAATGGAAAGACATATTGAAAGTTGACTCAATTAGAATAACTTATCAAGAAGGAAGTATCACCAGGATTAGCCTGAGAGAATCAGATTCACAGGAATTAAAGCCAAAGGAGATGTTAGCAATAAGCAAGGTGCTTAGATTATTGTTAATCATATTTTGGAGGTGACTGCAGCAAGAAAAGACTGTTTTGTATCTAACCTGAATCCGAGATTAAAGAAGTATGATGTTCCAAGGAGGAAACCAGGGTTATGGATTTAAGTATAAGGGAAGACAGTGATGCTGTTTACTGTGATAAGAGAGCGAAGAGTGAGCAGGTTATAGCAGGAGGAACTAGAGTTCATCTTGGTCATAAGTTGAATTAAATGTCATAAAGGCATGTGAAAATTTTAGGAGAGGAAGTAGTGCAGATTTACTTTTTTTTTACAATTGGAATCAGGTTGTATATGTTATTAGCTGACAGTGGATAACATCTGCTGAAATATTAAAACAAGTTCATTCGCTGTGTCTAGAGAGAGTATTGGAATCGGAAGATGAAAATTGACCTGCAAAAAAAGTCAGTTTCTTATTATGAATTTGTACGATCTGCTGACAAACCAGGAACATAATTAATCTTCATGAAGCATCCAAAAAGTCAGCAGGTTAAGAGAGTGTCGATCCATTGGAAACTAATTTTCAGAATCCAGGCTTCACACTGAGAAGTCTCATTTCCTTCAGACCTGGCACTTGTGAGGATGTGAGCAAACTGTCCTAGCTCTGACAAAAGCAGACAGAAAACTGTATCTTATGAGTCCTTATAGATTAGATATAATCAGATAGATAGATTATAGATGTAGATCATAGACAGATAGTAATTAGCACTATAAATCACACGTGACAACAGATCGGAAGATATTGTAGGCTGAGTTTTAAGTGAACAGTCATATTCTCAACTAGCCATAGTTGCCAAAGTATGCATTATACTTAAATCTATAGGTCAAACATAGTATAGTAATTCAGAGAAAATTGAGAAAACCAACTAGATAGAATTACAGATATTTATGAGATTTATTAGCGAAGATTTGACAGCTTTGG
Organism: Nothoprocta perdicaria; assembly: GCF_003342845.1. Lineage (NCBI taxonomy): Eukaryota > Metazoa > Chordata > Aves > Tinamiformes > Tinamidae > Nothoprocta > Nothoprocta perdicaria. Next base: position 3,166,037 of record NW_020455954.1, read on the forward strand.
GTGCTTTTAGTAAATGATCAGTCCAAACAATTTGATCTTAGAGACTGAAATTTTAAGTGCTGAATTTACAGGTGTTTTTACTCTGAGATATAAAGCACATATTTGGTTCTTTAATAAAGGTAAAAGGGTAATCACAGTAAACTTGAAAAAGAGTCCATGCAATATTTGCATAATTTTCATATGCTTATAATCTATTCAAGTCAAAGCCAGTTTCATTCCAATATCAATGGATATATCTTCTCACAGATGGTTGTTTTTGTGGCTGCACAATTTGGGCCCGTAGAATTTCAAAATGTAAATTGAAAGTATTATTCAAATGTAACTTCAGTAGCTGTTGAAGTCTCTCAAAAGAGTCCAAGAAAACTGAGCTGCACTGAAATACTTGCATAAAAGGATTTAATAAAGAGATTTCCTTTAAAAAGCAATGACTGTAGAAAATAAACAGTAGTACAAAGAAGGTAAATTGAGAGCTTGCTTTCTTAACTCATAAAAGAAACAAAAGAGGTTTTTGTTACTGAAGTCAAAGGTGGCCATTCCAAAGTTGACAAAAGGTGTGTTTATTCCTACTCAGTCAGTTATTTGATTGCACAATTATTGTCACAGAACGTCTTTGGGGCAGATAATTCAGTAAGATTAAAGAAGACTTTGGAGTTTTGAATGGATGACAGGAGGAACTGGTTATAATAATAATGATAATATGACTGAAAGACTTACATTAGTGTTCATTCTGCAAGTCAGTGTGTAGACAAGTCTAAGTATCTAAGTTCAGATAACACTTTTATGCAAGACAGATTAAACTGTTTAAAGTAGAGTTTATTGCACTTTTTAAAAAGAATTTGTTGGTGGTGGCTGTTAGAAAGAATAGTGGCTTAGAGAAGTTCACATTCCCAATTTTAAAATATCATACCATTAAATATATGTTTACAGTATTCAGATGTAAAACTGTTGTCGTACAGAAAGAGCTTGTGGTATTCTCACTGTGCTTGCTCCTGTCTTTTTCAGAAAAGTTGTGTGATTTGGTACGTTTCCTACATAGTTTAGAGCATCATAATTTGCACAGAGTGGTAATATTACTTCATTGGGGGAAAAAAAAAAAAGAAATTATATTGAGAAGCAAAATCTGACCTGGGATTTGACATTGTAACTGTCACCCACTAGTACTAGTTCTACACCATATACAAAGTATTTACTTTAGCATTTCCTTTTATTTAATCAAAGCCTCTAATGCTATACATTGTGTCAAATTAACAGAAAGCTGTGCAGCAAAAGATCAAGTATGTCCCAAATTTGCAGATTGAAATGCTGCACATAGAGTGCTTAGAATCAGAAACAAGTCAGATGGGCAGTAAGAAAGCTCCAGGTAGAGATGTTCCCCAAATGGCTGCGGTGCCTGAATTTTGTCATAACCTCCAAAGTGACTACGCTAAGGACTGTTTGGGGAAAAAAAACATTGTTTTTGACACTAATATGCAGATTGTGGTCTTCTGTGATGTAAAAGTTACGAGTTAATATGCCCTTACTGCTTACTTAACAAGCTACATCGTTATTACTGTCTTGCCAAAGTTTTATGACAATTATCCCCATATTTTCGAGCACCAAAATTACACTGCAATAAAAGTTTCAGCAGCTACATTAAGGTCCACTATTTTCAGCACAAAGAAGCTAGCACTGCTGACTGAGAAGTATCAGAAAATACATTTTAACAGAGTATACACAGATTGTAGTGGCTAGGATCTCAGAAATGGACAGTCTGGAAGTCAGAGAGGTTAAAACATATGCCACATTGCAAGAGGTATGCAACCTGATTAAAGCATATTAAGAAGTCCTAGTAGGATATTTGATTTCACAGGTACCTCTACTTTAATTCTGTGTTGTGTGTGTGTGTGTTTGTTGACACATGATCAGTACTGCAGTATGTGGGTTGCATTCAAACTCAAATAGGCTACTCCAATAGCGCATGGTGAAGGGATAACTCAAGCTCAGGTTTCCCCATGTTACATGACAAAGGGCATATTTAGTCCTGCAACGTATCTTACTAGGGTCACAGACACAAGCCCATGCCTTTCCAGCACTGTAAACTAAGATTGCATTGTTGTCTTCCACGGTAGACTGCTACAAATGAACTCCTCACACACATGAATAAATAGTGTATAAAGTGTCTTGCCCCCCCCCAAAATAGTTTGCTGTATTCAGGCAGAATTATCACAGTATTTGCTCTTTAAAAGTGATCTACATTATGTGAATTCATAGAAAGGAAACAAATGCAGTGTAGTAGAAGCAGCTTTTGTATTTACTTGCTTTTTTTCACCAGAAATGGCCTTTTGTGCAGTTTTATGCATTCCTTCCTGCATCCAGCAGCGATTGGAAGAATACAAAATTGTTTATGCGTCAGTCTGACCAGGGATGAATGAGTTAGTTTGATTTGACTTGTATCACAGGCGTTTAGATTTAAGCCATATTTCCTTTTTTTTTTTTTTTTTTTTTCCTTTTTCACTCATTAGCTACAGTTTGGCTTTGCTTCTTCAGAGGCATTCAGAAAACAAATCTGAATCAATCACAACTCTGAATTGATAAGTGTGATTTTAAACCAGATCAAAGTTTCTGTAGTGGCAATCTGATAACTGTAGGTATTCTGAAATAGTTATTTCCCTACCTTTCACACCATTCCTTTCTCCAAATTGACTTGTGAAGTGCAGAATGCCACCAGCCACCAAAGTTGAAGCATGCCCTGTTAGATTGTAACTTAACTTTTTAACTCCGTTCTTTCAGGCCTGACTGAACTCAGTGACAGTCCAGTTTCCCTGGAGCTAGAGCGTTGCAAGTCTCCCACTTCAGGTAAAGGTGATTGGCATCTCTTCCTGCAAGTCTATATAAGCAATTCATGTCATGCATCACTGTGTTTTATTAATCCCTAAGAAGTGAAGTGCACAGTCACACTTCCAAAGGGAAGAATTCTTTGGAGAAGTGCTTGTTATGTAGCAGAATATATCACTAAGTTTGCACATTTAAAGCAAAGTTAAGCATATGTGGTGCATCTTCAGGTAAAGAATATGAAAGTATTTGAACCAGTAGCATCTTACAGGCGTATATCTATTTTTTGAATGGATTCGGGATTTTTCTTAGGGGATGATTTTCCTGTTTTGTTAGAAGACTTTTTGACTTTTTTTTTCTAATAAGGAGGTCCTATGGTTATATATGTGTATTACACATATATGTACATACAGATTTTTTTTTTTTTGATAAACAAAATGGACAGGGAAAATAGTAACTGTGAGAACCCACAATGTCCAAGTGCTATAATTTACCATAGAAATGTAATCTCAATTAATATCTTAGCTGATCAACCACAATAGCCTTGTAGTGAAATCTTAGCCTTTTTAAAAGTTGTAAATGTTTCCTTTTTTTATCCATAGTCCTTCAGAAGGTGGAGTTCAGCACTTACCTAGAGACTTTTTCTGAAAATGCCTAGTCTGCATTGATCTCTTTAATGTGAGTTTACTGGCTTAGGATCATTTCTTAGAGCTTTTTTCTAGTAGCTGATTTTTAAATGTGCTTAAAAATGAACAGGTGTGGCCATAATGCATTTATTTTGCTCATAGTGTGGCATATTGTACTTCCTTTCCTTGTACTCTGGTAAGTATTGATAGATACTTTTCCTTTTTTTCCTAGCTACAGTAATATAAATTCCCATTAAAATGTCATCCAAATCTTCTGTTACCATTTTATCTATTTTATTTATTTTAAAGAGATGCATTCATCTTGAATGTAGTCCAGCAATTAGTAGTTTACAAAGCTGAAACTAATAAAAGTGTTTTCATGACACATAGGGGACTAAAACAAAAATAGCTGTTCTGAAAAAATATATTTTTTCCTATAGTATTTGCAACTCAGATTTTGCAGATGTGAGAATATCAAAGTGAAATGGATTGTAACAATATTGTTGTAACACTAGGTTACACGTGCTCTAGGTCTCAGAAAATCATGAGTTGGTCTTTAAAATTGGATATTTCTTGTGTGTGTTACTGGAATACATCTTTTTGTACTTTTCTCCAAAATTAGGCCAGAAGAGGCTCCAAATCCTTTTATTGAAAACTAGGAGTTCACTGAAAAGTGCATTTTAAAATGAAAATTTTCTGGAGGAATCACATTGTTGTTTGCTATCCATATCCAAAATTCATTTATGACAATAGATTAGAGAAAGCAATGTATATACTTTTACAGTGGCTTTCCTTGCACTTCTGAGAAAATTCCTAAAGAAGTTGTTTCTAGATCCTGTTTTGTTTTCCAGATGCTACTATCTTGATTCATTGCAATGGTTAAATTAGCAAAGATTGGGCCCATTCAGAGCTACCGTTTTCTCGCATAGAACTAGAATATGACTTATTCTGAAACTCTCTTTTTTTTCCATAACACTGCCAGCACAATCATTTCTACTTATTTATATTGAGTTTAAAAGAACGTTAGAAGGCTAATTAATAAAACCACATATATGTGTGTTTTGTGCATGGAGAGCACGAGTGGTATTGTATCACTTTTTCGGGCCTGCGAGCGGTTTTCTGATCAGCTGAATCAACGTGTTTGGTATCTGGGCAGGGTATCTGGCAGTCAGGGTCCAACACAGCCCCTCGGCGGCCCGGCGGGAGGAGAAGGGCCAAGGCCAGGCTGGGATGTGAGCCTGGAGGTCCTGCCTAGGGGGTGCCTGGTCAAGCAGGGGCAGGTTTGTGGCAGGGCTGGCATCTGGCTTTGCCATGGCCTAGCTCAGGCATGGGCCAAGTGGTCAAGGCTCAGTTGAGAAGCAGTTCCCAGGGGAAGGGGAGAGTCCCCAGGCCATACATTGACCGTGAGCCCCAGTAACCAGACCTCTCCCAGGCCTTGAGGACCTTACAGTGTATGTGAAGAGACACCAATTGTCCAGCTGAATATTTAAATAATAAGCTCTTAAACCTACATTTTAGCAGCTGAATATGGGGCCAGGTATTCCAAGGTGTTATCAAAGCTGTCTAATAGAAAAACAGCTGTATGAAGTCACCTGTCTTTGCATAATGTTAAGTTCCCTGGGCACACCCTGTTGTACTGGCTGGAAGGAGACCACCCCCATTTGTGTGTTGGTTGAGCCTTGGTGTGTTCATGCAAGGTCTAATAGGAACCATAAGACTCCCAGACTGTCTGGTGAGGAGGTCTGGGTTCTCATCTTAACTAGAGGTCATATCATACCTAGTAACTCTGTGTGAGTCTTCTCCTTATTCTGTCTTTGAATGTCTGGACTGCTAAGACCTTCTGGGTAGGAGCCTTCTCACTATGGGTTTGTACAGTGCCTTGCACTGTGGCATCACAATTTCTGCTGGCTGCCTCAAGTTGAACATGAACAAGTAAAGGTGATAAATGATTTTGCTATCCTTTTGTGCCTTTATATTCTACATCATTATTATAATAAACTGATTTTCAAAAGCTCTTTCTTAGCAAGACGGGTTTACTGAGTACGATCCTTCTTTGTAATAAATGTAGAGCTAGTAAGATATGAATAATTTAGATATTAAAAATAGGTTGCATATCACTTTCTGATCAATCTTATATTAATATAATCAATATTAATTAAATGATCACACAATCATGTCCTACACCAAGAATTTTCAAATTTGGAATTGGAAATGGTTGCAGCAGCTCCTGGCTTCCTTAACTCTTTTGATTCCTTCATTTCCCAGTGTGATGTTTCTCTATCCTTTATCCTACTCCCTACATTCTCTATTACACCTCTCTTTAAAGAAGAACTCCAAATTTATTCTCCTCTTTCTCTCATTTTTTTTTCAGGATGCCCATGCTGTCCCTGTACCTGTTGCCCAACTCATGAGCTTTATTATTCATATATACTCATATATGCTTTATATATAACTTTTTTTTTCCCCCAGTCTCAGTCATTTCAGAGCCATGGGAGCAGCCAGATTTAGAGTCTTTGAGAGGAATCAGAAAGTGTTGACTTGGCATGTCCACTAAGAGCCTTCACATAAAGATTTGGGAGCTATCTCTTCAGTCTTACAATTTTTAGACATTTTCTCCATGGTATGTTTCATAACTGTAAAAGAAGCACTAACAGCTGTGACATAAAACCTAAAACATGTAATACTACTACTACAGAAATACCTGTACATAGAATTAGATGTTATTGTTAAAGTAGGACTTTGAAAACTCAAAATCCCTGCCATGAAAGCATAGATTAGTGTCAAATGCAGCTAGGTTTTACAGTTCTGAAATAGTCTAATCCTGGCTTAAAAGTGTATGACATCTGTGCAGACAAATGGAGTGTTTTCAAAAGGGCCTTTTGAAAATCAGCACCCTTGGGACATCACCCTACAGCACCCAGTTATAGTGAGAGCTGTAAGAGTTACTGAGAGGAACTCTGGCTCTTCTGAAGAGCATGAAGGACTCCCCTACCCTCTCCCCTCCAATACTTCCTAGTGTGTATGTGATTTGGTATTTTCCTCTTCCACATTGCAGGTTTTGTAGCTTTTGGCACTTCAAAATACAGTTTTGAAGCATCTTTTAGGGGCTCTGTGATCTGAAGCTTTAAGAGGCTGTTCTGGGCATCCTTCTGACCTAAATGCTTATTAAATAGCATTTGCAAGTGACTTGTTCCTTGTTTTATGTGTCCCAGTGTTCCTGCCACTGTGATATTTATCATGCGGGACGTTCTTCAAAATAAAATAATTATCTAATACTTCATTGCTCAATTTTATTAATCAACAATATGAGGGTAAGCTTTAAAAGCCGGAAAGCAATGTGAAAAAATGATGAATGGTGGTGACACAAAGGAATGATATTGGAAATGAAGTCTTCTGAATAATTAATAAATATTTTATTAAGACTTTTTTCATTTAAAAATTCAAGGCCCTTTTGATTGCTGCAAGACATGCTTCATTTCAGTTCTCTGGTGCTCATTGTTTAAAAATGTGCTCATGTGTGAAACAAAACATTTTCGAACAAAAGCAAAATCATAGTTTTGTTTTTAATTAGTATGCAACACATAATTAAATCTTCAGGAAATACAGTGTATTACTTTAATGTCTAGATAACACCACATTTTATTCTGCAGCTGCTGTACTTCATTTCTGTGCAATCGTCTTTTCTGCAATATGTGCAATAATATGTTCAGTCTATTATCTGTACAGTATGCCCTTTCTTTTTCAAATAGTGTCTTGAGATAAAGTCATCAGAACTCATAATTTCATTGCACCCTCTTATTAGCCTAGTTTCAGGGTGTTTAAATATTTGTGATTTGCTGCATAACCAGCATTTGTAATATTTACTTTAATCTCATTTGCTTTTCCATCATTCCTGTCATCGCAAGGTAAGATATTGCCACACATCATCTAAGCTATGTAAAGCACCATTCATTTCTTGAGAGCTGGAGTATTATTTTTTTCCAGTGCCTCTTTTCTCAGTTACATTTATTTTGCTGAGTTACGGTACTTGAAAATATTTAAACAATAATCCTGCTTTTACATGGTATTAAAAAAAAAAAAAATGTGCTTGCAAACTTTCAGTATGTTATTAGCCAAAAGATGGCATGTTGTTTTCCCTCGCTACTTTTACTTTCTTACTTATTAACAACTGCCTTTCTCCTTTTTCTGTTGTTTCAGTTAAAGGATCAAGAAAGTTAAGTCTGCCAACAGATCTTAAGACTGATCTTGGTACGGTAGGCGAAAGCCAACAGCTTTGAACTTCCTGATATTCATTGGCAAAGCATTTTACCAACTGATTCATGAGATAACACAATAACCATGGAGGCTTTGTCTGAAAAGGCTTTCTAAAAACCACCTATTAACCCATACAGTTCTGTTGGCAGCTCTCAGAATTTTGCTTGTTTAATGCTCATTTATGTCATGTAGACACATTTTGCAATCATCACACACTGAGTGTGTAGTACTTTACTGTAAATGGCTCCAGAAATTTGGACGCGCTCGAATCATTATAACTGGTTGTCAATGATGTTTATCTCTGTCTGTAACAACCAATGCATGCAGTAGTCTATTTTTTTATTTGGTGTACAAATTCCACGACACAATAGTGATAAGACACTTAAACATGTGCATTATATGGTATCTTCGAACTTCTGAGACATCAGATCAAAAATCAGTCATTTGCATCTCACAACTCTCCTTAAGACTTACCTCAGCCAACTGTTAAGTACATGGGCTGTCACATTTTGTTCAGTTCTTTACTGTTTGACTGGTAATACTGAGGGAGGGCAGAAATTCACTGCAGAAATCTAAAGGGAACATTTGAGATGATATATAACCTATAAATGTTCGGGGCAAATCATTCCTCTTTAAATATCCATGTAAAAGGCGTCCAGTGTGGCATTTGGACAGGAGTGTATGGTTCACACAAATATTTTTATAATCTTTAAATATCTTTATGCCTTTAAATATCCTCAGTCCCAAGGGATACTTTCTAGTTTTGCTCTCATGGGAAGTTTCTCATGTAAGATGACTAGAAAAGCATTGTAGGCCTGTCTTATGACTCTGAGCGTTTTAGAAAATAAAGGTGAATCATATTCTTACGTAATGCCTCTAGACCTAATTTCTGTCACTAAGAATCATAGGTACATCATAGGAATCATATGTACAAACCAGCATAGCAAGACAAGGCAAACATTAGGCAAATAAATATGCTTTCTACATTATAAATGATAGTAAGTGATTGAGCAATTTAGAGAACTGCTAATAACTCCCCATAAAGGCTGTATATGTGTTGCAAAATAATGGAGAAATTCAATCCTTTTTATGCAAATTTCAATGTAAAAACTGAATTAGCTGAAATTATTTACTCCATCATTAACAATGATACTTGAGAAACTGAATGTAAGAATGCACCAGGAGAAAAATGAATTGAAAATAGTAGTACTGATATTCTGAAAAGGTAAAAGGAACGATGCAGGCAGTTGTAGACCTGTAAAAATTATTTTTAGTACTAACTAAATGGGCAGCAATTAAGAAAGAAAGAAAGAAAGAAAGAAAATATAGAGAGTATTGAAATGATCATAGAGCAGAATCTTAAGCTAAGTCATGTTAATAGAGATCAAAATTTTTATTACTATTATTAAAAAGGATCACAATGAGGAACACATCACATGAAATATATGTTGTTAGCACATCTGAAAGATCTGAACTTTAAGGGAAAAGGGTTAATTTCTTAATTTCTTAATTAAAATATTCTACTGATAGGTATTTAGCAAATGAAAAAAAAAAATCTGTGTATAGAGGCAGTGAGGGCTGTATTCTGTAATGTGGGAAACAAAATTGTGATTTGTTTCTGTTTAACATCTTAAGACAGAAGTCTTCCAAATCACACATCAGAGAAAAAGCAGCCTTACCAACAGCTCTGTTGAAATCATGCTAGAGATGCTGGATGATGTCATCAATGTTGCATAAAATATGTAAAAACAAAAACAAAAAGCCTGGGACAAGGATGCAGGACAAGTATATACAAAAGGGAAAATATGCAAGGTTAAACGAATTGAGTAGAGAAGGCATAATGATCCATTTAAACCTAAGATGTGAAGGGAGGTTCTTGAAGCTCTCTCCTCTGTATCTAGGCTGGCAGGAGGAGAATAAATGTGCGACATCATTGCAGGTTTGCAGACTAATGATTTGAAACAGTCATGTTTCTACCATTCCTCTGCTTGCCTGTATTCATTATTTTTGAATAATACAGAACGAGTTTAATATAAACTAAAAATAAGGGATTGTCTGTTTCAAAAATTCCATATAGACTGAGTGATAATATCAAATTGTTACTTAAGCATTATGTTTGCTGTTAGTACCACTGTTTTTGGGTACTGTCCTCATATATTATCAACATCAGTGAGCCTGATAGACTGCTTGGGATAAAGCATGCAGAACAGCATTTGGTGTATTAGCTTGCAGTTGTTTATGGCTAATTAGCTGCAGAAGAGAGCTTGAAAAATAACAAATAAAACAAAATGCTCTTTCAGTTCTGCTTCATGAGGGTCATAAAGGGATGGAAGATTACTTTAAAAGGAATCTATTAATTATTCTACCGATTTTAAACTGTGCTGAATTGTAGATGGCTTATTTTATAACTAGCTGAGAAAAAAAGCTTTTTCCCTTCCCTCTCCTAAAGTGAGGAGCTAAATTTAGATAAGAGACAAGGTGATGAATAATGTTGGCATTTCATCTAGTTTTAGTCCAGAACGTCCTGCATACCTTGGTAGAGCTCTTAGAGGTTATTTATCTCCTACCCTGTTGTTACCTAAGGTTCTATCAAGAGTCCTAATATCCAGCAGATAACAATATTTTTCTGGGCCACACTTGTATTAAAGATATTTAGGTCTTTGGCAGGGCATCACTTTCTCCTAAGATGTTGTGTGTCCATCCTGTTGGCTTTGGGTCGTAGGTTTCCAAAGAATACTGACACATCACCTTCTCCAGCACTGCCAGCAGCAAATTGGAAAATATATTAGTGTCTGGCAGCCTACAGCTCTGCTTCCTCCTTAGGATCCAGATCATGTAATGTCCTTGCTTTCTCTTTTACTCTAAATTAAAATAGTAGAGGCTGAGTAAAGGTCAAATCTACTTCAGGGAGGAGGTGCTACCAGTACTGACCGATTGATTCATGAATAGTTTTCTAGTGTTAAGGGAATAACATGTGTTTCCATGAATGAAGGAGGCTGTTTCTAACTTATATAGGATTTTCATGACTTGAAGGCACCCTAGGACTCCATTTTGCCCCTTGCATGACTGATGATGAAGCAGATCTCAGTGTCTTTATTTTGACCTAGTGCTAACTGCAGGGTAACTGATAATACTAGAGGTTACGGCTAAAACTGGGTAACTGATAATTTAATTCCCCTCAACAGATGGCTTCACAGTGTGGATTTATGCTGTCATCTATGCTTTGTTAGCCAAAGAACAAAAGAAAATGCAAATAGAGACAGACATTGTTTTGTTTCCTCTTGCCAAATTACGTTCTTCAAAAAAATAATGCAATTTCCTATGATTTCCACAGGCCTATTTTAGACAGTGAATGCATTTTTAATCCAGACCAGAGATAATATCTCCCATTTTATGCAATAGTAGAAAACTACATATGATAGGGTAACTGAGAGTTAAGCTCAGATTCTTCCAAGAGTTGAGAAGTGTCCTCTGATGCAAAGCCACCTTTTATTTCTGAAAGTTGACTTCATAAAACGTAATTATAAGAGATAATCAAAGGAGTTTTTTGACTTTGAATTCTGTGTTATGTATGTACAAGGTTTGTGGAATCTTTTTGTTTTTCCTCCAAAGATTTATGCATATACTAATCTAACTGCAATACAAAAGCACTCCATAATCAATGCCTTCTGTAGTTCATTGCAGGAAAAGTGTCACTTTGTTGATCACAGAATTACAGAATAGTTGAGATCGGAAGAAACCCCTTGTAATCATCTGTTCCAGTGGCCCCACTGCAGCATCCAAGGGCTTCCTTGATCCTCCTAAGCCTATGAAACAGGGCCCAGATGCTGGAAAGTTTTGTTATTTTAGGGGTGAGCTGTAGAGGTGACGCAATTCTTGCTTTGCCCTTTCAACACAGTTTAACATATGCAGTAGCAGACATCATTAGATTAGATTGTTAGTTACCACAGAATAAATGCTGTGCTTTCAACTGGCAACATTTTGAAGCTGTTGTCTCGTTTTGCTTTTTGCCACATTAGACAAGCTGATTGATTTCAAGTGAAGAGTTCTGTATTAGTTATTCTGGCCCTGCGTAAGTAAGTGTATTGTCAGTGTTAAAGGGTATCCCTGAAAATTTGAGATTTTATGGGTTGCTTTCCTCCTTGGCCTGGCATTTTTAGGAAAGGTAATTCAGTCATCCACCTATAACACCACTTTTCTTGAATTGTTTGACAATATACGTTGAAAATTAATACCTTATTAATTATTCAAAGATGATTATAGACAGTTCTGCATGCATCTTCTCCCAGAGGATTAAGTCTGTTCACTTTTTAGTAGAAAAATACCAGTTGAGCTAAGGAATCGTCTGAAATGTTTACATTTGGAATCTTAATTAAGGTTGGGAGTGACCTCTGGAGCTCATCTAGCCTATCGTCCTGTTCAAAGCATGTCTAGTTAGATCAGGTTGCTTAGGGCTGTGTCTACTCACGTCTTGACTGCCTCCATGACAGAGATTCCGTGACCTCTCCAGGCAACCTGTATTTGACCAGTATTGACCTACACTGTAAAACAATTGGGAAGAAAAAAGTTCTTCCTAGTAGCTAGTCAGAATTTCCCATGTTCCGACATGTTCCTTTGCCTCTAGGCCTCATTGTGCATCCCTGAGAATAGTCTGGCTCCATCTTCTTGTATCCTGTGATCAGATAGTCACAGCACTAAGTTCCCCCTTGAGCCTTTTCTTCATTAAGTTGAAATAAAAGCCTCAGTTGTCTCAGCCGCTCCTTGTAGATCATGTGTGACTTGCCATCTTGGAGGACCTCTGGTGAACTCATTCCTGTGTATTGGTATTTTTCTTGTAAGAAGGAAAAGTGATCAGTGCTTCAGATGCAGGCTCACAGTGCCAAAGAGAAGGGAAGGGCCTGCTCTCTGTGCTCTTGCTAATGCAGTCCATGGTGTGGTTGGCCTGTCTTGCTGCAGGTTTGATCACTGTTGATCACTACTGAGATGAAAAACACTGTGAACTGGTCAAATGCTTTTTATTTTTAGGAAAAAAAAAAAAGAAAAAAAAAGTTTAGACATTTGCTTTCTTGTTGGTCGTCTGGTACGTAAGATCATGTTATATTAAAAGTATCTCTTTCATGTGCTTAAATGTCAAGTGTGTGACAGCTTCAGTTTCCTCCTAAATTAAGTAAGAGAATGTTAACTGCCCGGTGCTTTTAGACGGTTGCTTTAATTGAAATTTTGCACTCTGCCAGTCGCTGTCAAATGCAATGTCAAATACAACGTCAAAAAAGCAATGGGAGTTATCAGCAGCTTACCTCTGTAGCCTGATATAGTGTAAAATGCTCTATATTATTTAAAAATGCAGAAAGAGGCTGTGCTCGGACTTCTAAAGCTTTCAGATTAAAAGAAAAAAAGAGAGTGAGAGGAAGCATGTACGTGTATGTGAGAGCAAGAGTGCACACTGACGCATGTGGGAGATTTAACCAAAGAGTAAGTGGTTTAAAGGAAATAAATATGTGACATGAGAAGTGAAAGAAAAATATGAGTGCTGATTGCACTCATACTTAAAATTATTAAAATTATATTTTAGTCAAAATATTTGCAGCTGATCCAGGTAAATGTAATTATGAAGGAGAAGTAGGATAATTTCTTTGTTAATTGAACGGCAAAGCAAGTGCTAAAGATCATCATACATATAAGAGCTGACAATAATAAACTTATACTCATTTGGTAGGATGACAATGTCATACATATTCACTTTTCTCAGGCTCTCAATTTTTACTTAGTAATGAGCTCCTGACGGAGGGCTGTCAAAGGTAAGTCATTTTTTTTCAGGACCTACAAACACACATGTAGTATTGTTGCATTCTGTGGTTTCTGCACAGAATTTTAATAGAATAAGATGAATTTTATCAGAAATGGAAGTGTTTTAACAGATCTTTAGATGATTTGACTAAAGTTTTGATTCTTATAGAATTGTTTGTTGCTGCAGAAAAAAATATGTGCAGGCTTAATTATATTTGGAGTGTCTTGTTTGACCACATCTTTGCCTTTTTCCACTAAATATTTGCAAGCAAGTTATTTGTATATTAACATCTATAGAACAGCTGTTTTTCCTGTAAATTGTAAATTGTACTGGCACACCACCAGGCCACTTTGGACAAAGATCAAAATTTTCACAGAAAATAATTACGAGTGACAAATGCATCATTTATTGATTATGTTGCAAAATAAAACACTGCCAGCTTTGGTTTTCTCAAGAGATAATGATATAGAAATTGTATATAACGGAGGCTGAGATGGGAAGTTAAGGTATAGGTCAACAAAAAGTTCTGAAAATTAATTAACCGTGTAGGCATTTCAGAATTCAAGGTAAAAAAAATGCCAATAGATCTGAACAGATCTGCAATGTATTCTCCCGTGGATAAACAAAATTGCACTCTTGTTTCAGTAGCTATTTGTTTCAATAACTGTACCTGAAAGCCAGCACTGAAGGGGTATTATAAATGAGAGCACTGTTGCTAGCTCAATTATTTCAGTTATTCCTAACCTCTAGTGAAAAGCAAAGATTTTCTGAGAAAAAAAATACCTTCATTAATATGGATGGAAAGTCAAAATGTTTAAATCAACATGACCAGGACTTTTTGAGAAAATGGGTCCAGTTATATGATCAATAAGGCGTTTTACGATCCCTAGAGATTCAGCGGAGGAATATGAAGAATAGAATTAGTCTAAGGTAGTCCAAAATGTTATCACTCTATTTTTAATTTTAAAATGACAATGACTGCTTACTGAGATAACACAGAAGTGATGTTATGATGTATGATAATATATTCTTTGTGTTCCTCATTTAAATACTATTTATTTGGTATTGCATTTTCATTTTTTGTAACTGCTGGTAAAAATAGTTTTTGAGGGGCTCTCAGTGTCAACACACATGTTTTGCTACTAGTACAGTTAAAAAACTGTATTGTGATTGAAGACTGATGTCGTTGGAAATTTTTCTATTATTTCTCTGAAAAATAAGTTGATTCACCTTGCCTTTGGGAAAAGGGTGATGTATAGGATTAAGTGTGTCATAGGAGCTCTTCAATATTATGGGAACGCCATCACATTTTTCAGGCAGTATGTTATAATGACAGTATTTTATATGCTTAGTGTGGACCTAAGTGTACCAGCAATATGCCAAGAGGGCTATTCATCCTTCCTTCTGCAGAAAGCTTGAATGTTTTAATGCACGTTTGCTGGCAGAACATCTGTATTAACCTCCTCTCGGGGCAGTTCCCACTCTCCTGGCTTTGTGACAGAACGGTGCCTAGAGAAAGTTGTGGTGATGCCTTTGCAAGGGATTTTCAATGAAGAAGAATTTGTTAACAACTTAAGATATCAGTCTATATTCTTATTAATGAATGATTATACTATTTTTGCAGCAAGTTTGGTTATCTTCTATGCAAACCTGAGACTGCCATCTGTATAAGTATACAAAGTCTCATTTTTCTTGGTTTTCTTGGTTTTCTTTTTGGCTGTGAAGAAAAATTATGTTAGTCACATCCATAATTATCAGCCAAAATGTAATTTATAGATAACACACAGAGATCCCCTAGTGGAAACTGATGATTCTACCTCCCTTTAACAGCATAGGTATTAATCCTCAGCATCTGCTGAGGAGAGTCTCTGGGATGTACTCATTTTTGTAGGTATTTCTGCTTCATTTTAAAACTGCACTTTCTGATGCTTCTACCTGCTCTTTTATTGATTACTTCCTTCTAAAGTAGGGTGGTATTATCATACTTCCTCAGATTAATTGCATGTAAATGCCTTTGTTCTCAGCCTATCTCACATCATTAGGTAGAAGTGATTTCAGCTGTTTTTTTTTTTTTTTCCTGTGTGACTTCATCACTTCGTTAGAAGAGGAAAAGAGAGGTCTTTCCTGGCATTTTCTTTTGTTTTTGTAATGCCCGCTGAAATACAACTGCCTAGGTTGCAGCAGCATTTCTCCTTTCTTCCTGACGTTTTAGTGCATTTTAGTGCAGACAGTCACCTTTATCTGGTATCTTGTTGATCCCTTTTGCTTTTTGCAAAGATCACCAAGTGGTGCGAAGCGGTCGTATGGCTGCAGTGTTCGACAATGCAGGCTCTATAACACACCTCTGAATATGTGTAAACTAAAGTTGGCACATGTATATATCTCATATGCCTATGTCTGTGTAACAGTCTTTAAAAATTGGATTACACTTGAGGCTGCACCTCATGCACTGCATCTCTCCCAAGGCATGTCAGTAGTTCTGTCTAGTTCACAATAACTAATTCTGTCTAGTTCACAATAACTAATTTTGTAATTCCTCAGTTCCTCTTACACCTTCCTGGTATTCTGGGTGGCACAGTGGCCTCTCTCCAACACAGTTCCATTTTGTTTTTGAAGAGGTACCTGTTGTGCAGAAGTTGGCTGTTCCAGCTTCCCCCTCAGTCCTGCAGTGTGACACAACCTCACTTTGCAGTAGCACACAGCCCTGCTTTAACAGGGGGCACAGGTAGTGCTGGGCTGCGTGATGTAGGGGGCACATTGCCCTGACTGGTGCTTGATAAGGGGGGAATTGCTTGATAAGGGGGGGATTGCTAAAGCTTTCTGAAAATCCTGCAGGGAAGTCAGTGGGCATAAATGGAAGCAAGCGCCCAGGACCTGCACTGTAGGACCGGCACATGGAGAAAAACAGGTTTATGTCATAAACTGTTTTTCTAAGCAGAAGAGTTTCCTTCTCCATAATCAGTCCTAATTCAGATGAGTTTATAAAACCTTCTGTTCCTTCTGTTTGTGGGTATCTTTATATATATATTAATAGATCTTAGATATAATTTACTAGATGCTTGATTAAATCAGTGGAGTTAAATCAGCATAAAATGGAGACATGTATTATTCTATGGGGGCAGTTTACTGTAATAACTTGGAATGGGTTGCATAAGCCTTACACATTTAAATTAATGACCCAAATAGGTTCAAACTTAGCTCTGGTCATTTAGTCCACTAGCGACAAGCAGGAGAGAAGACTGCTGCCCAGGTAGAGTGGAATAGCTATTACATGGGACCTCAAGGTACCAATGGCAATGGCATCCCTGGAAAGGGATAGTAGAAGGAAGCAAATTCAGCTGTCAAGGAGGGTAGACAAGAGGGAGGGCTTTCTGTACACTGCTCTCTCCCTAAGCAACTGGTCGCTGCCTTCTTCGGAATAGGCTGATGCACTTTTGCATTAACAACACAGAATTACTTTTGGACTCCTTCTTTGGTACCACTCTTCATGTCTCTGGTATTGACTGATGCTCAATATCAACCACGACTTAGGATATCACAAGGGCCCAGGTGGCCACAGGGTGGAGGCAGGAAGCCAACAAGAGAGAAAGTGAAAATATTGTTCTGTTTCTCAAACTGGACAGAACTGGAAAAATCCAGATCTTTTTAAATTGCCTCTGTCTGTTCTTTGAGATAACCAGAGACATTTGTCATGGAAAGGAAGATCAGGAGATTTGGGTCTTAAAGAGCTGATAAATCACGGTACTCATTTTGACAGAGTGGCAACAAAAGCATGATCACAGTCACCATTGGAGATGCCACTTTATCAAGCCTGTATAGTTTTTTTTCTCTTAACACTTTTCTTGTACACTTCATTCCCTTTCAGAGAATGCAATAAGGAACCTTTTTTCAAACAGCACTTAACCTTTCTTCTGAAAAGTTTTGTTTCATTTAGATTATGCCATAGCAGTATGCAAGAAATTGCTTTTTAAACGCACACACAGTTTTCTCATAGAGTTGGTTATTTTTGAACTTGTTCATTTTTCTGAGGTTCTCAGGAGAAAAAGGTAGCTGCTGTAAGAATTATATTAGTCTTTGTGAAGGGTTTTTTTTTTTTTAAAGCTAAAGTTTGCATTGCTGCTAGTTGTGACACTTTTTTTTTAATGTAGTCAATTGGAAGAACAGAACTGTTTGAAAATACAGAAAAGGGTGTAGCTGATGACTAAACTCCCTCTTCCCATCGGTGTTTTAACACCCATGAACCTTTCACCAGCTTCCGTTTTTGAAGGGATTTCTGGCAGCTTCTAGGATAAGGTCTGATGATTTCTGTCCACAGGTTTGTGCTTTTTAGGAAAGACGTTCCCAAAACAAATAAAAGGAATCAGGAGTCCAGATCCTACTGATTTTTTTGTTTAATTTTGGTCTGTGAAGTTAAGCTGACTATATTCTCAAGCATACTATGAGAAAGATAGCAAATTTACTCTTAAAATTTGTTATAGTAAATGAAGACTTAGATGAATTGCATCTATTCTGTGCAGTGTCCAGAGAAGGAGACTCATAAATGTTGATGGTTCTGTAGAATTTGATTCTTTTTACTCTGTTATGTTCCTCACCACTTCCTAGGATCCCCCTGGAGCTAATTAGATACCATGCTGAAACTCCTTCACACAATCTGAATTTTGAAGAAAGGAAACAGCTGGATGAGGATGTATCCGTTGCTGAGGCTGAACAGGCAGCCTGTACCCTTGAACAAAGCCCTGATCTCTAAGGACATTCTACTGAAATACATGAATAGTTCCAGTGTGTTTTGGAAATGTCCCTAACTCCAAGTTGAATGAATCATCTGCGTTACTTTTTTTTCATCTGCTGTTAGTTCAGGAAATAGTTGTGCATTAAGAAAACACGATAAGAGGCTAGAAGGTTGTCTGCTGTAGAGAGCCAGTTCATTACACAGTACAAATACTAAATTACTTTCTAAAATATAAATCTGTGCAATTCGTTCTTGTTCTGTTCATGAAGACCAAATGCTTTCACATGAAAGGGACATGACTTACAATTCAGAAGATTATATAAAATAGTACACTATATCCTGTATTCCTTATAGGATGTGTGCCATTCTTCTCATTTGAACATGGAAAGAAATCTTGATGGTACATAATATCAGGGTAACAAAGAAATAGATTGGTCTTACTCTATTAAAATTTGTGTTTTTCTTGCATGCAACATGAACCAAAGCAAATTAACTGTCTCCAGGTGAGGAGCAACTTCTTTACTGTGAGGGTGACAGAGCAGTGGAACAGGCTGCCCAGGGAGGTTGTGGAGTCTCCTACTCTGGAGGTCTTCAAAACCCACCTGGATGCCACCCTGTGCCATATGCTCTGGGTGTGCCTGCTTGAGCAGGAAGGTTGGACTAGATGATCTGTAGAGGTCCCTTCCAACCTTAAATATTCTGTGAATCTGTGAACTGAGTTTGATATGTATACACAGAATCTAAAAGAGTACCTTAGAGGTATAAATAAACTGACATTTACAACAAAGGAAGAAGCTCCAAGTTTGCCACTACCTATAGCATTGAGTTTCTGGTTTTGAATAGTCAGTGTGCTTGCATAGTTCTAAATTTATGTTATTTACTTGATGTTTGCATAAATTACATAGCACATGAATTGTTTTTCTGATAGTGTGAATTATCTGCAGACTAGAAGTAATTCTGGTTGCGTATCCTTTCATATGTTGAGAGAAAATTTGCTTTCAGTAATTCATCTCCTTTTACTGTCGTATCCAATGTAATAGAAAGAAAAGTATCCCTTAAATATATGTTGTAGTCCAGTGATCCAGTCCAATTCATTTTGAACTCTGATCTAAGCATTGCTTAGTGCATTTTTGAGGTATAAAACACTGTTTTCAGCAATGAGTAAGAGCTAGCATTTCCTGCAGCCTTATTTTATTCTCCTTTCATACCTGCTGTGTTATTTGACCATGGCCCATGGCGTGGGTTCAAAATACGACTTAGCCTCACATCTTTAGCTCTGTAGTGGACATATCACCTCTTCAGTAATCATTTTTTTTTTTATCAGTAAAATAAATCTATGTGGTATAAAAAATGAAACACTAAGCAATATATTTATCCCAAGCACAGATGCTTGCTGCATGGCATCTTCAAGTCAACTGGGTAAGACATCTAGAGCTAAGCTCCATCTTGTAGTAAATTACACATGCAATTACTTAGGAGAGCAAAAAGGAAAGATTGTTTTCAGATTTATGTGGTATGTAATGAGGAGACACAGCGTGAGAGATGACAGTGTTACTGTCTATATATTGATATACTGCCTGTATACATAGGTCAACAAAATGTGGTTCAGTCTGCAGCAGCAGGAACATGAACCAATTGTATGTCCCTTAATGTCCAAATACACCTTGAAAATATGATGAGTTATTCCTGTAAATGCGTGTCAGATTGATAAACAGTTGATCTCAGAGGATTTGGGTTAGACCATTCCCACCTAGCAGAACTTCCGACTTTCCTCCAGTCTGAATTTGGGGAGTTGACACTTTGCCTAGTAATTTTTGCATTCACTTTCCAGATCATGTCAATGGTCACTGTACAAGCCCAACGTCCCAGAGCTGCAGTTCAGGAAAACGACTTTCTAGCGCGGATGTCACCAAAGCCAATCGCCGCGGGCCTGGGAGGCCCCCCTTTAGAAAAGCACAGTCTGCCGCCTGCATGGAGATTTCTCTCCCAGTCACCACAGAAGGTGGGTGGCGATGACCATGTTTCTAGGTATTTGTGATTTTCCACTTTCTCACCCGCTGTGAAACGCAAATCAGTCGCACTCTCTTTAGCATGATCTTTGTCTTAGTCGTTGCCCTGAACCGCTGTCTTCATGTGACTGTTCAGAAGCAGAGCGGTCCCTGTGTGCCAGCGTTGTTACTAACCAGCATGCCCGTGCGCTCCGTGCCGCCTGGAGCGGCGGGATGCCAAGCCTTTCCCGCCTCCTGCCGTCCTCCTTTCGCCTGTGGCACTTGGGTGCTTCGTTCGGGAAAAGCGATCGCTCCTGGCAGCTTCCATACAGTCGCTGTGGCAGCCAGGAATACTAACACTCTGACCTCTCCTTGTCTTGATTTACCCAGTTGGAAAATAAGATATTTTTAATAAGTGAGTAAGATAAATATATCTTTAGAATCTGAGTTGAGTCTTTGTACATATATATTTATTTATTAATTAGTCTTGAATACTTTATAAAATTCCATAATCCTTGGCCACCCTTTACCGTAAAATTTTTCCCCGCAATGTAATAATTTTTTATTCTTATAGCAAGTTTCTGCCTCTTATTCTTGAAAAAAAATCTTCAATCCTTGATCTGCCTGAATACAGAGACTCAATAAAACTGAGATACACCAAGTGGAGCACTCATGGCCATACACTGTGCTTGAGACTTAGACCAATTTAATTTCAGCACTGCCAGCAGTTTCATAGTGGAGTGCTTAAGCAGGATCATTTAGCTAATGTATCTTCAAATTGGT
This sequence comes from Nothoprocta perdicaria, assembly GCF_003342845.1. Taxonomy (NCBI): domain Eukaryota; kingdom Metazoa; phylum Chordata; class Aves; order Tinamiformes; family Tinamidae; genus Nothoprocta; species Nothoprocta perdicaria. The sequence goes on from NW_020455954.1 coordinate 3,187,016, forward strand.
AGTGTTCTCATTCCTCTGTTGGTGCCCTTTGCCTTGCTCCTCACTCCTAGGCTTTCAGCTTTTCCCATTTCCTGCAATGCAAGGATACATTATCTATGCAATAAAGCTTCAGCTTGTCAAAACGGAAAAAGCATGTTCAAAACGGAAAAAGCATGATCTCCGAAAAAAAACACGTAGAACTATAGTGTTGATTTTAATAATAAATAAAAAACTTAAATATTTTAAAAATATAAATGATAAGATGTAATATTTTAATTTAAAAATTTTTTTTACAGTTGACTTCTAAAAATCCATTTTTAAATGTAGTGAAGTTGCAGAATAATTGTTTAAGTGATAATAATCTCTTATGGCTTCTGTTTTATGGAGCCCTGCCTAGTCTCCCTACCGCCCCCATGAAGCAGCATATTTTAGGCCATCAGCAAGTCAATGACTCTCATCCCATGTCTAAGGGGCATTTGTATCCTGACCTGCCTCTGTGCAAAAATGCCTGCACCACAGAAATTCTTTACAGCTGGGATTAGGGTTCAGTTTTACCCATTGCTGATGAGAACAGTGCAAAGGAGATATATATCGCTCGAGAATGCCTAATCTTGTATTGTTAGCTGCATATAGTAGCAAATGTCTTTATAACTAGCTGCAAATTGCTAGCTTTTTTTTTCTTTAGGATAATATAAAATAGGAGAATTGTTACTGAGTCTTTTTTATGTCTAGTGTTAAATCACACCACAGAAAAATGTGGTCTGTTTGTTTGAGACATGTGAGACTTTAAGATTATTGTTGCCTGGAATGGAGCTGATGTCCCAAAGATTGCTGCAATGTCCTCCAGCAGTTCCCTCCATTTGATTTAGGAGCAGCATTGACTTGCATTTTTCCAGAGGACATACAGTGTGGCATGGTCAGACATTCCCTGCAAAAAAAAATGATTCTGCTCCCTGCAGCTGTTAACAGCTTCCATCTATGGCATTACTCCTCTGCCAGATGTCTCCTCTCATTTGCCAGAGGCTATCATGCCAGAAGAGATAATGATGGAAGACGGACTGTTTGAGCTGCCACCATCTGCTTAAGTACAGAATCATTTAGCTTAATTTAGATGGCTTTAGAGGGGCATTTACCTTCTGCAGAGGAACAGGAATGAAACCCTGAGAGTAGTGGCATTTCAGTTGGTTTAGTGACCATACAACCATTGCCTTACATTGTGTTTAACCCTTCAAAGTTTTAGATAAAGAGAGCTTTAACATATCTAAAAAATGATTTCAGGGAAGTGGTAGTAGAAGTTCAGTAGAAGTTTGGGTAACCGTAACAAATTTACCCTTTGCTACCAATACAAAGCAACTATTGGACGCAAGATTTCTGATATAACTCTACCTGCCCAAAGCTGTTAGCACAGGAGTTGCACATCGGCTCAATCACAGTTAACATCTTAAGGCATGATGTAGACTTCCTATAACATATGACAAGGAATAATCATCCAACAGTTGTTGATAAGAAATAATCCTGTGTACATTCTAAACCTTCTATAATCGAAAATATAAATTCAGATTAATCAATAAATCATAGATAATATTTTGCTAAAGTAGATTTGGAAAGGTCTGAGGCCTTTATTAGCATCTATACATAAGAGAAATTTTCACCTGTATGATCACCATATTTTCCTTCAGATTCCTTATCCGTAACATATAGTTCTTGCATAACACTTTCATCTACATCTCTTTTTGCACCATACAAAGATGGTAAGTACTCTTTTCATATTACATATAGTAGTTTTATTGTTATATATTTTTTCTTGATTCTATATGGTGCTGAAATCTGTTAATGTTGTTACATCTGGTAGTGCTGCAGTATTTACACTAATTGCAAATATATTTTTTTTCATATATATCATTATATATATTTACACTAATTGCATATATATAATATATATATATGTATAACCTGATCGTGATACTCCCCACTTTTTCTTTTCCTTTCTCTGCCATCCTCCCAGATTAGTAAGGATCAATGCAAGGACCAAGAAAGAACCTAAAGTTCCCTAAGATCCCACTCAGCCTCCTGAACAAAAAGTTTTGGAGTACAGTGCTCTGATGGCATCATGATGGTTTTCTGGGTATCCATATCATCAAAGATTCAGTTTCTACTGCTCATCACTAATTATAGTATTTATCAAATTTAATTTTGTTTCATATATTTCAAATTTAATTTTTATCTTTATGGCATACTCATTCAACCTCCTATCAGGGACGTGGAGTAAAATGACCCTTTAAACTTTCTTTATATTCTCCCACTGAAAAAAAAACATCTCTCCAACTTTTTTCCTAGACGGTTGTGCTGTTGGGGTTTTGAATTGTAGCTCCTCTAACCAGTTAGTTTGGAATTACTGACACTTAGCGGCTTTTTGTGCATCTTGAATCGCTAGACATGCAGCTTTGGCAGGTGGTTGGATTTCTGTCCGTAGGATTATACATTAAATATCGTGGTAGAACATGAGTGATCTGATCCTAGAAAATTTCTTAGGTTGGGGGTAAAGAAGAAGGGTGAGGATGAAGGAAGATGAGAAGTTAAAAAAAAATTGAGGAGAAATATACTTAAACATTCTCTAGTTGGGCTCTTTCACCTTCCCCTTACTCACTATCCACCCCCAGAAAAAGATTTTCATGGCTAATTGGCAATATATGCTGTAATAAGCAATGAATGTATTTACAAGAAATACAAGACAGGAGATCCTTCTGGTTAGTCTTTAGTAAGATTTTATTATTCTCCTTGAGAAGAATTTTGATTAGAGTTTGCTATCTTGGTAAAATTAAGCATTTTTTATACATAAAAAAAAAAAAAGCTCTTGTGTGGAGGTAAATGGTTCTTAGCTGTTCTTAAGCTGAAAGCACTGAAAACACTTGGAGATCTTTTGATAAATTTTCCAGTTCCTATGATTGCCAACCCATACTAATTGATTTGATAAAAAAGATAATATATTTTGGTGACTAACCATAGGATATATATTAGAGTAATAAATCACAGTGTTACTTTCACATTGGATTTCAAACCCATTTATTTAAATCTGATCTTTTACCACAATAGCATCTGAATTTTCAGCATTTTTCACAGGAGTATTTTCAGGCAACCTTTAACAGTAAATTCTTCTGACTTCAAGATGCTACCTGACTGTTTTTAGATGATCTTCAAGATGTTTTGCTGACTTTCACCTCTTTATATGTGTAAAAAGATTCATTCTGTAGCAAAATATTTTGAAGAATGTCTTTGCAAGAAAAATCAAGCTTAAGAAAATGGAGGGGGAGGTCTTTCTGCTGGCCAAAATCTGTCAAACCGTTAAGCTTCATAAAATACTGACATATATTCCCCATTCACTGAAGAACAGTTCAAAAAACAAGCAACAACAGCAGAGGAATAGTGATTATGCTCAAAGCTTTATGTTTTTATTTAAACATGTCTTTCCCAAGCATCATCATGTCATCTAGAAAAAAAATTTAGAAGGCTCTCACAGTTTTCACATGCATGTTGATTTATGCATTCTAAAAATTACTGCAATTTCAGTTTCAAAGACTCTTTTTTTCTAGTCTTTTGCAAAAAGACTATTTCCTAAATCAAATACCATGTTATGATTACATTTTTGTCCCTATATACTGCTGGTCATTTAATACAGCATTTTTCAAATGGCTCTTTAAAAATGTAAGATTTTCTGTTTATCTGTTAATATATTTGTAAAAGCAGTATTGTCACTGCACTAATTAACTTTGGAGCTGTTAAATGCTCTATACCTAATTTTAGCATGAAAAGTAAAGGAGGAAAAATTTAGCATGAGAAGTAAAGGAGGAAAAATTTACAACTTCTCAGTAGCATATTATTGATCTTAAACAATCCAGATTTCACATCATTTAGGTCAAGCTGATTCTTCCATGCACTAATGTAAGAACTTCTGTGCATTCTATGTAAAACTATAAATACAGCAGTGGAATCCATTGCTGACCAACCTCCAAGTTCTCTGCTGCTTCTAGTCCTTTTTGACGAGGTCTGAGACTTTAGGAACTAGAAAATGTATTTCTTAGATAAGACCTTCTCACTGAGGGAATAAGCAACATTTTCAATGATCAAACCAACAGTCCGTTATTCAAAATATAAACGAATGTGTATTGTTATTATTAAAGAAGATCCTTTGAGGGATTTCTTCCCATTATGTCATCCCATGGAAAGGGAATGTGTTTTGTTTTCCAGGCCTAGTAGCCATTTGCACTGATCTGCTCCAACACTTCATCCACTTCAGCTCTGGATTCCACTATTCCCTTCTTTGCCTTTACAGAAACATTGGAACAGGGAGTCTATTAACCTTTTATTTTGCTTCTGTGAGGAAAATGTGCAGCACTAGCAGGCTTGCCTTCTGTGCTGTTCCGCAGATCCTACACAGTCCGTCTCAGCCTAGGAAATAATACTGCATACTCGTTAAAGCCCCCTTTTCATCTAGAACAGTAGATATTTTGCTCTGACCAAGAATTTCCACGTAGATGAACCTCCGTGGCAGGTTCAGTAGGTCTCAGCATTAGGTAATTGTCTCCAAACAAGGAATCCTAGCAAGGGTTTGAGGTGTGTTGCAATCTTTTTTAGGAATACTAAGGGCAAGTTCTTTGAATTAGTTTTAGCATTTCTTTAATATAATACAGTTTCAATTTTTTTTTTCTTTTGGTTTATTCATTTGGTTTTACATAGTCAAAATTTGCTATGGAATATTTGATTTGAAAAGCCACAGTGAAGCAGGAAAATCAGCTACTGAGGTTAGCCATTACATTCAGTGATTTTATTTAAACTACTATGGCAAGTACAATGTAATTTCCATTTTAAAAGATCCTATATGCATTTTACTTGAAGCATTTCTTATGAATCTGCATAGTGAAGGACTAAAATTGTTCTTGAGATAAGTTATTTTGTTTCTTGCCTGGTTTTGTCCAGTATGTACTGGAAATGAATAGTATCTAAAGTATATATATGCTATATACTTCTGTTCTAATACAGAAGTTTTAGTAAAGAACATGATAGGAAGATTTGTATATGACTTCTTGAACTTTAGGGGGTTTGGCAATGTTGCATTTTTTGAGGTTTTTGAGGGGTTTGTTTGTTTGTTTGTTTAGATTCAGCAAATTCTAAGATAAGTTACTGAAGTTTACCCATTACTTTGGTCTGTTGCTTTGGTCTGTTGTTCAGTTTTCCTGAATCTGTCTGTACCTTAGTCCATATATGCCTGTAAATACATTGCTAAAAGTATAGGGAAGTGCTGTAGAAGTGCTGCTGTTTGTTATCATAATACCTGTATGCTGTAGTTCAGGCCTTGGAAAAGTAATACTGAGTGGTCGTATTATAAAATGTCTGTAGCTTGGGCAACGAGACTCCATTGATGAGTTATGATGTGCATTGCAGTATTTCTATGACTGCTGTAAATTTTGTATCAGATTTTCTTTTGCTAATAATGGCTAAACAGTTTTGCTGTTTGTGGCAGTGTTGTATGCATATTCTACTGGATTTTTTTTTTTTGACTGGGTAAATGGAGTCAGCAGTTTCATTTTGGGAGGGTGTAAGAGGAGGTGGATGCCTCTGTTTTTACCTTTGTCTCCCTTTTTCTTGGGTCTGAAGCCCACGTGTTGATGCAAACCAACTGATAACGTTCTGGAGGATGGAAAACTCCATCTGCAAAGGCCTTGGTTATTGGGCCTCTAAGGAGAGATGGAAACAACGTGATTGCTTGATCTAGGGAAGCACTGAAGAGGTAGCACAATATGCTTGGAAAACATGGCAGGGTAGTGCACAGAGGAAGGGAGTAACATGCTGTCCACAGCTGCTGAGAGGTCAGCAAGTAATGGATGTAGATTACTACAGCAGAGTGATGGCCTAAGGGGGACCGTGGAAGAACCACTCTGATCATAGAGGAGCTGCTTGCAGAAATCATCTCTGAGGAGATTACTGCTTCTCTGGCAGGTTTTTAGAGCAGTCCTATTGGCCCCTACATTCCCTGCACTGTGCTTCTCGATATTCTGAAAGAAGTGGATAATTCCTGGTAGACTTTCTTCCCCAACCAGCCAGCCAATCTGACACTTGGCAAATCTGCTGGGAATGTTACAGAACGCAGGAAACCGCCCGTCAGCTGGCAAGGGGTTTCACTAGGTAGGCTTTCACGGCAGATGAAAACCCTTGACTTGAGATTTCTTTCTTTATTTTTCACTGCGTGGTTTATTAGGACATTGGCTCTACTTGTGAATCATTTCAAGTTTAGTAGCAGTTAAATTTATTTTACGTAGTTGTAGCAACAGGAATAATATAGTAGGAAATAGGTTATAGATAGTGTAGTAAGCTGCACTGCTTACCCCTAGCTGCTTAGCTTCTCACCATCATATATCTTGTCTATGAAGAGAAGAAGACAGAGAGGTTGCATAGAGCACCTGTGTGATATCCAGAAGGTGAGTTTCTAACTGCAAGAAGCTTTACTCAAAAAAAAAAAATGTAGTTATTAAGAAAGCTGAGATTTCTTTTTCTCAGTGCTTAGCAGAATCAGACCACAGCTGTCTTCCTGGAAACTGGAAACTCACATATGTCTTCAGAGGAAATCCTACATAGCTGAAATAAAACATGTGCCACCAAAAGACCAGGTGTCCAAGAAAACTTCTATAAAATTTTCATATCCATTTTAGAGTACTCCATTTGAGCATTAACCTGCATTAAACTGTGAGCTGCTCCACAGATTACCAAGAGGTAGTATAGCAGTTTCTGGAAATGGCTTGTCTGTAACGGCATGTGTGTGTCTACCTAAACTTGGTCACAAGAGATTAGATGCCTGTCCTTGGAAGGAGCAGTGTGGGGAGGTGGTCATCTAGAGCCTGAGGCTTGAGAAATCACAGAATCACAGAATATTCAAGGTTGGAAGGGACCTCTACAGATCATCTAGTCCGACCTTCCCACTCAAGCAGGCACACCTACAGCATGTGGCACAGGGTGGCATCCAGGTGGGTTTTGAAGACCTCCAGAGAAGGAGCCTCCACAGCCTCCCTGGGCAGCCTGTTCCACTGATCTGTCACCCTCACAGTAAGAAGTTCCTCCTCACCTGGAGACGGAACTTCCTGTGCTCCAGCTTGTGGCCATTACCCCTCGTCCTATCGCTGGCCACCAGTGAGAACAGCCTGTCCCCTTCCTCCCTGCATTCTCCCTTCCTGAATTTATACACGTTAATCAGATCCCCTCTCAGCCTTCTCTTCTCAGCTCAGCCCAGCTGAGTGAGCTGGGCCCAGCTCACTCAGTCTCTGCTCATATGAGAGATATTCCATTCCCTTAATCAGCTTAGTTGCTCTTCTCTGGACCCTCTCTAGAAGCTCCACATCCCTCTTGTCCTGGGGAGCCCAGAACTGCCCCCAATACTCCTGGTGCGGCCTCACCAGAGCTGAGCAGAGGGGCAGGATCCCCTCCCTTGACCTGCTGGCAACATCCTCCTGATACAGGCCAGGATCCCATTGGCCTTCTTGGCCACGAGGGCACTGCTGCCTCATGGTTAACTTGGTGTCAACCAGGACTCCCAGGTCCCTCTCCGTGGAGCTGCTCTCCAGCAAATGAGGCATCTAGTGGCTAGGAAGGTTCAGGGAAGAAAAGGGCAAGAACCCTCTTTGGGAACATGTGAGGTTTTCCAGGAGGGTTCTTGTTGAACATTAGAGTACACTTGTATCTTTACAGGAAGCTGAAAAGTTTCATTTTTTAAAAGAACCAACTAAACGAAAACTGAGATATTAAAGTCACTGAATGTCTACTTAGCTTTAATTAAAGGATGATTTCCTCCAAGTTAAACTGATTTCACACTGTATTCTAGAGGGGTTGAATTTGGAAGGTGCAGTTTGAACTGCAGGCTGGGGTTTGGGGCTTTTTTTGTGCAGCAATCACTTCTGAGCAGCATAATTTTTTTCGTTTTGTTTTTGAGGTGAAACACACTGCTAGGTCATTTCTGGTGCTTCTTTGGCAGGATGGACAATTGTGTATACAGAGTTGGGGAATAAATATTTTGTTTAGTGTTTTTTTTAGAACTAGAGGAAAAGGCCACAAACAGAAGCACCAAAAATTCCACAGGAATTTAAGGAAAAATTTCTTCCCTGTGAGGGTGCCAGAGCCCTGGCACAGGCTGCCCAGGGAGGCTGTGGAGTCTCCTTCTCTGGAGATCTTCCAAACCTGCCTGGATGCCGCCCTGTGCCCCATGCTCTGGGTGTCCCCCCCACGTGTCCCCCATGCTGGAGCAGGGGGTTGGACTGGATGATCTCTAGAGGTCCCTTCCAACCTTAAGGATTCTGTGATTCTATAAAATGTGAATATTTTTAGATGGCTCAAGTTACATGATAATAGCCATTCCAAATGTTTATTTTAAAACACTTTCATAATAATTCTAGTGTCATATAGACTCTAGAATATATTTTGTATATAGAATAATTCTACACTCATATAAGCAAGCCAAACAAGAAAAAAACCCTAAAGTGCTTTCAGTTACTTCATTATGGCAGTAGCTGTTTTGACTCTCCTATCAAATGAATCTGATGGGTATTTTTCTATAATGTCCTCAGTTTCCTTCTAACTTGTGCACTTCCACATATGAAAGTTATACAAATTATTATTTTCTGAACCAGAAAACTGCTTCAGCCAGAATGGGTGTTGTTGGGTTGGATTTGAATTCTAGGAATTTGGGGTATTTTTGACTGAAAACATAAATCCAAACTTACAATCTGTGTTCAAATTGAGATTGTGGAGAAGATATTTTGCTTGTGAAAGTACAGACAAGTGATTCATACAATTGATTATGGAAAATTGGTATAGATTGATTAGTGCAGAGATCTGTAATGTTTTCCTCTTGCTATAAAATGCTATTTTTACCTCATTATTAATAGGGAAAACTAGTCTGGCTGTAAGAATTCCCTTCTGTTTTTCAAACATACTGAAGCAGAACCTAAACTTGAACTTTTCCACGTTCTGGGAATATCCAAAATGAAAATCCAAGTCCGGTGCCTTGAATCGATTTACCATCGTCTGCGTGTGTCCCATCTGTGTCCCATAAGTGTCTGTGTGGCCCTGCTGTGTGTGCAAGGTCACCTTTGGGGCTGGATGCTCAGAGCTTTGCGCGATTTCCTGAGTCGCTGACCACTTGCTTCTTTAAAAAGCGGCGGGTTTCTCTGAACATTTTCGTGTGGTGGTCCTTAGCCTGGCAAAGGGTTTAATGTCCTCATTAGCTTCTGCTAGTCAGGTGTTTGGGACTGAAACTGTGAAAAATCTCCAGGTGAGGAGAGCATAAGCTGTTCAGTTTCCCAAATATATTGATTTTTGTATCAAAAAAAGCTGAATTTGCATATAGATTTTATAAACAGATGAGTTATTCGGTATTTTAAACCCACTAGAAATCCTACAAAGAGAATCCAGGATGCTAGTATTTGTTTGCAAAACTCTTCAGGAATGAATGTAAACATTATAGGGAAATTGTTCCTTTTTGTCACTCATGCTTTTCTTTCATTCTTCAAGCCAAGTGATACTTCTGCTTTCACGATTCCTAACTTTAGTAAGGGAATGACTTTATGTTTCTGTATTAGTCTTTATTTTATTAATTTGCATATCACAGTGACAGTCTGTGGAAAAGATGATAGGTGAGGATATGTTCCCCTTACAAAGCTTTTGCTGAACATGAGAATGGAGAAATCCTAATATTCCCTGAAGATACACAAGTCAGTAGCATATTTTCCTTAAATGTTTTCTCTGTTATTTTTTTTTTTAATTACATGGGAAAGTAAGGAAATTCCAGGGTTACTACCACAGAACAGGAGGGAGCCAATAAATAAAATAGTAAGCAAAACCAAAATATTATTTGCTAGCGCCCTGTAACGGTGGCAGTTGGAGCATACGGAATTGCTTACTTGGCCTGGCTTGTACATGCCCAGCAAACACCAGAGCGGGGATGAAACCGTCCCTGCGCCAGGCAGGGAGCAGCCGGAGGTGCCGAGGGCTGCTCTCGCGTGGATGTCCCCATGCCAGCTGGCTCAACTGTCCTTGTCCTCTTGCAATGCCTGCGGCTTGGTGGCGGTAGGTTGCCTTTCCAGGCGGGCAGTGCCTCAGCACTTGCACGGCATCGGTGCCTTCTCACACGACCAGGTGCTGCTCGCACACGGACGGACAAAGGTGAGACTTGCAAGCTTCCAGTGCTTCGTTTCGGTCCTGGCATGTGAGCCGACGTGTCCTGCCTGTGTCTGTCAGTGAGGTGGGTAGAAAGTGAGAGGTTTTCCTTTATTTTTTTTTTTAAATTCAGAGGTGTTTGGCCTTGCACTCTGTTGCTTATAGCTGGAACTGAACAGTCAGTCTCGTTTTGTGAAGGAAGCTGATTCCCAAGTGTCCGTTTGCATCGCACTAACCCACCCCATGAGCTCAAACATTTTGAAGAAAGCAGAACTGCTTTTTGGAGTAGTGGTATTTCTGAGGTGTGATCTTAACCCCAGGTATGTAGCTGCAAACAATAATGCTTGTGCTCAGAGCCCTAGCCCCATAGCTTAAATAGCAGCCTTTCCCAAATCGTATTCACTTCTTAGCTGCCAGTAGACACTGGACCACTCTGATGGCTCCTGTACTCGCAGCTGCAGGAACAACCTGGAGACTTATTCAGGAGAAAAAAAAAAAGAAAAAGAAAAGCCAATAAATCCATCACTACAAGGAGAGGAGGAAGAGAAAGAGTTGACTGGGTAGGAGCAGAGGGATTGTGACAGTTGGATATATATATATATAAATCATATATATGTATGCCTCTCAGGGAAAAGGGAATATTGGAGTCCATCACAGCTGGAGGCTGCAGTTAAGAGCAGGAGCACGTGCTTGAGAAAGTGGCACGATGCAGACTGTTCTGTAGAGGGAGAGAAGAGGGAAAGGGTGACGAGGAGTGGAAAAGTGTTTGCCTTTGACAGGGGAAGAGAACAAATGGGAGATGAAATAAAATGAAGGTAAAGCAGAAATGGAAGGGTCAAGGTTTAACTCATTAAAAAGAGTTTTATTTCAATTTCTTGACATTATTTTACAATACGATCAACTGCTAAGCTGCCACAAGAGGCTGTAAGCTGTTCCTGGATGGAAGAGGTGACTTCCCACATGTGAGGAAAACGAAGGGAGGACACCAGGAGACAATCACTCTATTGGAAAGCAGTCCACATATGAAGACATCCGAGAAACCTTTTAGCCTTACCAGTGTAACACAGACAGTATGCAGTGTAACTGGCATTCTTTGCGTTAAACTTCACTACTTCACGTAAACTTTGTTTAGCCCTGGGATACAGGAAGCACTTGGAAGTGGTCATGGTGCTGATTTGGATTCATGCAAGATGTGTTTGACCTGACATTCTTGCGAGTCACCCTTGTGACTGGAACAGAAGGAAAATATATTAAAAAAACTCAGGATTTGACAGTAGATTTAAGGATTACCACAGGCTAGCAATGTTTGTACAGGACAGTTTTTATCAGATGGGATATCCTTTTAGAAGATAAAAATCATGTTAGATTCATAAGACTTTGGCCAGTCTTATGAGATGAAGTGTCTTTCCATTTCTCTCAAATATAACAGGGAGTTTTCTAAATAGAGAATTTGGAATCATTTTGAGAAAGGCGTCTCAGGGAACAGTCCAAGATTAAATTTTATCATAAAAAAATCTAGGAACAGGAGAGATTTCTCCTTTGTTTCAGAGCTAGCCAATAAACTCGCATAGTTACTGTGACCTTTCCGAGGCTTTGCTTTCCTGTTTAGATATGTTTATCAATGTCAAATTTTGAGAGATGTGTCATGTCGATCTTTTAAATTCAGTTTGAGTGGCACAGAAAATGAGAAACGACACAGTACCTTCCCCCAAAGTGTCCCAAAGACTATATCTGTTAATGTCACTTCTGTTCAGAGGTATTAGCTAACTGCGCTGCACAGGAGAAAGGAACACTTGCTGTTATTTAAGGGAGGAAAGTAGCTTGATGACACATGCTAATGACACATCATATATTTTAAGTTCTCTGTATGTCGCCTACGCTAACTGAGGAGGTGCATTTGTCCTTTCGACGTTGTTCTCAGCTTGAGCACCGCTGCAGCTGAAATGAATGTGACGCTGATAGTAATGTACCTCTTAAGGACAAAGTGAATTATGTAATAATATCTTTTTTAATAATAGGTACCCCAGGAAACAAAAATATGTGCGGCCCTCTAAACCTGTGCCTTGAAATCACTGCCTGCCCCTCCTTGTCCAGCAGTTGTTGCAGTGCTCAGGAAGGAGCTGGGCCTCCCGCTCCACAGCAGAAGGACAAAGTGCTTGAGGTTTCGGGGAACGCTCCTTCTCCAGGTGTTTGAAGGGGGGTTTGCTCAGGAGGAAACAACCCCGTGTTTCGCACAGATGCGTTAGCAGTGCTGAGCCAGACTCGGGCAGCAGCAGTTATGCCCGTGCAAAAGGGGTACGGCGTGAGGAGAAGCCAGTGCTGGGGAATGTAACTGGGCACAAGTGTCTCCTCCAGTCCCGTGGGACTCCAGTGCCGGGGGATGCTGCCCCAAGAAGCTGCTGCTGTGGATGCCCCTGATGAAGAGAGGTGGAACCAAGTGTGGATGAGCAGGACAAGGAGTCCCCAGCCCTGCGTGGTGCCAGCCCTGTACAGTGGCACGTTCAGTACTGCCGGTGGTGCTCGCAGTAACGCTCTGCCCCAAGTCGTTCCAGACCCTCCCAGGTAGTTTCTGTGAAGAGGGTCGTTTGGGTAGCTGCTGTGGAGTCATCTTGGTAAGGGGATGTAATGCTGCGGCATATTGCCCCAGGAGGAGGCTCGGTGTGCCTCTTCTGGGGGAGAGCAGGCAGCAGTACAATACAGTACCAGGCTGATCCGCTTTTAAGCTCGAAAATTACAGCGAGTCCTTTTCTAATTTTATTCCTCAGCCATGATGGGAAGCATTCCTCTTAGTCATTTCTGCTCGCTCTGAAGAGACAGCTCTTCCCTCTGAGGTATAAAAAGAATAATTTCATTACCAGACACTGAGTCGTGACAGGCTCTTATCTCAGGTGCAGGAGCTTCAAATATTGCTCCGTCTGCAGAGCCTCCTGGCCCTCCCGTGGTTTATGTTGCAGAAGAGCAGGGGTGTTTTCAGATGCCTCCAGGTTGGTAGACATTAGCTCTAGCACAAATTGTTGTGCAGTGTCTATGCTGACAACCGCTCCTGCTCCCTTGTCCCCTCTGGCTCCTGGACTATTCAGGCAACTTTTAGCTACCACTTCTCCATAATGGCAGGAGCTCCCTTGCACAGGTTGGGTTTTTCCCCGGACACCAAGGCCGAGTGCAGAGACCTTTGAGTCCTGCAGCACGCAGGCCGCGCTCATGCTCCTTGCTCCATCCATGGATTTGCAGCGAGGACAACACGGCTCCGTCCCCAGCTGGCACTCGGCGCTGCCCGCTGAAGCACAGGGAGAAAGAGGAACCCGCCAGCGCGGCCTCAGCGGGCGGCTGATGCCCAGGGAGCAGAGCCAGCTGCTCCTTTCAGTGCCTGGGAAGCCAGGGCTGCTTTGCCCCCTGCAACGGCTCGGGGCATAACTGGGATCTGTCTTAGCAGCGGGCAGCCCTTCTCCAGCGAGCAGTTATTAAGAGACTGGCAATCCCCGGTGGTCGCGCACGCGGCGCTGCTGGTATCCAGCGACACAAGCAGGGCAGAGGACTCGCTCTGAGCCTGCTGATGGCACCTTCCCTTCGTGGCCTACAGCGACGAGATACATGGATTAATTTTAAATGCACTGGTAACATATGGGTGTAAAATTATTTCGTGCTATTTAGAACAAGTCCTTGGAGCTAAGGCTGTTGTAAATTCTAATTAGACTGTGCTAATCTCCATAATAAGCAGCTATTTCTAATGCAGAGCTATCTAATGAGGTCTGCCAGTGTTTTCCACACTTATCTATACACTGGCAGGAAGGAGGTCTCGTGCTAGCATCAGGCACAGGTTGTACAAATCAGTATTTCCTGTGTTCTGTGGTATTTGCTGAGGGCTCGTGCCTGTTGCAGGATTGCCAGCTAATACCTGCTTGATTCTATTTATTTGTGCAGAAAACCGGGAAAACTCCTTCAGCCGCTCGCGAAGCTCCAGCGTGTCCAGCATCGACAGGGACTCCAAAGAAGCCATTACAGCTCTGTACTTCATGGAGTCCTTTGCCCGCAAGAACGACTCCGCTGTCTCCCCGTGTCTCTGGGTTGGAACAGGCCTGGGAATGGTCCTGATCCTCTCTCTTAATCTGCCTGCTGGTGATGAGTTAAGGCAGACAGAGCCGGTGATGGTGTCGCCAAGTGGTAAGGCTACATCTACTTACTGTCTTGATACAACGGCGGGAATAACTGTATGATACGATAGGCTTTTTGGTCAAAAAATTCTCAGTGAGTGTGTGAAACAATGATAAATCACTACATTGATGCCCAGAGGTACAAAGAGATGCTCGTGGCAGATCTGTAACATCAAGAACTTAACCTTTTGGTTGTGTTGGGCCTGAGGATTACCAGACATGGGTACATGCACTCCTGACAATGCTTGCAAGGAGCTGCAGATCAGTGGAGTTGCTTCCAACTGGGCAGCTACAGTTCTGTGGACAGGTCTGGCACGATCCTCTCTGCAGTGCTGTGAACAGTTTGGCTCTCCTGCCACCAGGAAGCTACAGAGAAACAGAAGGGAGCTCAGAAAGGGGAACAAAAATGTTGGCAGGTTGATTCACCAGGAGCGAGTTGGCTGAGCGAGTGACAGATGGTAGAGTAGAAAGAATAGAGGGCAAAGAGAGGGCAGGTCTAAGGGGAGGCAGTATGGGTTTAGCATGGGTGAAGGAAAACAAGGACTAAAAGCAGAGGTGTGTGTGAGAGCGAGTGTCCTCAGGGAAGCCACGGGAGTGCTCCCTGAGCAGGCTTAAAGCTACACTGGAAGGTCACACAACTAAGGGGAGCCACTTGGCTTGACAGGAGAATCAGTACCCTGCTAGAATAATGTAACGATGAAAACAGCCCATCTTCACAGGACTCAATAACCTATATTGTATGCAGTGTTTGATGCAGACTGCCTGAGATGTTTTCAGTAAGCACAGTGTGTGTGTTCAGCTCCTGCATGGCTGGGAAGAAGGGAGCAAGGGAGACCTTAGGGCTTAGCTCCGTCACGTGCGCTCTGCTTGCAAGAGGGAAGCTCAGCCGAGCGTCCCCTGAGCCTCGGGCGTTCACGGGGCTGCCAGGCAGCTTTAGTGCCAGTGCCAGTGAGAGGAGGTTGTGTTTTGCAGGCACAGTCCTGACGCTGAAAGGAGCCGTGCTGACCTTCGCGTGTTTGGACTGCATGGGGACTCTGACACATCCACCGTATGAAGTGTGGCGGGACCCAAACAGTGCAGATGATGGTGAAAAAACAAGAAAGAGGAAACTGGTCATGCATTCCCCTTCCTCCTCCCAGGATATGGGTGATCATCAATTTGCAGTCATTTGTTCAGAAAAACAAGCCAAAGTCTTCTCATTGCCCTCCCAAACATGTCTTTATGTCCACAACATCACCGAAACATCCTTTTTATTGCGAGCAGATGTGGTCACCCTCTGTAACAGCGTCTGTCTGGCTTGCTTTTGTGCCAACGGGCACATCATGACACTGAGGTACCTATCTAACTAATCTTATGGCAAAACTAAGTGAGGAAGTGGCACGGTGCTGTCCCTGCCCCCTTGCACTCGCTGCAGCATGCGCTTGCGATGGTTGATGCTCTGTATGAAATCCCGTCTAGTGCCTGCCTAACAGGCAATTGAGGACTCCCCCGGGAGCTGCCATCCCTGTGGCCCCACCACCTCCACGGGCAAGCCCTGCATGGGGAGTTCACAGGAGCTGGGTCACACTGAGAAGTAACGGCTGCTGATTTTTAGTTATTGCACAAGAAGCCTGGGGTAGTTCTTGCTCAGTTATGGTACGTCAGAGTGCTGTATAGGTACAGGATCAGTGTGCAGTATAGAGCAGTGCAGAAAGCTCACGGGATGATACTGCTCACCCAGTGGGAAGTAGCTATAGGGATGATATTCCCCCCCCCCCCCCCCTCACCAACTCCAGGTATTTTTGAGTGGCCAGCCCAAGCCAGGCTGTGTTGCAGGCCGGTCCCCAGTCCGTAAAGCCTCAGGATCACTGAGGCAAGGCCAGCGAAACGTTTCCACGTGGGAGAACTAAGTGCGAAGGAGAGGTGCTGGGCTGAGGGCAGCAGTCCTTCCCCTTTGGAGCTAATCTAAGAGGTTTGTGTTTGAGAGGCAGCCAGCAGAGCCGCGTGGCGACTAACGCGGCGGCCTCTGCCCCTCCGCAGCCTGCCCAGCCTCCGCCCGCTGCTGGACGCCAACTACCTGCCCGTGACGGACATGAGGATAGCGCGGACCTTCTGCTTCACCAACAAGGGGCAGGCCCTGTACCTCAGCTCCCCCACCGAGATGCAGCGCCTCACGTACAGCCAGGAGATGTGCGACAGCCTGCAGGTAGGACCCGCGGCCCAGGGCCGGGGGCGCCGCCTTGGCAGGCCGGCGCCGTACCGGAGCCTCTGCCCTTGGCCCCTGGAGCTCGCAGAGCAGCCGCGCTTCGTACCGCGGGGCGTTTGTGCTGCAAAGGGAAATTGTGAAGTGGTTGAAAAGAACAGGAGCAGTGCCAGAGATTCTAAACAGGTCTCAAGTGGTTGGTGTTTCAAGTGAGGCCTTTGCTGCGGGAGCAGGAGCGGCCCTGTGTGAATCGAGCTGCAGGGCAGAGCGGCCGTGAGCAGCTCTGCTGAGGGTGTAAGCTGCAACACAGGCAGTTCCTTCTCCGTGTGAGGAGGAACTTGCTCACTGTGAGGGTGCCAGAGCCCTGGCACAGGCTGCCCAGGGAGGCTGTGGAGTCTCCTTCTCTGGAGATCTCCCAAACCCGCCTGGATGCCGCCCTGTGCCCCGTGCTCTGGGTGTCCCTGCTGGAGCAGGAGGTTGGACTAGATGATCTCCAGAGGTCCCTTCCAACCTCAACCATTCTGTGATTGTGTGACTCTGTGCTGATGGCTGGGACGTTTCCTTGGCCCCGTCCCCTTGCTGCAGCCTCTGGGCCCTCCCAGACCCGCAGCCTCTGCAGCCTCCCTGCTCAGCCAGAAATGAACCAAACCGCAGCCCTCCTGCACCAGAGACAAAGCTCAAAAACGACTGAAAGGGAAGTCGCAAATTCCTGGTGCCTGCAGTGGTTGGTACCAGCAGGTACCCAGCCTTAGTGCAGCTATGAATTATTTCACACACTTTCTTTAATCATATCATTTTTTATTTTCGCTAAAAATATCCTCATACTTGCAGCGTTCAGTAGGCAGGTGGAAGCACAGCAGAAGCTGGTACATTTAGTATCAAAATAAGCTCAATTTCGATACGTTTTAAATTATTTACTGCTGTTTTCACTCCAGTAATTGGTACAACCCTCTCCCACCCATTCCCCTCTTTTTCCACATGAGCAAAGTATCTCCTGTTGTACATTAAGATACAGTAGCTATGGAGATGGTCTAATTAAAATAATTTATTTTGAGCAAAAGGGCTTTGCATTACTTTTATATGCATATATAAAATGGAAATGCAAATTAAAATGTCGCTTACTGAAAAGCAGGAATTGTCAGAGGTTGCAGGGAGACACTTGAGTAACAGAAGAAAAAGAAGAAAGGAGGAGAATAAGTTCTAGGTTATATAATTAGCAGTGAGCTGGGCTAGGAAAGTACAAGCCCTAGGGAACAGCGTGTGCTGAGCAGCTCCAGTCACTGTCTCGAGCCCAAAGAATCACCGTGAGGACTGGGCGTTACATGCAAGCCCCCAGGCACTGGAAAAGGGAAGCGCTGGGGTTACGTGGGCGTTATCCCGCTCCGCCTGCAGGGAAAGCTGGGATTCATTTGGCTCACGTGGGGTTTGACCGCCCCGAAAGCTGCGGTGTCACCACAGAACTTGTTCAGCATTACCCACGGCACTGCCGAAATGCACCACAGCAGGGCACAGAGAGGGGTTTGGGGTTGCTGGTTTTATTAAAAATAGAAAGCAAGAGAGAAGAAAAAATAAAGCACCGTGAGCGGTTAGCAAGCTGGGAACGCAGGATCACTGCAGAGCAAAAAGAGAGCAGCTGCCCCGCTTGCCCGGATAGTCACTGCAGCAAGACACATAACTCACACCAAATGGTTTATTCAATTACAGTGTCGCCTCTGCTCTTCCTGAGCAAAATGTGATCTTATCACTGGCATTTTCGTTCTGTGTACTGCCTGCAAAATATTGTCTCTATATTGTCTCTGCAATAATGAACGTGAGGCTAGGCAGTGACAAAGCGAGGCCTGCAAAAGTACCAGGGAGGCTGGTTAGCCCATGTAGTCAACGATGTCGAGCACTTGATACTGCTCTATACACAGCAGAGACATAACTGGTTGACTAGATCCAATGTTGCTTCTAATCCAAATGAAGAAAATCCCTGTAGCCACTTTTACCTCGCTGATCTTTCACATCTGTCTCTGCTAGGACATGCTTGGGGATTTGTTTACACCTGTGGAAACACCAGAAGCCCAAAACAGAGGTTTTCTCAAAGGACTTTTCGGAGGCAGTGGACAAGCTTTTGACAGAGAGGAGCTTTGTAAGTGTTTCTTGTTCAGGCACTAGCACGTGGGGTCCCCTGCCCTTGTCACCTGGGTCTGGAGACGTGCATGGGATTTGTGCAAATGATGCAAAAAGAGCCCGAAAGGCAGCGCGAAGAGGGGGCCCAGCCCCTCGGCTGCCTTGCGCGCGGTTCCCTCTGCTCTCAGCTTTCTCTGTCCTCGGAGCAGCCGAGCAGAGGCCACGAGGAGCCCGTGGCCGGGCAAGTGCCGAGGCCGCCGCTCGCTGTGCTACCTTGCAGGGGAGCCGGGTGCTGCGGCTTTGGGGTCCGCGCATGCCCCTGGGGCTCGGGGCAGCCCAGAGCCAGGCCCGCCGCTCACGCCTTTCCCTCCGGCCGCCTCTCCTTTGCAGTCGGTGAGGCCACGGCGGGAAAGGCCTCCCGTAGCCTTGCCCAGCACATCCCGGGAGCAGGAGGGATCGAAGGCGTGCGAGGAGCCGCAGGAGGCGTCATCGGCGACCTGACCCGCGCCCGCATCGCCCTCGATGAGAGAGGACAGAAGCTGGGCGAGCTGGATGAGAAGACGGCGAGCATGATGGCCAGCGCCGAGGCCTTTTCCAAACACGCACACGAGGTAAGGGCCCAGCCCCAGAGCAGGGACGTGCAGGAACGTGCAGGGACATGCAGGGACGTGCAGCCACCCGCAGCAATTTCAGGCACCGCTCTCCCCGTTCACTCGCTCGCCTTGTCCTAGCCGCGCTTGCTCCTGCTTGTTCTTCTCCTCTCCCTACCCTGCACAACAGCACTGGTAAAGCGTATCGTGCTCAGCACAAATAGCTGCCTCTCACGTTGTCACAAAGGAGCGTTCGCTGTTCGTCTTTGAATTTAGAATGTGGCGCTTCTCATCTCTCATCTTTTGTCACTAACTCGCTTATTTCCCCTGCAAATAAAACATTAAAGAAGGCCTCTCATAACGCGTGTTTTTCAACCACCTGTACTGCTTCACCTTTCACTGCCTGCTGTAAGTGAAAGGCAAAAATACTCAGCAGGGACTTGCCCGGAAAGGGAGAAGGAGTTGATGTATTTGGGGAATATCTGCTGTGCTCTGTAGGTGCTTTTTCCATAGGCGCAAAAATCAAATTTCTGCTGCTTCCTACTCTTCCACGGAAAGCACAGGGGTAAATTAGATAAAAGTTCCTTAGGAAAAAACAGTTAATGAACAAGAATAACAGGTAAGTCTTTTCCTTTTTTTTTTTTTTTTTTTTTTTAATGTATCCATAATGAAATCATAAGTGTCTCCGTGGAATCCTGGTGACACAGAAAAGCACTGCATTGATGTTTCGTTTTTGCTTATGAGGTTTGTGACAGATAATTAAACCAAGTCATTTGTGATACCGGCGTAGCAGGCTTGTGTCAACCCCCTTTCCCTACACAGGGCAGTGCTTTATGGGCCTTTGTTTGTTCCGTCCCTGTTTCTATAGGTGATGCTGAAGTATAAGGACAAAAAATGGTACCAGTTTTAGACTTTCAAGGAAGGTACTTGAGGCTTTTTACCAAGAACATTGTTCTGGGAACTAACATGAATTCCCAAATCAACAGTCCTACTGGCCAGAAACAACTGTTTTTCTCCCAGAAGATGTTTTTCTGGATTCGATGGATTCACCACAGTCGGAATCCAGGAGGAATTTCACAGACTGAGAGGTAGACACCAGAATGATGTGGATCCTGCTCCAACACCTGGCTTCTTATACAGCAGCCCATTTCTTTCCCAAATGGACGTCAGCCAGCACTGTGGCATGTAGTTTTTCAGAAGCTGTAGTTATGAACTGAGTGGGGAGTGTGTCTGGTTAAAAATATTCTGTACAAACTAGAATGTTAATGCACTTATCAAACTTCTTGCATGACTAATTGACAACTTAAAAAAAAAAAAAAAAAAGAAAAAGAAAGCATGTTGTAAGTGAAGAAGAAAAAAAAAGGATTTATTTCTATTCTGAGAAAAACGTAAACAGCAAAAATCTTTATTTTTAAAATGACACTACAAAAAAAAAAAAAGGTACATTTCAAGCATGTTTGCTACTGTTCTCAACAGAAAAATGAGTTGAGCTGCATTTTCTTCTCTGCTATTTATTTTCCTTGAAAAATTGAGCCTGAAATCAGTGCTGTTTAATTCCTAGCAGTAGAATGAATAACGTTAAAATCTTGTGCCCCAAATTACAGCTTTTTCAAGTAGCTAACAGGCACTAACTGAAATGCCATTTCAACATGAGAGCAGACAGTTTATTTGCAATCCGGAGCACATGAAATGTCACCCTTGTCTGTGCTACCTTATCTGTAGATTGTGCTCTGGATTCCTCTCAGCTGTCCTTGGAGGGGGCTGTGGCATTTTTCATCCCAGTAGTTTCTGCATTACTTGGTTGCCTTATTTCTCAGTAGCAGGAGCAGAGGACAAATTTATAAAATCGCTTTTGAACTTAGCAAGGGGAAGATGGAAAGCGCTGCTGTGAGGTGGAGAGTCCTGACACAGGAATTATGCTAAGGAAGCTGCAGGGAAGCCGCTGTGAAGCCAGTGGGCAGAGATCACAGCAGCCAGACTGAAGAACAGGCTTGGGGAGAAGCACGAAACCCACCCCTCAGCATATGGCACTGCATTGGCACCTGCCTAAAATTACACCCCTGCTGCGTGGCCATTAAGAGTCCCTGTTCACTTTGCCAGGACGGATTTGCTTTTGCTTCGAAGCGACTTGCTTGGTTTCTGCAGTGACCTCTGCAGAAAATACAGCGAGGTGCAGACAGGGGCGAGAGCGGCACGGGCCTCCTGTCGCCTGGTTAACGTGAGCAGGCTCCCGTCAGCGGGAGCACGATGCCCTTCCAGCAGCCGGCAAAATCTTGACCTTCCTGGAGGCCAAGAGTGAAGTTACAAGAGAATTCCATGGTTAGCTTCGCAACAAGGCACCGAAGGCCCTTCTTCTTGTACCTGGATGTAAGTTCAAGTTAGAAAAGGAGTGAGAAAAGGCAGCATTATAATAGTGTATGTGAGAAACAGCCTCTGCCCCTTCAGGGAGTCCTGACGGATGCTTTGGCAGAGACAAGAGCCCCTTCACTAGACGTGAACTCGGCTGCGTCGGCATCGTGCTGATGTTGGGTGAGCTCTCCCAGAGGGGCTTCCTCTCACACATGTTTCCTTTCCTTGGATTAATGCACGGGCTGCGGGTTCCAGGTGTCTCCCGGCACCCTCAGCCCGGCTGTGCCTGGTGAAGGGAGGTGCTGAGCTGCACGTTCCCACTGCAGCAGAACGGGAGTTCTCTGCTTTACAGAAGTTCCTGAATTTCTCTAGGAATAAAATCACAGCTGCCGCTCTGACAGCTCTAGTGGAAACGTGACAAGAGATACGTTTCTCTGTCACAGGGAAAACCACTGTCACTGTAGGAACTGAAAAATTAGGAAGCTGTGGGGGAAAAAGGTCAAGGTCTGAGCAGTGCCCGCCCAGAATTAAGGAGCTGGAAGTGCCCATGACTGGACAGGCTGCCTTGTAGTGTTCCAGGAAGGAGCAACCACACGGCTCAGTGTCGGTCTGAGCCGGCCTGAGGACCTTCCTCCCTCCTGAGCCCAGCACTAGCCCCTTGCCTTTGGTGAAGAGTCACTGAAACCAGGTTTCTCGAACGGCACGGGGTGAGCTCATTGTGGCAGTTCAGTTCTCTGCATGACCGTGCGTGCGCTCGGCCTGGGCTCTGCCCTCAGCACTGGCCTCTGCGTATCAAAATCTTCTGGTGCACCTGCTCCTTGCAGCCCTCCAACCACATTTATAGACCTGACTCTTCCCGGCTTCTCTGCTTGTAAGGAGAAGACGAGTAGTCCTCGTGATGGTTAAAAGCAAGGGCAGGCTGTGCCACCCGAGCTGACGGGTTCTGCAGCGCTGCTGCTGCTGCTGCAGCTGCACCTGGTGCAGGTGACAAGGCCGACTTCAAGTGTGAAACTCGGACACCCCCCCGGTTACAGAGCCGGTTTCCCCCACAGGTTAGTGTAAAACGGGTCGGTGTCTAGGACATCAGCCCAGGCAAGTGCTAGCACCTCACGGGCAGCCACACTTGGCTTGCTTCAGTGACCAGGTAGCTGCTGTCCTGCAGCGTGTCGGTCGCTGATATTGCAGAGATCTCCAGGACTTGGTTTCAGTAGAGGCATCTTCAGGCCGGAGCTGAGTGCCCTCGCTCACTTGTGACTCAGATGCAAGGGCCTAAGAGCAGCTTTTCGGCCCTAGTCGCTACAGCATGGCCCGAGAGAGAAGTGTCTTCAGTGAGTCATTCACCCCCTGTCTGCCTGGCTTTGGCAGCAATCTCTAGCCGGACATCAGGGGAAAAACCTGCCAGTAGCCTTCGATGTGCATTTTTTTGCATCAGAACAATGAGAATTTAGCAGCCCTCTAACTTGCAGTTTTTACTCATAGACTCTTTCGAGCAATTTTTCTCTAGTGTTCCTCACCAGGTCACAGCTGTATCTTGCTTTCCACCTTTGCATATTTTACATCTTTCCAGACAGTTACAAACTGTTGTTTCTGTTAAGTTCACCACTTGTGACTATAATGATGAATTTTCTGGTAGTCTGTAGAGATCTGAAAAGTTGTATATGTTTGTATATAGAATATTCTATATATAAAAATATATATATGTAATGTATATGTTGTATAAGTTTGTTAGTGCACACTGTTAAATGCTTTCTATCGAGATTTACCATGTATGTGGAAAAAAACCCCAACCCTTCACTTACTTTAAAATGTTGGTGAGGACGGTGGAGCTCCTGCCTGGAGGATTTCTTGTGCAATGAGGGGGAGTGGGGCATTTTTGAAAGGCCTGAACTCTATGAAAGACGACTGATGAAAGTAATAAAGATGCAGCGTTCAGAGCAACAAACCCAGCATCTGAGTTTCCTTGCTGTAAGAAATCCAGGGATATTCGTTGTCCCTGTGCGTGCTGGCCTCACGTGCGGTCCCCTTCTCCACCTGGACAGCAGCAGCTCAAGCAAAACCCTAGAGTTACCATCAGTGCTCGAATCCTGTTGCAAGAGAGCAGATACTGACTCACCCCTATGCACAGCACGGTAGATACACAGAATATATGGAATATAAATTAAATTCTTTATGTGACTGTAGGCAACTCTTCAGTGAAGTACAAGCTCTTTTGTTTAAAAAGAAAAAATCCTCGAGTTTTAAATTAAGCTTCAAATCTTTAATTAAAAGGCAAGCTAAAGGAAATACCGAGCATCAGGTTTGCTTTGTAAAATCACCAGTTTTCTAAATGATTTTTTAAGTCTTAGACTTCACTATTAAAATTTTGAATAGAAGACCGCACTCCTGAGTATCAATTAGACATTCCTTGTATTACCAGAATAGAGCTTCTTACATAAATATTTAACAGAAATACTGTTTACTACACGTACTATATAAAGTTATCACATACAGAAACTCTCTAAAATATTCTACATATTCTTTTTACAGAAGCTCTCTCACACCCAAACATGTTTATTACAACACAAATACTACATACAAAAATATATTATTTTTTAAATAGACAATTCCAGAAGTGAAAAAATACATTGCTGTTTCAATAAAAGCTATATTCAGTCTCTGGACTCCTCCAGTTATTTATAAACTGTGTGCATTGTAACACAAGCCAAAAGACAGATTTCATTTAATTACAAGCCCCTTAAATATCCCAGTCCTCCTACATCATTTTCTATCATCTAAAGGTGAATTGAAGCACATTTCAGTCTTGAGGGCACCTTTTCCTGAAGCTGTTTTGAGTTCCCCAATAAAAACAAAGAAGGAAATATGTGGGAAAGAAAGGAAAGAATTGGTATTAGTTGGTGTAGATCTCTGTTTCTTTCAATTCTTGCTGCTTGATTCTTTATAGTATTTCAAGAGATGCCTGCTCTGGGGTGCAGCTTTGGATGCAGTTTACACCACCCCCTCAGTCAGGACTTTGGCAAATCGAGGCACAGCTCTCGCCGCGGGGGGAAGCTGCATATCCCCCCCGCCAGCAATCCAAGCAGCGGGGAAAACCGGAGCCCCAGCTCATGCTGTTACGCTTTGCGGAGCTCAGATCCCTACGGTCAGCCTTCAGGAATATTAGTCTTGCACCTGGGCGACTTATTTTAGTGATTTTACTTCATGTCCCAGTGCACCTGTGTGTTCAGATCAGGGGAAGTGCCCTGCTTTCAGCTGGCACAAGGCCACAGGAGTCCCAGGGCGCTGCCCGTTCTTCCTGTAGGTCAAGTCATGGCGCAGGGCTCGGGCCCTCTCCTCCCCCTCCTCCTCCTCCTCCTCCTCCTCCTGCTGCTGCTGCTCTCAGAGGGCAGGATCCAGCTTATTGAAGCGCAGCTACCACAAGTGTAATAAATACGGATGCTCTGACAGTAGAGACCCAAATGTCAGTCAAAGAGGAGAAAAAAATATCAGGAAATAATCAACTCCTCCACTCTCTTGCTGATGAAACCTAAGGAGCATGGGAGAAAGCGAGAGCAGCCGACGGAACTGCGTTTCCTGCACGTTGGCTTTTTTGTCAGGTGTCTCTTTCTCCCGCCACTACCCGAGTAAAAGCAAGCCCCCAGAGCACCTTTGGTAGGTACCAAGCTAAGGAAAGAAGGCTTCAGCCGAACGAAACAAGCAGACCAAGACAGAAGAAGACTGTCCTGCAAATGAAGAAAAGGACCACGCAGCTCAGACGTCGGTGGTAGGTGCTCATTCTGCTAAACCCAGGATAACCTGCCGGATGAAGACAGGGTTCAGAACCTGCTCTTTGGTCCCAGTCGCGGGTTTCAGTGATTTTGACCAGACAGCAGCTCTGAACCGAGTGCAACAAGGCTACTCAACAACCCATGGGCACAGGCTCTGTGCGAGCAGGTAGCTCACGGGGCTCACACAATGTGGGGCCAACACGTTCCTGGTGAGCGCACGTTTGGGTTGGTATCAGGTCCCATCCCAGTTTATTTTGGCCGACAGGAGCCACCACCTGGTGCATCATCCAGGCAAGGGCAGAACAGGGCAGGCTGCAGAGCCAGGCTGCAGAATGGGATGGGGCTGCCGTAGTCAACAGAATTCCTACCCTTTTCTGCAGCGTTCATCCAGCCTGACGTTGTCCCCTTCCCAAGCTGCTGTGTGACACTGCACCGTGTGAGCTGGGCCATGCCCGCTAACAGGGGGCAAGCGTGGACTGCAGAGAGAGAGAGAAACAGACACGCAGAAGAACTGAGAGCAAACACACGTGCAGCGTGTTCCGTCTACAAGAATACAAAGAGGAATAACCTGCCCACTGGTTCAGGGGTCCCGACTTATTGAAAAAAAAAGCAGTTTCCTACTGTATGTTGGCCTAGGGCCCTTCACAGAAGCTGGGCAGCGAAAACTAAATAAGCTGTTTTGGGCTTGCCTCCCAGCTCCGGAAGAAAACCAGGTATAAATCTTCAGCTCAGTCCAAAGCAGCAGCCCTGCTTACCTTACCTGAGTCCTCCTCTGCTTCCCCTGCTTAATCTCATTCACAGTTAAAAATCTAATCAGAATTAAGGAATGCAAATAGCAGGGGTCAGGCAATGACTACCTTTTATCTTCTCATTTGCTAAAAATCACTGCTTAATTACGATTCACTCACTGAGTTTGTGTATCAAATCAGTTTAGTTCAGCGTCAATCATTTCACTGATTGATCTCTCCCCCATGCAGAGTGTGCGGAGAACAGGTCTGAGGAGCCGTCTTGGCGGTTGTAAATGCAGAAGGCGGGAGGCAAACCCTGTAACGTGCCGTGGAAGGAGCCATTCAAATCAGGAATTCCAAACAGGAATTCCAGCGTGGCCTGAAGCGTGGCGCAGGTGTCTCACCGCGGGACATCAAGGGACAGGAAACCATGAGGCCACGTGAGCTGCTGCGGAATCCAACACAGCCTCTCCACAGGCAGGGCACACAAATGTTGAGGCATTGGCGTGCCAGGGCTCAGATCCATTAACAGCAAAGGCTTTAATGAGCTGGGAAAGGAAGCGCCTGTTCCACGCACGGAATGAGGCGGCCAAAGAGCTCCTCTCTCAGGGTGCCGGGTGCGCCGTGACGGCGGCGGGAAGGGAACACCTGCAGAGGAGGTCAGAGGAGCGAGAAACTGCAAGGCAAAAGGAAGAGGGACGCACAAGCATGAAAGGGAAAAGCAGGTCGAGGCCGTGCTGGGAGGGGCGGCCAGGGCACCGCTGCCCAGCGCTCGGTGTCCGGCCCGGGTGCCCGTGTCGCTGCACAACCAGCAGCAAAGCCCCGCGGCCTCCGCGCCCCGAAGCGCCACGCGGGAAGGCTGCGGGTTCAGGCCGCTCGCAGGCTGCTCCAAGCCTCGTTGCAGGAAACTGCAGAAAGACTAAAAAGGATCCAGCAGACGTTCGGAAATGAGAGAATAATTAGGGGCCTGAAAATTTCTCACAGGAGGCAGAAACTGGAAGATTGAGATTGCTTCTCTTGTAATTGCTTATTTTGGGGAAAAGCTGCAGAAGAGAGGCCAGACAAAAAGTAGACATGAAGAATATTGATGAGAGGCCCCTCCTCTCCCTTTCTTGTAACACGCAAGGGCCACACGATGACAGGAATAAAACGCAGTGTCTGATAGTGTGTTAACAGAAACAGCCCCAGTTGTACAACCAGTGCAACAAGCTGGAAGCCAGATTACGTCACGGGCTGCGAGGCTCAGCCGACCCCGCAGTTATCCTTGCGGAGGGCAACACCAACCACGGGCAGAGTCCTTCCCCGTGAGCCGCTGCTCTGCCCCTTTCCCCGAAGCCTCAGCAGTCTCAGAGAGCGTCTGTCCAACGCGCTCCAATTCTTGGAAAAAACTTCCTACCTGCTCCCCAGGACGGAGCCAAGGGCACTGAAGCAAAGCACCAGGTGAAATCTAAGCAATGTTTAGCAAGGCTAAACAGGCTTTGGCCAGGGCTTCCCCATAAGACCAGTCTCTGGAGGGGTAGGAGAGAAAGGAAAAGCCACAAGTCCCCCACAAAAGACCCGAAACACCAGCAAGCGGCCACATGGGCTCCTCAGATCCAGATGTTTTCCTCAGGAACTTAACATTTGGAGTTCAGTTTTTAACAATAATCATCTGCAACTCAGGATTTCACTCTTTAGAAGTCAACGTTTCCACTAATGGCTTGGTGTTACCAATAGAGAGCCCCGGACCAAGGCTGACCCCACTCAGTCAACAGAAGACTTTCGAGGCCAAGCAAGCAGAGTTCCACTTGCTGCACACGCTGCACAGCTCGTCGGGGAGATACAGAGGCAGCTGCAAGGCCCTTTCTGTGCTTTGTGTCATCTGCACAAGTCACTGCAGTGAGCCCAGCACGGACCTGTGAAATTCAGCGTTACGTGCTACCAAAATGACAGTTTATCTTCGTCTTGCATACAGTCAAACCCAGCCTCTTCCAAACAATCTTTGTCCTTTCTTTTAGTAAAACATTCCGGCTCATTTCATGTGTAGAAAATTCATTCAGATTAAAAAAAATACTAAATATAGGCATATTTTAGACAATAATTCCTTTAAATATTATACTGTAGCAATTAATTTCAGAGTTCTGCAAACTCTCCATTGCACGGTCCGACCTTGGGCAGCTTTGGTGGATTCCTGGCAGCTTCCACGACACACTTCAGAGGCAGCTCCCAGCGATGTCTTTAGAAAGGGGACGGCTCTGCGCACCCACCGGAGGCTGCCAGGGAGGAAAGGGGCGCCCGCCCCGGGCTCGCCGCACGCCAGCGAGCCGTGACCCACGGCTAAAGCTCCAGGTCCTGCAGGTCCCCCCAGCTGGGCCCGATTTTCACTTTCACGTCCAACCTGACTGCGAGCTTGAGGGCATTTTCCATCTCGTGCTTCACGATCTGGGCCACCTGCGAGGAAACAGCCCCACGTGAGGTGCTGCCCGTGGGCTCCCTGCGCTGCTTTTCTGGCAGCGTCTGGCCTGGCCACCACCCTGGAGCTCCTCACTGCCTTTTTGTTTGCTCTGCTTTACCACAGGAGGGAATGCGACTAAACACATCAGTCCTGGGATCCCATCACTGCTGGGAAAGCGGGTCATGCGAGGGTTAGATACTACCTTGGTTTACCCCTGCTATTAATTGCTCCATTAATTAACTCCTCCATTAACTGCTGCCTTCAAAAGGTATCTTCAAGAAACCATGCACTGAAGTGCACAGCCAGGAGTCTATATAATGTTTTTGCCTGTGGTTTTGGGATCACAAGAAGATTACTTTTCTTCCTGCTTTTCGGAACCTGCCTTGGATGAGAGGCCCCCCTTTCCAGCCCCAGGGCCCACACACACCACTGAATCCTTCTGTCCACACTCATCCCGTGAGCCTCTCCGGGGCAGGGCAAAACAAAAAACAAGCAAAAAAGGAAATCTTCAAGATGAGTGAGGTCCTCCAGCTCATCCAGAAGGTCAAAATGGGAAAAAATCAAGGTTTTTAACTTCCCAGTACCTTCCTGTAATTCCTTTACAGGTGCCTATAGTAGAAATTTCACCATAATTTTTACAGGGAGCTGCAGGAGCGGGGTTGAGAAGATCAGAGCAGAAGAAGAGTTTACAACCATGCTAAGAACAGATGTGCCTTCTAAAATATTGTACCTTTGCACACCACATTTCAAAATGATAACCTAGAAAAATGCTCTGAAACGGGATGTAATTCAGCACAGACAAGTACAAAGTATGACAGAAAGCAGGACGGAAAACCAAGATAGAAATAATCTATTGTTCAAATACAGGATGGAGAGCAACTAGTCAGACAGGAAAAAAAAATGGCATTATCAGAGATCCAAAATTGAACAGAGCTAAAGCAAGGCACAGTGTCATGAAGAGAAAGCAAATATGATTCTGGAATGTGGAAGAAGAAAGTGCTGCTTGAGCCACACACCAATCAATTTGTCATCCTACTCAATACTTGCTATGGCCTCGGCTGGACATTTTGGTCCCAGTACCTTAAAAGAAATGTTCAGAGGACAGAAATGCCACTGCACACAGGCAGGGAGGAACATCAATTTGGGGCTGTTGCACCCAGAGCAAGGGAAGTTTAGTCTGCTGGAAAAGGCTCCAGAGGAGCCACAAAGCCCTGCCTGAAACTCTGGGGGAAGCTCATGGGATGGCCATGCAGCAAGGTCATGAGCTGGGGCCTGGGCTCTGCCTTGCCTGCACGCTGAGCGACCAGCACCACCTCCCGTGTTCTCAGCTCCCAGCCACGGCACACACAGGCTGGGCAGCTTAAAGGCATCCATACAATTACGCTGAGAACCAGCAAGGGGTTAAACAGGACCTAGCTTTTCGTCCCTAAACTAGACCGTAGCTCGGCCACTTCATTGCCAAGGTCAGCTCCAGCAGCTGAGCCAAGCCACCTTCTGCTGTCTTTGGCAGTGACAGACACAACCTGAAAGGCAGCCAGGAAGAGCCCAGCGACGCTGCTGACAGCCACTCACCGTGCCAGGACCATCTAGAAGTCTTATAAACAGGGCTCACTGTACCTGGATGACATCGTCTTCCGCGACCTCATAGAGGAGCTCATCATGGAGCTGGAGAACAAAGAACCCGCCATTGATGGGAGGCAACATGCATCTGCTCCGCTTGCCCTCCAGCCTTCCTGCGCAGGGCAAGAGCACAGGCTGTCAGCTACCATTGTGCAAAGACATGTTTCTTGTAGTCAACAACCTGCACATATGCAGGATGCTAAGAAAAAAGAACGCGAGGAACAGTAAAATGAAGAAGTCTGGGCATACAGATAATAAAAAAACCAGGAAACATTACCATTCTATCAATATTTGTACAGCTACTGAGAGGAAAAATGTTAATGGAAAGCATTTTAGATACAAACATTTCAGACTTAAATTATGAAGATGTGAATCAGAACAGAAGCAAGACAGACAGTTGCACCTCCTTAACCATCTGTTTTAAAAGTAAATTTTAAACAAACTTATGTCAAGTTTAATCGGAACTTGGTTTAGAGCATTCTCTCTGGCAACAAATTAGGATTCTGCTTGTCTTCCGAAATCAGTTTAATGGCTAGTTCTGAGGAGCCAGAAAGACTCTTTCCATCCAGCCAAATCCTGTTAGCTGAAACTGTTGCTACTACTCGTGATAAAAAAATGGGCAGTCTTTGAATAAGCCAGTAAACAGCTGACAAAGCAGGATCTTATATTTGGCTATGCCTGCCAAACAAAAAAAACAGGAAATGTTTTATGGAAAGGACCTTAAATAAATAATTAAGTAAATGAATGTCTGCATAGAGACTCTGAAGCTGTTTATCAGTTTAGCACACGGCGGGGTTCCAGCTCACAGCTGCAGGAAGAGCTTCACTGCACCATCAGTTGCTCACATCAGCCCTGCATTGAAGCACAGCAACACTGAGGCACCCACATGCTCTAGGATGCATCTCTGCTGGGATAATGGGAAAGGTTATATCCGTATATATTTATAGCAATCTATAAATTGCAGAAGGGGAATTCGTTCAAACTCTTGAAGCACATGGTATTAGAGGAGAAGAAGTAGCTGCCACATGCAGCTGCTCCCCTTCCTACAATTAGGCTGGACAAAGATCAGTAGCTTCTGGCTCTGGGGAGGGTGGGAAGCTCCTCCTATCGCACACCTTCTGCTTATAGCTAAGGTGTGTTCTTGGAAGACCTTTGAATTTTGCCTCTCTGATATACAGATCCCTGGTATATTGCTAGGGGTTCAGCAAATAATAACTTCGTTTTCTTTCCCATGCCTTAGAATCAGTTCCTTCACACTAAGACAGCTTCACGTTACAAATTGAAGCCTATGAACTAGCAAACAAATGCATCACTCCATCCCTTAAATTATCCTTCTAAAAATATACGACTATACTATGCTGCAAAAAGGCCTCACAGCAATCCCTAGAAACAAGAACCCCAGCATATCCCTGCTAACTGTCTCCAGAACGAACTCAGGCTGATGAACATTTAATATTACTGTGGAATTTCTGCATACAGGTCAATATAGGCCAACAACTTCCCGGCTTAATTCCAGGAAATAAAATTTTCACCCACCCTTACCCCAAGCCCTAAGTTTTTAGGAGCTTAATTGGTAACACCAGAAGTTTCCCCCTAGGGCATACCAGCCCTAGAGGGGAGCATACCAGCCTTAGCTCTCTGGAGGGAGCTCTCCAGGTGTCCATGAGACTTGATCTCAGAGGAGAGAGCTTCCAGGCGCCTCTGAATGTTCACGGTGGCTGTTTTGACAATGTCAGCAGCAGATCCCTGCACAGTTGTATTCACAGCCTGTCGCTCTGCCTAAACAAAGATACTTGTTCTCAACACCCACCCCAAAAAAATTAAATCCAGCATCAGAAATACACCGTCACCATGGGAAGGCAATTTGCTGTTACTGTCTATGACAGACGTGTCCAAAATGACCTTGAAAAAAAAATACCACTGATGCATGAGTGAGTATTAAGTAAATACGCATCTAACCAGTTACATCACTTCTTCCCTTAAGGGAAAATGAGAAAAAGAATAAATACCTGGAAAACACAGGACGTGAAATGTCCTTTCTTGTTCAAGTGCTGACAACATGCAAAGACAGCTGAGTGGGAGCAACTCAGCCTGAAGAGTTAAAAGCATCACTATGTGGGGGCTTTTAAAAACCATGTCCACTTATATCAATATATTACTCATTCCATTTCCAAAGTGGGAGTTATGAAGTAAGGTTAGAACACTGATGACAGCTGTACACCAAGTCACAGAAGACTTGTGTCAAACAGACCATGACAAAAGCTTTCTTATTCAGAAAGCAACTGAGGCAATAGTGAACTAAGTGAGAAGTGCAAGGTCGTCACTAAAATGGGTGACAGACACTGTAAAGCTGCAGTTAAGGACATGCAAGAACAGATACTTAAAAAAAAAAGTGCTGATTTCAACGCACGTGAGCTTTACTGTACGGGTTGGGGTCTCTGATGGCAGGCAGGTATCGCCGTCTACCAAGAATGGTCTGCACAAAGCCATCCCTTTTGCAGTTCTTCACTGTCTCCCTCAAGAATTTCTGAATCCCTGTAAAAGGAAAGATAAAATATTCACTAATACAGATGATGTCTCATGATAACTCCTCACTAGGGTCACTGCAAGGAGCCTGGGCAACTTAAAAAGGACCAAGGTAGGTAACGAATTTCATTTCTGAAATCTTGTCAGGCAAGGAGACAAAAGCACAGGATCATTCATTCAGCCTATTCTCAGCTCTGCTGAGTGAACTTACTAAGGCTTTGAGTTGTAAGAAAATATGCATAGTGTCAGGATAGCTGGCTGTGCACAAGGCTACAGGAAACAGTTCTGCATAGTGACCGGGCACAGAACAGGACACATGCAGTGTTCACGAGAATGGAGACCTCATGGAGAGGTCAGGACCTGGAGCAGCACTGGAGAGACAAGTAGTAGGAAGACTGTTAAGTTGAAAGTAGGAGTCAGAGCCCTTGATCCCTCAGGCTGTCTGATTTCAGATCAGTCACTTCAGCTTCTAGGATGAAACAAGCTCACCCAGCTGTGCTCTGTAAGGAAAGGAGCAAAACCATGAAGGGTATTAAAAAGAAACACAGGTCAAAGTATGGTGAGACAGGGAACAGTCCTTTTCACTCCAAGTTCAGACAGTAACTGCACTGAAGCGAAAAAGTTCACTTCAGACAGTTTCTTTCCAAGGTTTATAAAATGTAAAGCACAAGAGGCACTATTCAAGACCAAGGCTGTCAGCGGCAGTTAATTTGTTAGGCATGTAATTTAGTATGTCAGCCTGACATTACACACAAGTGAAATTCAGAGGAACAGAAGCTGCGGTGCAGCCAGCTCTACACACTGCACAGCGTGTGCTCGCAGGTGTGCGAGTGCGGAGAGAGGGAGAAGGCAGGGAGCCATTTCGAAAGGTCTGCAAAGGACAGACTATTAAGAAGTTACTGGGGACTAAACAGACTCTTAATGGGACAGTATTTCTCACTTGATCAAACAAAGCCTGAATCTTCAGAACTTTATTTTACAGCTCATTTCCAAGTGTTACAATTAGAGCTTGACCTCCTATCATTTTCTGATTGCGACTCCACTCTTTCCGTAGCTTTCCTGGAGAAAGTTAACAGGCTTCTTAGAAATGCAACAATGTTTTTTTCACAAAGTGTCGGAGAACTAGAGTAACTGGATAAAAATGGAATTGTTATATGCAGTATAGCATATACAGCTTGAATTTCCACAGAGCAGAAGACAAGAATGTAAGAAATAAATAAGAAATATATGGTTCTATTTAAAGAATAAGAACTTATGTATCCTTTAAAGTTATGTGTTTTAACATGGGAAAAAAAAAACCCTCACTCTTTCTCTTAGCCAGAAAGCTTAGGGCTTTAAAACTAATCTCCAGGGTTGATTAATTATTGAACAAAATAACAATGTCCTAAAGGTGAATAAAACAGGACTTAGAATACAACATTAAAGAGTACAAAACAGCTCTGTTCATGCTTGTGTTCTGGAATTTTTCCAAGCTTCCTAAAAAAAGGGGGAAAAAAAAAAAGGAAAAAAAAAAGAAAAGGCTAGGAGTAGCAGAGCACAGAACCAAATTTAGGATTTGAAGAGATGCAAAATGAAGAAGCAGGGGCAGGGGAGTAGCCCAAGCCCTAAACCCCCATATGCTAACCTGTGTATCTGGATTTGAAGGATTCAATGTAGTCGGCAGCTTCATTTTCATCAATCCCCATCTGCTCCCCTAAAGATTTTGCTCCTATTCCATAGATGATTCCATAGCAAATCTGCCAGAGGACAGTCACAGGAATCACGGGTGTATGGCGAACCATGAAGAGAAAGCAGAGCCAAAACAAAATCAGTGGAAGACAGGCATGTTGGGGCAAGGGTATGCACTGAAGAACAGAGACCACCTCCAAGTACAAGACATTTTCCCACCTTCCTCCCTCAAAACCCAGTCAGCACCAGTTGAAACTTGCTGAGACTGGGAGGACATACAAAGGAATTACTAAACAGCTACTGGCCTGAACAACTCCAGTCACCCCTGAAGCCAGACAGAAAATCTTACTGCTGTGATTTCCTGGTGCTTTGAGCCCCAAGCCTTCCTGTTCACCAATTTGCTGCATAATTATTTTTGCTAAAAAATACCTGCTTAGCTTGTTGCCTGATGTCATCCCCAACAGCTGCAGGATCAAGCATTTTCCATTCCGCTGCGATTCTCCTGAAGACATCAATACCTCCATTTAAGGCTTGGATGAGCCTGTGGTCGCCAGAGAAGTGAGCAAGGATCCTCAGCTCAAGCTGAGAGTAATCAGCAGCCAACATTAAGCCACCTGAAGTGAACACTGAGTTAGTCTGAAGCAATATTATTTCAGAAATTACTCTAATCACACTCCACATCACTCCAACCCCATGATCATCCATCCCCTGAGAAACTGAAGGCCTGAATCCCATCTGCCTGACTGTTGCCATCATTTATGCCTGTTGGATACGAGCATGAAAAGGACAGAGCACATCCTACTAAATTAGAATTTTCCCTCATGCACTGGAAGTAGCTTCACACAGGCATACACAGCGATACACAGTAAAAGGGACTGGAGCTTCTTAGTTGCTCTACTTGCTCCTTCTGCTCTCAAAGTTTTCCCTATACAACTATACAACAAAGTTCCATACAACTTTCTCCATGCACTCCTGCACATGCATGACACAGCTCAAAAGCTGTTACTTCAGCCTGCCTCAATCTGTCTTCTTAGGAAAGGCATTATGGGCTGCTTCTGCCACTGCTGAAAGCGTTCCCAGTTAGCAGTAAAAATGCAACCAGATTCTTGCCTATTGCCCCAAAGCCTGCCTGATTATCATCCAGCCCTTACATCTTGGCCCCAATAAATACTGCCAGACAGGAATCTCTTTGGGCTTCTGTTAAAGAGTCTAATACTTCATATGAATGATCAGCACAGGGGTCAGAGCAGCAGAATTGTAACAAGCCAGGGAAGGCAAGGGGACTGCCATTAGAAACATGTCAGCAAACATCAGGTAAGACTGCAATTTGTGTCTTATTGGCTGCATAAGTATAGCTCTTTAAAAATTATATATACTTAAAGAGGCAATGAAAGTGTGAACATTTGATTCACAACATTTGAATGCTTTCCCCAGCTCAAATGCTTTCCTTTACAGCCTCCTTGTGACTAATTCCGAGGGCAAACTCTGTAATGACAGAATTGGATTTCCAAGTAGGCTGCCAAAACAGGTACATACTGTTATAGTTTGTTCCACTCTTCATCTAAGTTTTTTTGTTAGCTAAGTTCTTAAGAAATAGCTGGCACAGAGCAGGATCTGAGCATTACCTGGGAAGGGAACAAAAGCATGCCTCATGCTAACAGAAAATGGGATTCCTCTTTCTTCAGCTTGGTCTTCAGCCTGAATCTTGGCCCCATTAGGCAAAATACTGGAGCGCATTCGACCTCTGTGGAGACAAAAAGACCAATTGTGCTTCATGGGGTTTAGAAACTATGTTTAAAGATGCTTAATCATTTTTTCTCTTCTGCAATGAATTAGTGAATACAGAGACAATAGCTTCTATTCCATTCTTCTGAGCAATCCATGGCTGTTCTGAACGTGGGAGAATTAGACGGAAGACATAGGAACACTTGAAGGGTTTTACTGATTCTGAGCAGATCTAAAGGTAAGTTTTCCTGGTATATTCAATGTTTGGTCCCAAAATGGATAATTTCACTCCAGAACAGGTAAGAAGAAAGTTCCCAAACCTGTAATGTGTGCAGTTGAGAAAGGTAGCTACAGAGCCCTAAAAGAATCGTAAAAATTCAACATCCCAGCTTGAGTGACAAGTCTTCTCCCAATACCATTTGCATGTTATCACCCACACCAACTATGCCTAGTAGAGACAGAATAGATTTCCCCACAACACTAGCCAGTGCACACACATACACTTGCATACACACATGCTAGTGTACACACAAGTAGGCCTGCAAAAGTGGAACAGAAGTTGCAGAAGACATATTTAGAATATCTTATTATTTTTTCTCTGTAAAGGTGAAGCAAAAAAAAATCCCCAAAGCCAGCTGATTTTCTTTTGACCTTGAGTGGCCATTGTGGGGTAGCTGAATGAATAAGGGCTTTTTAACACAATATAAATCAGCTACACTCCTGAGGTTAGAAGCTTCTTACAGCAGAAGGAAGAAGAAGGATCACTGACAGCTAGGCAGGTTAGCGAGACAAAGGATGAGTCAGACTCAAGCCTGGAAGGCCTGCACCTGCATGCCTGGAGCAGTGACTACACAACTGACTACACAACAACTTATTGTGTGCTAGCAGTCACTCTTCCTAGCACTGTGGCTCAAGGAATTTATCTCCAAAAGTCAGGCGGAGAAGCAGGTGTCTTAGAAAGCACGGCTAGCCTTCCACTTCTCCAGATGGCTGCTCCTGTTCAAGGAAATCTCCAAGATCCCAGGACACTATCCAACCATCCTGCAAAGCTGCTGTGAGCTTGACCTCTATTGCCAGAGCAACTCCTCAGACTGCTACTTTTGCCTCCAGCAACAGGTCTTGTTCTTCTGGAGAACAGAGACAACAGACGAGATCCTGTTATTCCTGTGTTCCCTTCTTTGACCCATTCAATGCGCTCGGCACACTGTGGTAGGAGAAGAGATACAAAGATGCATCTTGCTTACCAGACTGCTACGCAGTTGTTCAAGCATTTACACCCCATGCTGTCAAAATAGGTTTGTTTAGTTAGGAGAAACCAGATTTGGATTTAGAACTGTTCTGCTATCTTCCCATTTTTGCAAAAGATGATTTATAACAAGTAAAATCATTAACAGAGAACAAAAAAGGGTCACAGAGCACTGGCACAGGCTGCCAAGAAAGGTTGTGGAGTCTCCTTCTCTGGAGATCTTCCAAACCCGCTTGGACGCAGCCCTGTGTCATGTGCTCTGGGTGACCCTGTGTGTGCAGGGGGTTGGACTAGATGTCCTCTAGAGGTCCCTTCCAACCTTAAGGATTCTATGATTCTATGAAAAAAACATCCACCTCCACCTGTGCTCTCTGATGCTGCGAGTGGCATGGCATAAAACTGCTGTACCTTCTTCTACTTCTGCCACAAAATTCCCTCCTCTTTCAGAAGAGGTCCTGGGAGGTTTTATAACCAGTCTTATTTCAGATTTTCTTCACACTCTAGATTTTCTTCACACTCAGGCTTTCCAATCAATAACAGGGAGTAAAACACTAATTTCATCTCTGTAGGATTTCATAAAGAGCTT
Source organism: Nothoprocta perdicaria (assembly GCF_003342845.1). Lineage (NCBI taxonomy): Eukaryota > Metazoa > Chordata > Aves > Tinamiformes > Tinamidae > Nothoprocta > Nothoprocta perdicaria. Next base: position 3,224,873 of record NW_020455954.1, read on the forward strand.
CAGAAGCAAAAGGCACATGAAACCACATACTCTTATTTAGTCTTATTGTGCCTTTCATGTGTCGCTGATATTTAGGAATTTGTTCCCCTGAAATTATAAAAGAAACACTGAGTAATGAGTCACACAGCCATGACCACAGCCACGGGGGAAGCCAGAAAGGAAAAGCTTGACAACTCAACCAAATTCAGACAAGCAGAGCAGACAGAAGCTTTGCCAGATCCTACCTGTCCCCAGAAACAGCACGAGAATAACCATTTCCCCGGGCTCGGGAGGGTGGGCTCTCTTCAACCACAGTTGGCATTTCAATCTCAAAATCTCTTGGCACATTCTGGATATTTGGCTCTGTGAAGGTTATTCGACCTGAGAAGCAAGACAAGACGGAATAAGAAAGAGCCCCAAAGAACCTCTCCAACCCAATGCTTCTAACCTCTAACCAAGTTTTTCTGGGCAAAAGCAAAAAACTGAGGAAAAGGAAGCATTGTCCCACTGCTGCTTTATGAGCTCAGAAACCTGCTAAGAGAAGCAAGACCAAATCCACTGTCTATCAAGCACGTTTTGTAAACAAATCTATTTTCCAGCCTTACTACGCTTTTATTCTAAACTAGAATGTCTTTCTCTGGTGATGGATGCTTTACAACTTTGCTACTTTGCTGTTTTCCACCAGGAATTATAGTTGTAACAGCCTCTTGGATTCTGTTTTCAGCTTAGCAAGCTTATGACATCTTTCCCAAAGTTGTCATAATTCTCTCTCTCATTACTCCTACCTTTAAGGTTTTGGCCATTTTTTCAGAGGGCAGTCAGTAAAATTCAATTTGGATTTAATGGTTTTAAGGTGGTTTCCATTGCAGCTTTTTCATATCATTAATAAAATTAAAAAACAAAACAACAACAACCCCCAAACCTTGGTCCTCTTCTGGGGTCAAAGATTTACATGCTAATACTTGCAAAAAAGGAGTACTACTACTCTGGGAATATAAAAGCTAGGAATTATAATGTATCTGGACTATTAAGGCAGATCAAAGTGAAACAACTGTTTTAATACTGTCACTTGGTTTGAAAAGCAAAACAGGCTTCACTTCTTGTCACTTCCTCCTTAGGAAAGCTGCTAAAAAGCAATGGCAAGGGATATTGGCACACATTTCTTTACCTGTTGCTGTGTGAGTCTGTGACACTGGATATATCCTCTCCATTCCCAGGGAGGAACTGAAACGCTTTTCCCTCTGTAGTGGAAACACGACTTTAGTAATAGCATTGTTGATCCTTCTCCACTCCAGTATCAGCCCTGGCAATGGGTGAAGTGTCTTTAATTTCTCCAAAACATCCTTGTGGAGAGAAAAGACTGCATTTAGCTACCTTAAAAGCTTATTTATTAAATACAGGTTTCACAGTTCTGCAGGGAAAAACACTTCTTCACCCAGAGCAAGTTTCCAAAGTCATTCCATCACATGCACATCCCCCCACTTACACTACCAGCCCCTGGTCAATGAAAGCCCTCTGAGACATGGCTGCAGTATCCTCATCACCACCCTTGAGCATGCACCAACAAGTAAGTCACTTGAAACAGTCAAACAAAGCATCACTTGCCATGGGCCCCCTATATTTCCTCCTCTTGGTCAGTGTTAATGCTGCTCCTCCTCCAGCTTCTTGCACATTTCTCTCCCTGTTCTCTCCTATCTGTATGCTAGGGATACATAAAACAAAGCCCTCAACCATGCTCCTTGCAAGACAAAAGCAGCAAAAAAAAATCTTTTTAGTTAGCATCAGAAAAATGAAGGCACTGACAAGAATTTCAATCATTTGCACAAGATTTTCTCAAAATAATATTCTTGTATTCAGCAGTTGGCAAAGCTTCAGCCCTGCACTTTGCCTCTTGCTCCCTGACCTGCCAGCACTACATGCACTTCTTCACTGCCACTTGAGTTTCAGAGATGAATCCCTGCCTTCCAGCCACTAACTTCTATGGAACAAGGGGAAAACTTGTGTACTGAAGACAGCAAACTTGTTTCTGTTAATAGAAACAAAAATCTGCCGACATCACTGACAACAGCAGTCACCAGCCTGAGGTAACTGGTAATGTATTAATATGCCAATATTAATATATTAACTGCCACACATGTTGGTAGTTTTCACAAGCCTCTGATATGTGTGATTTGATGGGCCAGGTTAATCATTCTGAAAATAGGTTTTTTGAAGCACAAAACATAGATATAGTAGAAAGAGGCAGGAAAAATATTGTGTTTAATCACCTTATGTAAGTAAATTTCAAGCTGATGCTGTAAAATTCTTCTGCTGTTGGCTTTACAAAATTACTGTGCTATTTTGGTCTTCGACTTTGTTCTGCAAACCAAATTCTGCCTGACTTATTCTTATTAAAGCCTTCTATTTATAATTATGCCCTCACTACATGCAGGCCTTTGAAGAGGAGGAGGAGTTGATAATTCCACTCATGAAGAAGACAGAATCCAGTTTGAATGTCCAGCGGTATCTGGAGCTAACTGGACAGCAGAAGGAAGCAAAAATTTACTATCATTTCAATCAGCAAATCTAACTTCGATGTACCCTGAGAGCAGATGTGTGAATTAAAAAGAGTTATTTTTACAGTCGTTTTCAAACTAGAACCAGACTTGACTGTACCTTGGTTGTACTAAACTGCTTGCTCAGCCTAACCCTGTTCCCACTGGCACTTGCTCTTCTTGCACAACCCAGTGTTTTCTTGTTCCCTTTAACTTTCACGTCTCCATTTCGTGGCAACTTCAGCTCCAGGAAGAGAACCTGAAAAAAATCAGCATTTCAGTTTCTATATGCTGCTCTCTGGAGGACAGCAATGACTGAATGACTGAGCATTTAAACAGCCTGTACTCTAACCAAAGAACAGTACTAATGCTTTAGGCAATTAAAAAGCTGATTAATGATCTGTGCTATCAAAGTAATTCCTCCTCATTTTAATTAACTACAAAATCTCATTTTCTAAATACTGTAAGTTTGAGTTCAGATGTGTGTTTTTAGAAAAGGTAATTAACTGCATCCAGTAAGTGAGGTTGCTGCTGACAGCATACTATAAAGTACGGAGCTAAAATGACAGAAAATGGGAAGAAAATCAGCAGAGAAATCCTTGCAGGAAACAGCCCTCAGACACACACAAATGGCACACAAGGAAGTGGTCCCAAACACTTTTTTTTCCCAAAATACCTTGAATATTAGTTTTCCTGCAATGTGCCAGGAGAAAGAAAATGAAGTATACATTCACTTGTCAGCAGAAACAATACAGCGCTTCATTTTTTGGTCTTTGTGCAGCAGAATACACTGTTTAACAGCTATTGTGCTTCATTTCACAGGTGGCAGAAGGAAGCAAAAGTTGTTTTCTCATATGTTTGCGCAGCACAAAAGTTTCAAAGAAACAAAATTAAAAGGGAATAAAGCTCTACTAATCAATACAGGATATGTCAAATGGTTCCTAAAGAAGTTTTACATGAAGAACAAGCTTTCACATTTAAGAAAACTACATCTCAGAAAAGTTTTTCTTCCTGTTTTCCCTGAGCAAGCTGAAATTAGACCAGGGCATTATTGGGGAAATTATTATATGGGGAAAAAGGAACAGTGTGTGGGGGGAAACAGTAGGTGAAAATAGGGAAAGTTGGGTGGACTAGGGAGGAAAGCAAGGGGGCAGCAAAACCAGGCAAAGCGTGGAGGAAAACAGGGAAAAAGGGGGTGAAAAACAGGGAAAAGTGGGAAAAGAAAATGTGGGTAAAAGCGGAGGAGAAGTGAAAGTATGGGGAAAATGATTAAAAAGAAAAAAAAAAGTGAAAGTGGAAAAAACAGCAAAAGCAGAAAGAAGAATAGGTGGCAAAAGATAAAAAAGTGAAAGAGAAAAAAATGAAAATGAGGTGGAAAAAATGAAAGCAGAGGAAAAGGTGACATTGAGGGAAAAAGTGAAAGCATGGGAAAAAAAGGTGAAAGTATGACAAAAAAGGGAAAGCGTGGGGGGAAAAATGAAAGCATGGCGGGGAGAAATAAAACAGTGGAGAAAAAGTGTGGGGAAAAAGTACAAGGGGTGGAGAAGTGAAATGGAGAAGTGAAAGCAGGAAAAAGGAAGAAGGGAAACCAAGAAGGAAAGAGAAAAAAAGGAAAATGTGGGTAAATGAGCAAGGCTGTTGGGAATTCTGTGATTCTGTGAAAGCACAGGGAAAGTGTGGACAAGCCACTGAGCATGCAGGCAAACCATCAAAAGCACAAGTAGACTGTCGAAAGTGTGGGAAAATAATGAAGGTGAGAAGAAGTGAAAGCGGGAAGAAAGACAAAGACGTCTTTCCAAAGAAAGATGGGGAGAGAGGGAAGGGGAAGGGAAGGGAGAGAAGAAAGAGACTGGAGGGAGGGGCGAAATGGGGGAGAAGAGTGGGGAATGTGGAGAAAGAGGGTAGAGGAACGTGAATGATGGGGCAAACAGGGAAACATCTCTCACCTCTGCAACATCATCGGGGCTGGTCAAGGAGAAGCTGTGGCCAGCGAGCTGGTAAGCCTTGGTCTCAAGCTCCCTCAGTTTCGCCTGCATCACTTGCTTCTGGGCCTCGTAGGCTGCCGTGCTGAAACCAATGCCATTCAGCTCCAGCAGAGCCAAGCAGTACTGGGTAGGCATCTCCACTTTGGAAAATGCATCTGCAGTGTGTACAAAAGTCAGGAAAAACTAATGGCATCAAAACCAGAACATTTTTATAGCTGGTTCATCAAATGTAGCTGGGCAATCCTAGAATATCACTTAAATTTTAAAATCCTGAATGTCCTTCCACAACAAAATCTTTCAATACAGATTCATCTTAAATATCTTTGTTTTCAGAGTATCACAGCTTGTGCCCAAAATGTTTTTGCTAAGAAACAGCCACCTCCTTGGATTTGAACATGCTATAAACCACAGGCCTACTACAAGACTATCGAAGTTGATACCCTTTCATTCCACCACTGACATCTTTTAAAGATGTTCCAAAATTTATATATAATGATCATAAATGATGTTGTAAACTGGTGATACAAGATTTAACAGGTCTTGGCCTTAACCTTAAAGTTTGGCTAACAATCTACTGGAGACAAAATTGCAAGGCTCAGGAATGAGGCACTAAGGTTTTCTAATTTCACAGGAACAGGCAGCCAGCAAAATTTTTGTGGAAAGGCTCTGGATCATTCAGTTTAAGTTTACAAGAATTTCACAGATGCGATGCAAAATGAGCAAAGAAAAGCAACATCCTTTGAAAATGTTCATGAGAAACTATAGGGATGCCCACAAAATCCCCTCTGAATGGCTGGCCAAGGCACTTGCCTGGAAGAGGACAGCCAAGGACCAAGTCTGAGATTTGTTTGATTCAGAGATTTGCTGTAACCCAAGTGGGTGCCTTAACCAATGGAACTGTTGGATATTTGGGACACAAACACCTCTTAAATCCTACCTCAAACCCACAAATTGTCCCCCAAAATTTAATTTTTTGACAGATCAGAGGTACTTCCAAAAGGAAATCCCTTTTTTCTTTTAACAAGTCAGTGTTTTGCCATGCTCTTAGATAAGAACTCCCAAAGCACCTTTCTTCTCCCCTCATCATTTACCTCATGCTCCAGCAGCTCCCCTTACCCTCTACCTCCGCCTTTAAGCAGAAGAGCTCTCTTTACCTGCCAGATTCTCCTTCTGCAGTTCAGCGTGGAGCTGGTTCATGACGTTGAAGGCAAGCACAGACTCTACAGCTGCTCGGTACCGCCCAGAGTGCTCTGTAGAGGCACTAAGGCCCAAGCTCTGCACCCCTTGGCCAGTGCCTACGCCCTCCAGCAGAGGTAGCTCATGGGGGAGGAAGCTCGTCACCATGCTGTGCAGGGTACGCTCCTTGGAGCCACAGTCAAGCAGCCAACAGGCAACCTTGGAAGAGAGAGACCCTCCATGAGACATTTCCAGCATTTTAATCATAATACAGTGCAAATAAATAACTGCAGGTTAATGCGAGGTTATAGAGCAGGTCACTTGTCTTGAGCTGGCAGGCAGACTGGAAGCATTTGTGAAAAAAGTCACATGATCTCAGACAGAAACTTCAAGATGGTAAAGTCACTGAAAAGCTTCATTCTCACTGAAAATGAATTTAAAAACCTTATCCTCTGTAAACTAAACGCATAAAAGTGATGCGCTCTGTTTGTCACATACCAAAATTTTAAAAAATGGTTTAAATACGAAAACCAAGATTATGTTTACTCTGAAAGCTGACTTTGTAAAAATCTAGAGTTGCTATCAATTTAGAATCTGGGTCAGGCTGGGCTCTCTTTTTTTTCTGCATATCAATACTAGCAGTAAGAATTCTGCTATTTTCCCTTTGGTATGCACCATACCATCTACCATCTTAAAAGTGATCTGGCTTTTGGCTAGGAGTGGAACAAGAGAGCCTTTATCTTTACAAATGTGTGAAATCTCCACATTTAGGGGGGTTAGATTTGTGATTGTGTCCCTGACCACTCAAGGTATAAGGGAATTAAATAAATGAATGAATGAATGAATAAATAAATAAAATAAAAGTCCCCTTTGTTTAGGATGATCCTATAGGAATGGGGAAGAAAAGCAGGTAATCTTTACACTTGAAAAGATTGGGGGTTTCTTTTAGGAATTCTATTTGGATCCAAGGAAAGAAGGATGATCTTGCAAAAGCTAGTCCTTAAAACAAAAAAAAGCAGCATTAAAAAAGCAGCATCCTTTTTCATGGGAGGGAAGGACAGGGTTACAACCTATTACTGAGTCCCTGCAGGGAGCAGGCCTTTGAATGGGAACAAGAGGAGAAAACAACGAAAAAACAATCAACCAAACAAGCAAATGATAAAACAATAGTTGACATGGATGGTCCTCCCAGAAGGAGCAGCACATCAGTCCCACATTTGGGCCAGCCTTGCAGAAGATACTGAGGGAATTTACCCCACCGCCAGGAATCAGGTTACCGCAGCAGGTGGGTGACGTGCTGCTATGAGGGGAACAGGAGAGGGGGTAAAGGGAGCCCCTGTGAATTGTCTCCATTTTTTTAGGGAGTGGTGCTCAAAAAGTGTCTGAAAAGAAAACACAAATAGAGGAAAGAAGGGTCAAATGTTTGGGACACATTTTTTCTGAAGGTTTATGATGTATTCACCCAGAAAAAAGAATTTAGGGAATTTTAGAAATACCGTCACCCAGGACTAAGAAAGCACCACGACATCTCCTAGGTCTAGTAGGCAATATGTGGCCAGAACACTGTGTCTTGTAAAATCTCTCTGACAGAAAGCCCAGCTGGCACAGACCCTGCCCTTAGATTTTGCAGGCATAAGATCCAACCAGGAGAGTGGATCTTGGGCCAAGAGCAGAAAGAAGTACTGCTGGTGGCAGGGTGGTATGGGCCATATCAGGTGTTACTAACCACAGAAACATCGGTCAAAACAGCTGAGCACGGATGGACTCATCCCACTCGAGCTAAGATTTCCAAGGCTCTAGAAAGATGGACTCCTCAGCTGGAGGAAGAGGACAGAAAGCCCTGGTTGACTCTACATAGAAACGTGGCCGCAATGATGAAAACACAGCTGCACAGTGATGAAAAGCACTGAGAATGACACGTCTGGTGGTGATGCACACACTTCCATACCACTGGTTGGGAGATGGAGAAGGATTCTTGGCTCTAGGGGAAGGAGTGACATGTCTTCCCATTTGTCTGTTTAAAATAGTAGTTTTGCCCAATCAATTTCTTAATCCTACAGACCTTTGGGTCCTCAAAGCTTCCTTCCAAGGAGATGCCACAAGCCATCACCAGGGTCTTGTAGTGCTGAATGAAGTTGTACATGACCATTGAACGCTCTTGCTTGGTTGTCTTCTGCAGGTACTGCTGCAAGTGATACAGTCTCTCTGTTACTGACAGGTTTTCATCCAAAGGTGGCGGTGCCAAACTCATACTTATTTCTAGGACAGGAAACACAAGCAAAGATCATCTATTTATCTATTATAAGGTAGGAAGGGTGAGAAAAAATCTTGAATTCTATCAACTGAAACATGAAGTACTGTGCACAGTGCACAAATAACAAGAAAATAATGCTGTTTTTATGTTTTTATTTATTGTAGCATAGCAAACCCAGAACTCTATAGTTTCATAGCACCCAGAAAGCAATATGCTGTATCTATAACTGAAGGAGGTACAGGAATCAACCCCTAGCCATGAAGCTAATAGCACAGGTGGGTCATGTCCTTTGTGCTAGTAACACTCCCCATATCCACTCATTCCCATGAGCACATTTGTTCTTGAAGCTGGAGGAAGTTGAAAGGAAACAAGGGAGTAAGGGTAGCATTTAAGCAGTCCGCATGATACGCAGCCCAGTGCTTTAGCCCACCACCTGCCCTTCTCATAGAGCAGCAAATACCCACAGCCATTTGTTCAAGGGTATTGAACACGTAAGACACTTAAGAGCACTGCACAAGTAACATAGCTAATTGCCTGGTGCACAGCAGAGCTGTGGTAGGGATGTTCAAAACACTTCAAAAGAATCTATCATCTCCCCCAGCTTGTTTCTTGAAACACAGCATCAAGAAATGCAGCAGGACCTCTCTGCTTGCTCACCTGTCTCAGCTTGGCTCTGCTGCAAAGAGATGTAGTAGGCATCTTTTCCACCCCAACACACGGCCAGTCCCACTACCAAGACGTCTTCGCAGCCTTGGACAGGAAATCCATCACCTTGAACTCGTGTTCTCTGAGGAGATTTTACTAGGGGAATATGCTTTTAGTTACAATTATAAAAAGGCATCTGTAAATACAGAAGAGTTTGGATTCGGAAAATTTAAATGCACACAGCTGTCTAAATTCCTTTAAAATTATATGTAACGTTTACCTATAGAGAGAAATTCTGTGCTTTTTTATTTTCTGGAAAAAAAAATGTTAAGAATGGTAAGATCTTCTCTTCTCCTTTAATGACCAGTACAACATACTAACTCTGGCCTTTCCTAGAAATCTCTTGAAGTGTTGAGACTTAATTCTATTTCCTCCTTTCGCTCTGTGAAACATTCTGTATTTGTCCATCAGAATTATATTTTCATAGTGAAGATGGGCTGTTGTGACGACCATATGATAGCAAGTAACCCAACTCTGCTTAATCTTGTAATTTTACAGGAAGAGTATGTTGATATAGCAGCAGCAAGTAACAAAGTGGAAGACATGAACATGTCTGGCAGCAAAGGGAAAAAAAATAAGCAGTTACAAAAGCCCGGGAACTGATCTAAATTTCATATAACAGTGAATTATGAATTAACCTTTTGCTGACTGCAGAGTATTTCTCCTAAGCTCAACAACACTGCTTGGTGCAAACCCTGAACAATTTGAGAGTACAGTATACTCCCAAATACTGATTTTAAAATACATTAAAATTCACTAAAACATGGAAAGAAAACAAAACAAAAAAAGACAAAAAGTCACAAGCAAGGACTAGCACCACAGGCTTATTCTTCCCAGCTCCATCCCCCCATGCAATGCTTGACCTCCCCATCCTCTGCCAAGACCCAGCTCGTTTGCTTTACAGGGATCAACGATATTCAATTACGTCAGCAATTTTCCTCCTTTCTTTTTGCCAATCTTTTCCTCTCTCGCCTTAAAATGAAGAAGCCACCTTGTTGCCTGCAAAATAACCAACGGCAACACGGAACTGACCTTGTTTGAATCTGCCACCAATTGTGGATCTGGGAGACAAGAGACACTTGGCTCTCTCGCATGCTACCGAGACGGAGAATCTGCTTTTCTCTCTCCATTCTGCAAGGAAAGTCTGGAAAAGCGCCTTGTCGCTTGCTACATCAATAATAGTGAAGCTTTCGGCACTTGACGGAACGAGTGGTGAAACATCCTGAGACAGCTGCAGTGAAAAGCCTTGGTCTATAATGGAATCATCCTTCCCGTCAGCCTCGGCTGGGTCTCCCCTCCCGGCATTCAACTGCAGTGGGTTTTCCTGCTGCTCTGCATCATCCCTCCTATTCTGCTTCGATTGGAACTGCTGCCCTTCATTTGTGTAGGTAACACGTCTCTTCTTCCCAGATGTTACCAAACTCTTTGAAAAAGGCTCTGTCGGCGGTGTTGGAGGAATAAACCCATTAGCACTGTCTGGTGGCGGATCTTTGCAAGAGTTTTTTAAATCCTGGCACGTGGGCAAAGACTCTGGCTGACAAGGGTCCAATTCAAAAACTGGAGCTGGCTCCTGTTTAGCATCCAAAGCAACTAACTTTCCTTTCAAACAGGAGCTTCTTGGACTTCCTGAAACAGGCTCAATGCCTGAAGGACTGGGCCATTTGTCTAAGACATCCTGCAATCCTGGGCTTAGTTCAAACGTGCAGTCAGTCCATGCCACTGGATGGATTTTCTTGTCTAAAGCTCGTTGGCTTTTTTGAAGCTTCTCAGGTAGTTCTTCCACTAAATCCATTGGTCTGGGTTCACTGCTATGAATCACTGACTGAGCATGAATTGTGGAAGGAAGATCTCCCAGAAATGATGGGGAATTTGCATGATCTAAAACTTCAGCTATCACATCAGAGAATGCTAGAGACACATTGTTACACTGTGCAGGCTCCTCAGGCTCTTTCTGATTGCCACTGACCTCAGATTTATTCTGCACAGGCCTTAGGTTCTGCAAAAAAACATCTGAGGCGGGCAAAACCTCCTGCTCTCCCCCAGGTTCTTCTCTGTCAGCCTCCATGACGTGAGGAGCTGAAAGGTCACTGACATTGCTGAAGCTGTCATCAAACAGCAAGCTATCACTCATGTTGAGGCTGGTTTCGGGGACAGGATTTGGGCTTTCTAGCTGCACAAGGTGCTGCCTGCCATCAGGAGAGGCCCTTTCAGTAGGGCCTTTGGAGGCACATTCCCCTTTCACCGAATGCTGGGTCTGGTAATCCTGTAGAAAACTGTGCAGCTGGGAGTCAGTCACTGAGAAATTGCATCCTTTAAGGCAAGGGGCAGATTCTGTTTCTTTCCCTAGAGGCTGCAAATTAAGGCTTCCAGACTCCCTAACTTTATGACTGCAGGGGTGATCGACGGCTTTTGTGATGTTGTTTGTTGTGCCAAAACTCGATAAGCCCAGCCCCCTAACTGTTGCAGCCAGTTTTTCATCAGGAGCCTTTTCAGCCCGTGAAGTACTAGCACAGCTCAGTAAGTTGGAGATTTCTTGCTGTGGTGATGCTGCCAGCTCTGTACCTCGTTTTCCCTGATCTCCTGCAGTTCCAACTGCTACCTCCTGTTTTAAGATCCTCTCAGTCTGAGTATCCAGCTTGAAGCTGTCTTCAAAGTCTTTAGATTCGGAGAAGGGATCAGAGAATGCCCCATTCTGAATACCATCTACAGCAGAAGCAGCTCTGGATTTTAACAGAGAGTCTTTCAGAATATCCCCAGGACAACTGTCACCTTTCTGCACTCCTCCAGCTTGTAACAATGTTCCACTGGGCATTTTGCTCCTATTTTTGCCACTATTCTGAATCTCGAAGAGGCAGGATTTATCTTCAACAGGACAAAAATGCACAGACTTCTGTTTTCTGCTGCCATTATGGATATGTCCATCGCCACAACAACTGGCAGTTACATTACAATGATCTGTGTCGAGAGAAGTCTGCTGTTTACCAACTGTCTTGCTAGTAGAGCCATTGCCTGCTTGCATTTTATTTATTTTATTCTGCTTATCATGAATATTTTCATTTTTCAGCATCCTAGCACTAGTAGATATTACTGCACTTTCTACACCATCTTTTGTCTCCATATTGACTTGTGGAGTACCCTGCATTATAGTAGCAGCCTGAAAACATACTCTCCCCTGTGGCAGGCCATCACTGCTGGTGGAAGGCTCTGTAAATAATCCTACCATTTTATCTTTGCTCCCAACGTTAACTTCCCCTTTAGGTATGGAATTTGAGACCTTGTGAGTCACAGATGCTTTTCCTATAAATTCCTGCTTATTTTGGTGAGGAAATAAAACATCTTTAGCAATGTGGTGGTGAAAAATGGGCGGCTCCTGTAGGTCTGTGCTAGGCATATCTGAAACCTCAAGCAGTGACCTCCGCAGTTTGGAAGCAGGTTTTGGAGCAGTTCTGTTCTTACTTCGGTTCAAATGTGTGTCCGTACTTCTTACCAGTCGAGAAGCTGAAGACATTTTTCTCAGTGCTGGTGTGTCTCCCTGCTCAGCAGAGAGTGGCAGAATCACCCTCCTGGACTCTGTCTTGGTTTCGACCTGAGAAGCACCTTTTGTGTTTGCCTGGTCTCGGCTCATATTTGGCCTTTTCCGAGCACTCTGCACAACATCACTGTTTCCTTCCTCTGCCTGAACCTGTGCCCTGCCTTGGGCTTCGCTCTGAAAACTGGAGGTTGCTGTACTCCCGCTCAGTCGCCTTTTACATCCCTTTTTAAGGCAGGATAAGTTTCCAGCCTCGAAGCCAGAGCCATCACACTGCTGAACTCTGTGCCACTGCTTGTTTAATGCCCTACAAGGTGGAGCAGACCATTCTCCATTCGATCTACATAGTCTGTCTTCCAGCTCGGACTCATTGCTGGTCACAGAGGATGTATCAGACTCAAGAAAAGACTCTGGGTTCCACTGCACTCCCAGCAGCGCCAGGTCCTGCTGAAGAAGTCCCCGGGCTTCCTCCACAATGCGGGAAGCTGCCTCACTTTCACTCAAGCCCTTCATTCCGGCGATCCAGACGCTGCGTTTGCTGCGACGCTCCTCTGCTGATTCCTCATCTTCATCCACAGCCCTCCGGACACTACAGGAACGGCAGCAGATAGATGTAAACATTTATACAGGTCACAGGAAACAATGTAAGGAGCAGGCACTATACTGCTCCGCTCCTATTTCAATTAGCATGATAGCTTCAAAGACTGATAGGAACTTCATGCTAGAAGTTTATCATTGCACTAGTACAAGGTCACAAGACAATCTCATAAGATATACTGCAATGAATCATTAATTAATTTGATCACATGGAGGAACAGGAAGGCACCAGCTCTTCTTCAGAGATGGCAAAAAGCCTCCCGGAAGCTTTAACAATTTGCCCACAGATAAGCAGTAGGTCAAGAAAGAACAAAAAAATGACCTCCCAAAGTTATGTTGCAAATACAATAACTTAAATACATTTCAAAATAATTATGGAATCGTTGTGATCAGTCACAGTGAGCTATACATTATTTTATAATCCATCTCCATATGAGGAAGAACTTTACTGTGAGGGTGCCAGGGCCCTGGCACAGGCTGCCCAGGGAGGCTGTGGAGTCTCCTTCTCTGGAGATCTTCCAAACCCGCCTGGATGCCGCCCTGTGCCCCGTGCTCTGGGTGTCCCTGCTGGAGCAGGGGGGTGGACTGGATGATCTCAACCAGTCTGTGATTCTGTGATTTTTAATTAGCATTTGGCACCAAATCCCAAACGGTTGCCATACTTCAATACAAACCTCTTCCTGTAAATCTGCACCTTACAAACAAAGCTCTTACTGCGCCCTGGCCTGCCTCCTCACCTTTTAAATGGCACCGAGGAGGTGAGCGCAGCTGCCACGTCACCAGCACTGGCTTTGGCGAGGTCAGCCACGGTGAGGAAGCCGGCGCTGTAGAGCGTCCGAGCGCCCTGCGCGTTCAGCGCGGAGATGCGCACCAAGTCGCACAGCTCCCTGTGAACACCAAAAGTGAGTCGGCTCTGGAACTGAGAAAGCAACTGCTCCATGTTGTGCCAGCCCAGGCGATTAGCGAAAACTGTTACCATCCCTAGAACATAAAAGTTGCATCAGGGACTGCATCTGTTGCAAGTAGACGCTAGGTTCGCTTCTACTAAGTTAGATGCAGGCTCTCCCCTCATCTGATTAGGCATTACCTTTACATTTCTAACCTCCCAGTACATACAGCAACTGCCATCGTTCCCTAACATATTCATATTATGTCTTTGATTAGGAGCTGCTCTGCCAGAACTCAGGTTCAAGCTGGAGTTAATCAGTTTGCAAGTAAGGCGGGAATTCCAAGGATCTTAATCGTGCAAGTAAGAAATGCACACACAGGATATAACAGGATCCCCATGAACCAAGCCGAAGGACGAAAAGAGAAAAAAGAGCAATGAAAGGCATTACAAGGATATTAAGGATATTACACAGATATTACACAGATATATTACATTAATATACACAGATATTACGGAAAGTTGGCACTGATTTCCGTAACAGCAGAACTTGACCTGTATAATTTCAGGTACTGAGAGTCTCATAAGAGATGGCAAAACCTACAGTACATGTTACAACTGCAGCCATACGAGCATGGGAGGAGGGTGAAAAAAAATAAAAAACAAACACAGGATAAAAGACAACTTCATATTCTTAGTTTGCACCTAGAGAATATGAAAATAACTGAAAGACACAGCATCCCTCAACATCATTGTTAATAGTGATTATGGAATACAGCTTTTATCGTATCTCATGCCAACAGATTAACTTCAGTTCCCAAGTTATTTTTGTTGCTGTACTAATCCACCTGACTGCTGAAAACGACTAGCACTGTGAATACAGAATTGGGAAACTGCTACAGCAAAAAAATTATTTATACTCCAGAATTAATTTAAACTACTCTGGCTCAGTTGGCGTGGCCTTTTCATTTTGGGGCTTTGACTCATGCTGCAACCCATACAAGGGGTTTGGCAAGTTGAGCTACAACGGTCTTCCCAATTGAGGGCCCATTTACAGACTAATGGAGGACTCTGGGTCCTCTGTTACTTTAGGTGAAAGAAAAAAATCTCTTAATCACATGGTTGTGCTATGTTACCTATTTTCCTGCACAGCCTCCTGTAAGAAGATAACTTAAAGGTTACAGCTCTCTGATCTCTCTGTATCTGGGGATAAATGACCTGGAAACTACTCACTCTGTTTCATAACTTCCAACTTTCCGGCAAATAAACTTTGCAACTGGAAAACAATCATTGTGAGGTTTAGAGACCCTAAACTTCACCCATTCTAAAGGCATTTTTTACTGTGAAGCAAAGCTTCAGTATGAACCTGTACTTAATATCCATGATCAACATTGAACGGATTATTTTGCTGCAAGATAAACAAACAAGCAGTTTCTGTAGACTTCAGCACATTACAACCACTCCTGATTCCACTCCGTTCACCCCCATTCCCACAGCACACACTGTGACTCCATCCCACAAATTAAGTTTTAAAACTGGAAGTTACAAGACCTACTGCTGTTAGTATCACGCTGCAGCTTTCAAATCCCCTAATTTGAAAAGAAAGAAAAAAGAGCAGCCCAAGATTCCTCAGAGGTTTTTTGCTCCCACAACTCACCTGCATAGGTGGCAGCAGACTGCTGCAAGGATTGAAGCTGGCCACGACTACAACCGTATTTCTTGGTCATATCTTTTAAGGGAACCTCACTGATTAAATCCAGGAGGGCAAGACTGGTGAAAAACCTGTAGTAAAAGCACACACAGCAATAAAATCATCATCTAAGGCAGGTTAGTGCATGGGCAAAATGCACTGTGATAATACAGGACAAAAGGGCAGTTAAGTGTAGCCACAGAAGAAACACAAAAGATGGCTCTGAGAGTATCAACTCAAGCATCTCAGGAGAGCCACATTCTTGGTTCACAGTAGATCAGACCCAGGTTCTCTGTAAACCAATCTGAGCAACCAGCTCATGCAGCTCGTGCTCCAGAAAGCATGCAGAGAACTGGTCCTCTCTGCATGTTACAGCTTCTGGTCTTTGTGCATTCGTGTCCAGTTGTGTGGATTTTTGGCCTACCTTTTGTGAATGGCCATTTGTCTGTGCTGTTTCTCTGTTTTAGCTATGATTTTGCCCTTTACAGAGCGAGCCAGAAAGCCTTCTTCAATCCCCACAAGCTCAGCTACACGCTTCATTGAGGCAGGCAGCTTCTCCCACAGGCAGAAAAACTGGTACCAATCAATTGTGGTCCACTCCTCATACACAGGAGTAACCTGAAGGAAGGAAGCCAGTGCAAAAACTATTTCAAAGTAACAAGCGGAGCAGAGCTTCTTCAAAGATGACAGTAAACTAGAGCAGGACTTAGGAATGTGGCTAGAGCATCCTATGTGCTACTCAGAGGCACAGAGTAATAACCATGTAGCGTGAAGAAAGTAAAAGTTTGTCTGAGTCTTTTCCTTGTTTATTGGTTTTTAATATCTGTGCTGCGGAGATCTGACTCATGCTATATGCTGTAATGATTAAACAGTTTGGAATATCTGCCAGATTGCTCCCTAAATGCAAGCCACCAGAAACTTCTTTAAGATTGTATATAATTTGAGATTATTCTCCTCTGACAAAACTCACAAACATCTATCAGCCTATTAAAACCAATGTCAAGAGGGTATTTTTCCTGCACACTACAGGAAAAAAAAATCCAATAATAGCTACCATACTAACGACTGCCAAGACATATGATCAAGCAGAAGGGAATGTAATTTTTGTTTTGTTCTGTTTTTCTTTACCAGAGTTTACTGAAGTTTGCATTCACCTTGAACACAATGCATCTCAGCTTTTATTAATAGTAACAATAAAGCCACCAAAAGCCTTCACACAATTCTAGAGATAAACGATTCTGTTACCATTCAAACAATGCAGAATCTGATTCAGCCTTCAAATCTGTGGCATGCTGCAAGATCAGTAATTTTGAAACAACTAATAATAGTTCTTTAGGAGCATTTAATAGATGCACAGAGTACCAGATGCCTAGACAGTTTTAAAATGTGCATCTTCTTTCATCTGTTGAAAAGAGCAAGAGCTACTGAAGGCTTTTGCTTTTGGTATTTTCTTTTTAATCAACTTTGCTAAAATACAAGGCCTTGAAATTCAGTCCCAGATTTTTATAGTCACAGGTTCATGACTTTCTCTCCATAGATCTTAGACTACATTGGTGAAATTTCCAAGCGCATATGTACATAAATCTCAACCAACGCTCCCTTCCAAAGATTGAGCATACTCCTTCCTTTAGCCAAGGTAGGATCTGCAGACTGAAGCAAACTAAATCAGAACCAGATTTTCAGCATTTGAGGTGCAGCCTGCTGAACCTAAACTTGGGCATCAATCAAAAACAACTCGACCAGTCCCCTTCAAGTATTTGAGAAAAAAAAAATCCTACACACAAACTCATGAACTTCTGAAATGCGTTTGAGGAACCCTGCACTGGGTTTTCTTTCCTTTCCTACTTTTGGCAGTATAAGCTGATAAAAAAGAAAGGGAGAAAATAAAAGGGGAAAAAAAAAGGAATGAGGAACCTACCAAATAGACAATATGCAGATCATTCTCCAGAACGAAGCTTTTCATAGCTCGCTGCAGATCAGCAAAGATTCCCATGGCTTCAGTTGGTGAAAGAGAAGAGGAAAGAGTAGCTGACCCAAGATGTGTGGGATGATAAACTTTTGCTATGAAATAAATAAATAAAAGACATTTAAGTGCAAGGCTGTATCTCACTTTCAGGTTGCAAGACATTTTATAGATATTTATTCTAATAACTTTCCTCAACTGCCCTTTAAAAAAAAAATGAGTGCTCCACATTTTGAAGACAGGAAAATTAAAGAGAAAAAAAAAACCAACTTAATATCTGGCCTAAGTCTAAGTTAATCTTTTTGAGAGACTGCATTATACATTTAGCTTCCTTAAACTTGTATTCAGAGTAACACTTAACGACAGTTATTTGAACTAAAAACACAGTGATTCCATCCACCATCACATGTCCATTAATTATTATTTTGAATATTTCTCTCCTAAGAGAGCTAAATATCTCGTATCTTATTATGAGATACAAACCTGACCTGTAATGGGAGATTCTTACTACTACTGCTAAGAGCCTCATGCTAAGCCATTTCAAGAAAATGGCAAAAACCAAGGAAAAGCACAACCATGTGTACCATGGAGTTCTGAAAGTGATTCTTCTCTCTCAGACTGTACCAGTTTCCCTTCAGAAAAACTAGTCAATGTGCACAAATCCTGTAGTAAAAACCTCACCTTCTTTAAACATAGTTTGGGAATATGTAGACTGGGACACATCAGTCTTAGAGATGCCACACAGAGGCTTTCCAAAGATAACATGTGTAAACAACAGTGTTAAAGAAAGAACAAAGACATCCCTTAAAAAGCTAGAAAATCTGACACATTTTAAAACGAAACAAACAAGAACCAAATCAAAACACAAGAGAGGTCTTCATCATAGAAGACCATCATCCATTCAGTTTCTGAACTGAATTCCCAGATGCAGAAGACCTGTGGACTCAGCAGCACTAACTGCGGTCTCTGGAAGGAGGCAGAGCACGGAGCAGCGACGTTACCTTTCCCTTCGCTGCCCGAGTCCAGCACCTGGATGAATTCATTCTCCAGCAGCCAGGCCACACAAGCCTCAATAGCTCCAGTCCGCACTCGGTCTCGGTCTTTCTCGTTTCCCGCCGGGCTATCGTTCAAGCTGCACGCAAGAAGAGTGCACGCAGCGTAGGTCTGCACGTCCTGCGGCGTGCTGGCTACTCCCCCCACTATGATCTGTTGAAGAAAACAGCAGGATCTTTTGAAGCTGGTGCATTGGCAAGAGAGGAAAAACAAACCACAAGGAAGTACACAGAGAACACGTGACGGTATCGCGACAGGAATCATTCACAATTACAAGGGTGTGAATACAGTTCCACTTCTCCGCATGTCCCGTACCTCAAGTATTGCTCGTTTCATGCTAGCAGCAACACCTTCCCCTTCCCTTCTAAGCAAGCAACTGCGAACAGGCTTGAGAGATCCCTGTAGCAGAGCAGTCCCTTTCGATCTTTCTGAGGGCTTGCAAACTAAAATGCTCTCACCTACATGGAAAACAGAAGAAGTTTAATGACTTTCAGTGGCAAAAAAAAAGGCAGGCTTTTAAGTCTACTGAGAAATGAAGCCAGTTTTTGAATCCATATTCCATTTTAGCACTGTAGCAGCTACATAGAGTTCACTGAGGACATATTAGAGGAGACAATTGGAGATACTTTTGAAAAAATAAAACAAAAAGATTAAAAGCTACTTGCTCTTTCACCAACTTAAGCAGTGTACAACCATTGCTATGTAAAAACTCCACAGATGTGCAGCGTTTAAGAATCAAGAGCTCAGAGGAGGACACAGACTTTAAAGTTACATTAAGTTATTCAGGTCTCATCAAATCAATTTCTAAATTTCTATTTGTTAGCCTCTCAGCCCATGTTCTGGAGCTGAACCCCTCTCACTTCTTGTTATGGATTTGACCAGTGTCATGACATACAAGCATTACTATTTTCTTCTGAACTACAGAGAAAAGACTCTCAAAATCAGGAAGGAAATACACAAGCTGCACTACATGCTGCAAGTGGGTGCTAAATCAATCAGCTTCTGTTCCTGAAATGAAATTACAGATACCAAAGCAAAATAGAAATACACAGGTATCAACCCAAGCAATCAGTCCTTCTCTGAAATGGTTTCCACTGGAAGTACATCTAAATACATCCCACCCGACAATGCCTGATAGAGGATTTAAATGTGCATCTCTAACTACTGAAGTTCTGTGAGAGACAAAAACAGATCCCAAAGCTGTGAAACAAACAAAGGGAAATGACAATAAAAAGGAGGGGTTCTTTTTCAACAAATGAGGTTCCTGATTGGCCTAGCTAGTTAGAGGCTTTGCCAAATTGCATAACCAGTCCTCCTTCCACCTTCTGTTGAACTTCACACTTTCATACTGTTCTGTTTACATTTGTTTAATACAGTTCCTCCAAATGTCATCCATGGACATAAATTTCCATTGCAAATTTAACTAACAGGCTGGGTTAGCTTGTTGGATGTCAATTAGTGCCACTGGATGCATGAACTTAGCATATTATCTATGACCAACTGTTCATGTTCTGCTGTATTTCTACGGCATTAGTACTTTCAGGATCCAAAAATATTATTTTGCAGTGGAAGTTTATAAATGCAAGTCAGAACTTCAGGTGACATATGCAGCTTTTCAATGTTTGACTGCAGGATTTAAAAGTGTTTCTCAAGTTTTAGGCCTGACCGTTACAGTTTCCTATACATTTTCACACTGAAACTGTAAATGCTTTAGTAAATTAACCATGCATCACAGAATTAAGGCATAGGAGCAAGGTCTTAGAAGCTATCAAGAGTTCATGGAAAAAAACAGGCCATTCCTGAAGTAACTGACACGCAAATATCAAAACAAGTCTCATGCAGTCAAAAAGGAATCCCTTGGCAACTACAAATTTCACTCCATTAGTACCAAACAAATGCATCTTGACTAATTTCATCATACCAAATACCAAAGGAATTCATCATGATTAGTCGCTAATTGCAAAGCACTGCCCTGGATTTAATTAGGTTAACACCGTTCTCGGGGAATGCTAATAAAGCCTCCACCTACCCACTGTGTCCACTCCTTTCCTGCCAGCCCTTCCAGCCATCTGCTTGTAAGTGAGGATGTCCAGCAGCTGGCCACCAAACAAGGGGGTCCGTACGATTACTCGGCGCGCAGGCAAGTTCACCCCAGACGAGAGCGTGGAGGTTGCTGCTAGGACTCGAATCAAGCCCTGGCGAAAGGCTCCTTCTATGATGTCCCGTTCATCAAATGTAAGACCTGGGGAAAGATGCCTTTCAGTGAACTCACTCGCAGCAAGATTACATTTAAAAGCTAACAGTATTGCTCTCAAGTAAGGAGAGAAAGAGCCTTAATGGATAATCACCATTCAGCATTTTAACTACAGTCACAACCATCATCTCCTTTATTTCTTTTGAACTGAAGCAAACTTTCCACGAAGGTTTCATCATTCACAATCTAATCACAAACTACCTCTTCTACTTGCACAAGTAGCAAACTGAACAAATATTTACTACATATTTATAAATAAAATGCTGTATTATTCTAGTAAGGAACCACAGTAAGGAACCAGGACTTAATGAGTCGCCATTCTGAACCTTGACTCCTCCTTCATACTCCGTTACAGGTCCTTCTCCATATCCCTGAGAGATTCAGGCTAAGGTCTTTCTTGAGGAAAAACCCACACTCCATGTGAGTTTCTGGTTTTGTTTTTTCCTATATTCAATGCCACTGTTACTGTTTTGCCTCCCACTAGTTAGTCCATTTCTCTCAGTGGATCAACAAATGACTTACACTGATATTTAAGTAAGTCAGAAAAGATCTAGGCAAAAGTTATAGCCTCAAGTTTCCCTTTTATTTCTTCTTCACTGTAATACTGCTTTTATTTATTTATCATCTTTTAGAATTACATTGAAAAAAACTGCTCTGAGAAACCTAGTAGCTAGTAGGGACAGCTTGAGAATGCTTTGGCTGTAAATCAGTTCATATTCCTGGGATTCTACAAATATTTTCAAATTGTTTAGAAAGTTGCTGTTATTCAACATAATAGAAGACTTCCTCACAATTAGTGAAGTCTTTGGCGAATAAACAATGTCAAGTATAGTTCTGCAAAATACTCAAATATCTTCTTTTCAGTCATAAGCTAGAGAAGGTTTCAAAAAGCAGCAGGCAAATATAATAAACCAGAGGAATAAATATAAACACAGGAATTTTAAATATAAACATAGGAAGTTCAATCTCCACGTGAGGAGGAACTTCTTCACTGTGAGGGTGCCAGAGCCCTGGCACAGGCTGCCCAGGAAGGCTGTGGAGTCTCCTTCCCTGGAGATCTTCCAAACTCGCCTGGATGCCGCCCTGTGCCCCGTGCTCTGGGTGTCCCTGCTGCAGCAGAGGAGTTGGACTGGATGGTCTCTAGAGGTCCCTTCCAACCTCAGCCATTTGGCCATTCTCTGATAAGAATCCATACAACGTAACCATCACAGACTGCAAAACCAAGATACTCAGTAATACCTGCATGATGAAACGCTACTCCCCATGGTAAAGTACGTTGGAGCACCGAGTCCAGGCCCGAGGGAGAATGTTTTAACTGATCCAGAAGGTCATTTATCCCTTCTCTGTCCACAACAACTGGGGAAAGGGCTGATTTTTGTGCAGAACCTTGAAAAAGAAAATATTTTTATAGCTTGACTTTAAATTACTTTGCATTAAAGGTACCGAGAAGATTACAGCCTGCTATTAGCTGTTTTTTCTTACTCTCAGCTTGCTGCAAATTGTAGAATTCCCTGGCAATGACATCTGCCAGCTTCTCACACCAGTTCTTGGATGGGCAGAAGAGCAGGACTGAATGACCATCACAAACAGTCTCGTAACACAGGCTTACAACATGGTCTTCATCTCCCTGAATTGAGGGAAAAGGAAGCATTTTCAAAGCAGTGTAAGACTGAACAAGGTTTGTAAATGCTGTCACTGTTCTGTGTCATCGTAGGAATCTTTTACATCTAGTAGGCAGAAGAGCCAAGGAAGATCGAGCACTGTCATCTTCATTTTTTTTCTTATTTTAAGAAGTCTAGGCACTGGTACAACCATATTACTTATGGCAGCCCTAAACTTACATATGAATAAATAAGATTTCATGTCTCAGTTTCATAAATCTATACATCTGAAGGAAGGCCACACAGTACACAGAAAGTGGCTGCAAGCGCCATCCCACAGCAGTGGGGAAAGAACAAGGCAGATTATATAGGAACAGGGCAGATTATATAAGCAAGAACAAGGCAGATTATATAAGATTTTATAGGTTGTGAACTTTCCCTTTTATAGGTTGTGAAGTCTCCCTCTTTGGAGATATTCAAAATCAGAGTGGACGTGGCTCTGAGCAACCTAGCTGATGGGCTTGAGCAGGGGTGCTACACCACACAATCTCCAGAGGTCCCCTACTAGAAATATTTACCCTCCTTGAGAAATATAAAGTAGATCTCAGGACACAACATTATTAGATAGGGGATTTTCTGGGGCAGGGTCAAGGTTTGGGGTGGGAATTGATGCTCTTGATATGTGACATAAAGAGTTCAAAGCCAAGAGGGTTGCAAAGTCAACTTTGCCCTCAAATCAGATTCAAGAAACATGAAGAATTCAAATTCATAACTTTATGTGTTTTTAAGCTACCAGTAAAAGTCAAAAGGCGAGAAAATAACAAATGTTGTCCTTAGTTCCACAGGAACTTAAGAAAACATTTCTTTAAGAAAACAGTGAGGGTGACAGAGCCCTGGCACAGGCTGCCCAGAGAGGTTGTGGAGTCTCCTTCCTTGGAGATCTTTAGAACCCGCTTGGACGCAGCCCTGTGCCCCGTGCTCTGGGTGACCCTGCGTGAGCAGGGGGGTTGGACTAGATGACCTCTGAGGTCCCTTCCAACCTTAAGCATTCTATGATTTCTTAGTTTGCGTGTACAATGTGTAAAATAAAAAAAAGAAGATGGGATTGTAACCTATTAAAAAATAAGTAAATATGCCATGTTAACTTTAACTTTAAGCTGTTATCCCAAAGACCCTCAATTAAACTCAGTTTTATTACCTTCAGTTGAAGCTTGGGCTGGAATTCTCGCACTAGATTCATGGAAGAGTCATAAATGTTGCTGCCAATTTTCACCCACTCCATGAGGGGCACAGGCCGAAAGTCTGTGGAGTACAGCTCTGCATCCAGCCACGAGGCTAGGAGTCCCAGGTTAGGGAGGGTAGCGCTCATGCCTACTATTTGTATCCCACTAAAACGAGGACTGGTCGTCTTTGGCTTTCTGCAAGTGGTTAAAAGAAAATGGAAGTCAATAACTACACAAGCTGTTGTCCTGGAAAACATCAATCACACAAATATGACCTATTTTTGGTGTGAAAAGCTGTTCTTTGAACTTCTTGCAAAAGAAGCAAGGCACACCCTACTTTTATCAAATCAAACATAGTGACAAATTATTGATTCATTACAAGATAATACAACCCTTTTTTTTTCATTTTGAATCTATATTTCTAGCTTCTTTAGGCAGTAACAGCTGTAAGCTGACTGCACATTTGAAGAAACTGAAAAACAAAAACTAATTTCCTCGCCATTAACAAGAACATGGAAAAAGAGGAGCAGATCAGTCTCCGCAATCTTCCTAAGCTCAAATGACTCTGTTAGGTCACTTCCATTTGTTTCAGTTTCAGAACCAATAACTCTAGGCTGGTTTGCCTACAGTTGTAAACCAAAATATTTAGTGCAGCAAAAAAAAATGTCAGCTCGAATTTCCTAAGTGCTGAACAGCAGGTTCCACTAAATTCAGTGGGAAATAATGGACTCTCAACAGACCTGAAATCTCAAGCTATTCATTTAGGTGCCTACATGTGCATGTTAAAGTCTGGAATAAAGTATACATGATGAGATTTTTTATTCTTCTAAACTTACAACCAGTCGTCTGCATTTCCCATCCATGTCACTAGACATAGAATGAGACTAAAAAAAAAAAAAAAAAGGTTAAAAATAAAAGGAAGAGGAGAGTGGGCGACACTAAAATATACAATATTTTATATACTCCTCTTATTTATACTTCACTACTTACCTTCCTGAAAGGTCCTAACACTCAGTTTCTGAAAGGACTCCAAGATAGGCAAGTGAAAGCACACGGAGATGACACATCCCTAAGAACAGCATGAAGTACCAATTGCCACCTCTATGTTGAAGACTATAGTGGAAGACTATATATGCAGGAAGTGCTCAATTTCAAGCAATGACTAAACGTAAGCCTTGCTCACTGGCAACGACCATGGAAACTTTGTAGTTTCACATCACCTCTTCTCGCTGGGAAGCAGAGAAATCTGCAGCAGAACGCTGGCTGTACCTGCAAAAGCTACATTGAGGGCAGGGATGCCCTCACTGGCGCCAGCCCTCGAAGAACTTTCTGCTGATGCAAAGACACAGCCCCCTGCTTTACAGCTGGTCATTTTGGTAACAGGTAAGGCTGGACAGTCTTTAAAGAATCTGGATAAAGGATCTTTCATTACAAAAAAAAAAAGAAAATGCTTAGGCTGCTTAACAGAAAGAACAGTCTTCAATGCTGGGATTCTCAAGTGAGTACCAAAGCCAGAAAACAGTCACCACCTTCACGCTACTAAGTAGTAAGGAGAATGACAGACAGTCAGTCTGACCATAAGAAAGAAGAATCTGAGCCCTAGTGCCTATTGGCATATTTGACAGAGAACTTTAATGAAAAAACAAGAAAAAGTAAAAACTACAAGATAACAGCTGAACGCATTACACCGTTAAACATTCCATTTTGTAGGTTGGTGATAATAACCAAAGCATTACTGTGTGCTCTCTGATGAGTACACACAGTGAGCAAAAGGGAGACTGGAGAATAAAAATATGCTCTACAGGGAATATGTTTTAGGACACCTAACTAACACCACTGAAATTCACGTAAAATCCCAATTGGCAACTTAGTCCGATGTTGCTGCCTGGTTCAGCACCATTTAATCGGTACCTCAGGATCAAATGAGCTATGTCAGAGGTGAGAAGTGACACACAGTGCAACTGAAAACACATATCACCCTCACCAGTACTAATTAAGCAGATTACTAGCACATTCTGGTAAGTTTTCTACAACAAGTTAAGAGCATGCAAGCTCTCCAATGCTGCCTGAACATGCTTCGGCAGGACTGAAAGCCTACTGCATGAAAAACAAAAATTTACTAGCAAAAACATTAAAACAAACTCAAGGTTTAAAAAAAAATAGGCTAAAAAAAAGTAAATGAAATGACATCCTTATTTCTTTTCCTGAGAGAATGAATCTCATGGTAGAACACAAATTAAAAACACAATGGAAAGAGGTTCTGACTACAATGGCAGCCTCCTGAGAGGTGGTATGATGAGCCCTTAATAACCGAAGTATTCTAGGTCATAGCTCTCAAAAAAAACCTTGAAGCTAATCCAAATTTCCAACCACCCAGATAAAAAAAAAAAAAAAAAAAAGAATATTTAAGCCATCCATAACTCCATAATAGTTGGAAGACAAACATACTGGTCTACTCACCTCTTTGCAACCTTCTCCGTAAGATACCGAACTTTGGTCAGGAGGAGTTCCAGCAGATATCCTCGGTGAGAGTCTCCCAGCATATGCAACTCATCCACAACCACCATTCCTGATAAAAACGTACACATTATACACAGCAATCTCCTTTCACATTCCACATGATAAACAAAAATGCACACATCCCATCCAGTGGTGCTTATCAAAACCTGTTACGACTTAATGCAGTCACAGGATCTTCTAAGAGATAAATCATAACTATCTGGGTTAAAACATCACTCCTGGCCAATTCAGTGATGACAGGAAAAACATACAAACAAACAAAACACTAGAGCAGATGCAATTACACTGGCAGAGAGTGTCCTGCTAATATAATTTTTCCCTCACTTATCAAACCAGGATAAGCTCTACTATTTAATTTTGGCTTCCTCTGAAAAAAATGAGACCGCTCTATCCTTGCCTCCCTCAAATAAACTTTTAATCTATCAGCCACCTTTATTGAACTTGCCAGATGCGTACATATATTAGAGAGAATAGTTTCTAAAACACTTTGTGAATACCAGCAGCTGGTGAGGATATCCTGGAGAGATGTCAACCCGCCAGAGAGGGGAGAACAGACACTGCATTTCAGCCATTTGATGCTCCCCCTCACAATAACCACCTAGCACACCTAGCAGAAACATGTGCCCTCAATGGCCATCTGGCAATGTCAAAAGGACAAGCATGAAAGACACTGAGGGAAAGCAGAAAAAGCAGGGAATAGAGGACACTGGGCTTCATTACTGTGGCTGCTGTAGAGTTTTTATTTTTTCCCCTTTGGTACAGCTATATAAAAAGATCTTGCTGGCACAGCAAAAATAGCAGGAGCTTAAGGGTAAATTTGACCTTTTATTATCTAACTCAATGCTATTTTCCTTCTTTTTTTCTCTCTCTCTCCTACGTATGTTCTTTCTTTCTCTGTCTTCCTCCTTCTCTTCCAAGCCACTTAAGCTAGAAAAGAGTGCAGCACTCCCCCATCACTTTCTTGCACAACTCCCACCTCTTTAGCTCCTCCACTTTCCTATATTCCTGCTATTCTGCGCTTCCTTACAAAGACTGGTGATTTGCTAGTAGATAGGGAATTACTCAGCTACCAGAAGAAGTTTCTCCCTGCTTCCCCATACAACAATCTGGCTGAACTCTTGCAGTGGAGACAGGGCTGTCTACCAAAGCAAAATGCATTGAACACAGCTTCGCACACCTTGGTCTTTGTACCAGGCAGCAGCACATTTTGCTTCCTGAAATAAAGTCTGGAGCACTAGAGGGTACCTGCAGGCTAAAACCCAGGGAATGTCACTCTATTTTGGATGGGCCACATCTTCTAAAACTTCTGTTGCTGCTCAGCGATAACAAATGCTCAAGGCCACGCTACAGCTGTCTGCTGCAATATATCCTGAGCAGCCTCCATGCTCACGAGAGCTGTCTCACACACGCATGGTGCTTTTCTCTCATGTGGCATCTTCTCAGACGTCACTCACCTGGATAGCACAGCTGGAGTAATCAGGCAGCCAGTGGTGGTCACAAATATAGCCTCATCTTAAAATGGAAGTGCCACCGAGGAAGACTATGGGGCCCAGCACGCAATTGCCTTTTCGACTGGCAACAAGCTCAGGCCTGCAAGTGGGGCTGTGATGGCATCAAACCTGCATCGCTACTGAAAATGAGGCTGCCTTGGTCTCCTCCTCCTGCCTGCAAATCAGGCGTGACCCCAGAAGACTGCTGGAAAACTATCCAAAAGTGCTGAGGGCTTTTGTACGTGTTTATTCAAGAATAACTAAGCTACTTTCAATCCACATCTCATTTAAATCTAAAGTTACTAAAAACATGCAGAGAGGCTTTTTTTTTTAATCCAAGGAAGCCATCATTTTTAAACTATAAATTAAGAAAAAGAAGAGGCTTAAATTTCACGGCTGACTGCATATTACACATCATTCCTAGCTGACACGTTGAAAAAGAAGATTCGTCTCCAACCTGCCTTCCTAAAAAATTCTCTAGCATCAGTGTCAAGAAATGAGGCTGACCAAGAGGAGTATCTCCATTTCCTGTCTACCTGGATGTTCAAAATCTCTACACATTATATGATAATTAGCAAAATCACATTGCTTTGAACTGCCTCATTACAGAAGGAGAGCTCTGTCAGGCACAGATCTGAATTTCTCTCAACGTTTTGCAAAGGCAGTCTGAGTTAGCAGCAGGAGGTTGACACCAACAAAAGCAGCAGCTCGAGTTTGAGAGAGAATCCAGACAGACTTGCAGTCATCTCCCAATAATTCATCTCAAAAGATAGAACACCCTGCTTATGAAGTGGTCTAAATTTAGAATTAATTAGGAGACAAGGTACAATCTTGCAGTATTAGACAAGCTTGCTTTAGATGATAGTTAAAAGGCATTTCAGCCCTTTCTTGTATTTTGCAGCTTTTATAAAAAAAAAAGTTCATATGGAAAATTTGTCTTTTTAATTAAAAGATGACTTTAAAAAAATGAAATAAGCACAAAAAAAAATTCTTTCCCTTTTTTCAGCTGCCTAGTCATATTGGGGAGCAAGGGAAAAAGACAGTTGCAGCAGAGAAGGTTTCAAATGGTGAAAGGAAATGCTATGCTTTAAAGAGATATTATCAGTGATGGGGACACATATGCCGGCTCAAGCCTTATATTCACATGACTTTTTGCATATATCTGATGCATCTCAGGCACTTCCCTCTTGCAGAACCCAGCAAAACATCAGCAAAACATGGATTTGATGTACCAGCCCAAGGCATTTGGCATAGCTGTACCTTCTGAAAGACGCTAATGAAAGGCAACACATTAGCTGTTTCCCTGGCACCCAAGACAACATAAACAAGGGTACCCTGACCCCACTCTTTGCCTTATGCTGGCATTGGAGCTGGCAGAGAGCAGTGACTTGCAAGGGAAGGGATGGAAAGGTAGAGCCAACAACTGACCTGCACTGCGGTAGCCTCAGTTTAAGTGAGCTTGAAATGCTGCACAAGCACAATCATTTTTAAACACCACTATTCAATAATTCTTCCAATGGTCAAGCCCTAGTGTTTTACCCAGTGAATCCATTTGCTTTTCTTCTATGAGTCTATTGATGAGACCATTGGCTTTCTCAATGGTGCAGACGGCAACATCCAGGGCAGAGAAACGTCCAGCAGGAGAGATGCTTCCCATGTAGCCTTCCACCTGCAGCCCCACCTCTTGAAACAGGGCCTGTTTTCCAAGGAGACAGAATGTCACACCAAGAGGCAGAGCCCTGACTTTTCTGAAATTGCTTCAAAGCCTGCATCTTATAACCACAACTCATGATACGTAATGTGCCAGATAATCAGATTAAAACTATAGCTTGGTCAGTTATTATTAACTGCCCCCTACTCCACTGTATTTTTTTCTATCCACACCCAGAAGCCACCCAGTCCATAACTGCAGGAGGGGATAAAGGGCATAAAAATGAGTATGACGTGGGGAGCCCTACTGTGGTATATAACAGGATGAATTTACTATTAAGAAGATGAGAAACATTTTACAACATGTTACAATACCGGTGAGTTACGTATAAAAAGACTCCTGAAAAATCTGACGCAAAAGCCAAATGTTGGACCCTGAGTACAATGATGTCAAGTTTCCCAGGAGAAAGGTAAGAAATGGTGATAACCATAGTGCCAAAGTTGTGGCAACTTATACACTGCACTAAAAAAGAGGTGTAAATACTTGAACCACATGGCCAGGATGTCATACGATTTCAAGCATGAGCAGCTAAAACCAAACACTAGGCCAGGAGTAATAAAACATGATCCTCAACTTTGTGAGATTAAAGCAAATGTTTACTTTTTTTATATTATCAATCACAACAAGTTCATATTCAGTTTGTAGCATTTCCTAGTAATCTGTGAGGTTATGATACCGTCTCAGTCTACTAACACTCAGTATATCTCAAATGTTAGAAACCATTAACATAACACCCGCTGGTTTTAGATTTGCTTTTAATAATTGCTATTACTGTATCATATTAACTAATGGAAACAAGATTTGATCTGAAAGTCTTCAAGGAAAAGCAGGTTTGTTTTAAAAAGGCTGCTTCCATTGCAGACTGTTTTTACATAGCTTTGATGAGGAACCCAAGACAGCCACACGCTGCCAAAACTTATTTTTAGCAAAATCAAAGTGAAAACAAAAGCAGAAAATTCTGCTAGAACAGCCCAAGGAAAGCCAAAATGATGACCTGATAACGATGAAATTTCCTCTTTGTAAGTTTTCAGACACAAACTCTTACTTTTAAATTCTTATGAGGCATATACAATTGCAAACAACAATCCTTTAAAACTCAAAGACTAAATGTATTAACTCCTTTAAATAGATATGAGTTTCCTTTTTTGTCTAAAGTTCTCATTTTTTTAATCTAACTTAGAATGTCTTTTTCCTTTTTATCCATGAAAAGACTTACAACTTTTTAAAACACATGACCCAGCAACTGTAATCCATATATGCTCCCTCCTGAACGCTACTTACCTGCAGATAACGTTTCTTCTCTTTAGCCACAGAGACAAAGGGGAGGATTAGAAGAGCTTTCTTGCGAGTCTCCAGCACTCGCTTCAGAATAAGCAATTCTGCAACAAGTGTCTTCCCAGCACTGGTAGGAGCTGGAAGAAAATTTTTGTTTTGTTTTGTTTTATTAAAGGTTAAAGCAGATAAAAATCCAATGGACAAGCATCATAAAACTAGTGTAAGAAACAATATCCTAAGGTGAGAGCAGTGAATAACTGTCATCTGGCAATGAGGCCCCATGTCTTTGGAACCAAGGTCAATAAAGCTCAGATTCAACCCCAAGAAACTCCCGCTTCAAAGATCTGCATCATCCCAGTGTTGCTCTGAGACCTTCACCTTCCTATGCAGAGTATACACCCAAGTTACACCCTAGCCCAACGCTGCCACCCCATTAACAAGGTGAAGAACAATGATGAAAGGCTAATTATCTAAAAACATCAGATAATAAATAAAACTTTCAAAAGTACTTTTATTTAACATTGCTGCCGTCGTTCAGTTCATGCTTGATATAATCCATATTAAAACGAGACAGTCTTTGATAACTGACTTCTATTTATCAGTCTCAAAAGGAACACTAACAGAGAAAGTGGAAAGAAGTCTCTCATTCCTAAAAAGGCAGCAAGCCAGGTCTATAATATACTGGCAGGGCAGAAAAGAGAAATTTGTACTTAATGTGGTCTCTTGCTGGGGACTGTAGCATCTCTTGTGTGATGAGAGGCTGAGAGAGCTGTGTTTAGCCTAAAGAGAAGGCTGACAGGAGATCCTATCAGTGTGTACAAATATTTTAAAAGAGGGTGTCAAAAGGAGGGGGACAGATTTTTTCCAGTGATGGCCCATTGCAGGACAAGACAAAACGGCCACAAACTGAAGCACAGGAAGTTGTCTGAATGTGAGAAAAAAACCTCCTGACCGTGAGGGTGGCAGAGCCCTGGAACAGGCTGCCCAGAAATACTGTGGAGTCTCCTTCTCAGGAGATATTCACAATCTGCCTGGACGTGACCCTGTGCAACATGCTCATGGTGACTCTGCTTGTGCAGAGAGGTTGGACTAGATGATCTCCAAAGGTCCCTGCGAACTGAGCAGAAAGCACACACACAAGCTTGGGCTTGCGCAGAACACACACACAATTTTCTTAGTTTGTATCTTTACAAAGGAGGGAGGAAACTGCTCCCCGTTCTTTGGCCGATGAGCAGGACAAAGGAATAAAGGAAGGTGGGAGACTGAGCGGAGCCAGGAGAGAGGGGCACAAAGCAGCCAGGTGACCTTAGGTGAGAACACATGGAGGGAGGGAGTTGGGTATAGGCGGCTGGGAAGGCTGTAACTCCTGAGCACCTTGGCCAGTGGGGAAATGGAGAGGGCCACCGTGGTTGGAAAATTAGGATAAAAAAGGGGCTGCGACCTCCAGCAACTTGAGAGACCCCACAGGGATATAGCTGCTGGACTCTCCCTTTATTGGAATGCTTTTGGATTCCTCTGTCTCCTTTTTGGACATTCAGCTCTTGACAGCGAGATTTTCTGCACAATTTGGGGCTCGTCTGGGATCCTTCCACCTTCTGGCGACGGTGGACGGCGATGGGGGTTGACCAACTCCCTTCGACGACAGCCAGCACCGCAGGACTGATTGGGTTCCTGAGACTGTCCAGAGACAGATGAGCAGCGGATCCACAGGTAAGACCGGGAAGGGAGTCCTCAGTAGTCTGACAGAAAGGACTACTAAGTCAAATGGAAAGGATAGGTCCGACAGAGAGGACCTCTAGGTAGCACTAAGTCCAACGGAAAAGACTAGGTCTGACGGAAAGGACCGTCAGGTAGCACTGAGTCTCACGGAAGGGACTAAGTCTGACTGAAAGGACTGCTGAAATCTCACCGGTGAGTACTATGGGATAATGCGGAGCAAAACGGGTGACGACCCTGACATGGGTGCCTATGGAGGGCAGCAAAGGGAAGCCAAAAGAGGATATTGGAAAAAAATGTCAACCTCGACTTATCCCCATATAGTGCCTTGGGGAGACTGTTGAGGGTTTGGGATAACTGTGCATTCCCTCAAAACTAATCAAGGAAGTAATAATAAAATATTGTTTTGTTTGGCCAAAATATAAGTTACCAGGGGGATTTAGGTGGTCCCCTGTAGGGTCAGATGAGGATCCTAGTCTTTGTCAGGTCTTGTGCCTGTATCTCAGTGGTACTGAAAAGGGTCTCATCCCTTTTTAGAGGGGAAACAGGGAGAATGTGTGTCAGTATAGTTATGGACGACATCTAGAAGAATCTATGTAAAAGAAGGGAGAGGAGAAGAAGGGGAACTGGGGGTCTGACGAGGGGGTAGGGAGAACAAGTGGGGACATGTGGGATGTCCTCCAGTGCCTGCCCTCTTCTTGTCATCAAGACTCATTGGGAGCCACAGTTCCTGCCCCCTCTGCATCTGCTGCTTCTGGTGACAGTGCGGAGGAGAAACAGGCCACTTTGTCACCTTTGGAAATCAGAAAGGGGAGCCCAGTATGAGGTGCCAAAAGCCCCTAAAGTTCAGACAAAAGTTCTGCAAATGTCTCTTGACAGGTGCCACTGAGAGGACAGGACGCAGGGGATGGTTTGGATTTGTGGTTCTGTCCCTGAACACCCATATAGAGGGATTAAAGAAAGAACTGCACCTTTATTTAGATGATCCTATAGGGGTGGGGGAAAAGATAGATGAATATCTAAGAAGTGCAGATGTGGGTAATAAATTTGAGATGTATGGTTCTCTTTTTGTCCCAAATTGTGATTGCAATCTGCTGGGAAAGGATTTGACGGCTAAATTGGGAATGCAAACTGATATTGTAAGGGATGATAGATAAGCTAATACTATTGTTATTTTTTGCAAAATGCCTTATAACGCTTATGCTGAAGTGAATTCGGAAGTGTGGGCAGTCCCAGGAAAATATGGAAAACTAGACATGGAACCTCTCCAAATAACTTTAAAGCAACCAGGCCAGGTAGTCTCTAAAAAGCAGTATCTGATTTCAGGGGAGGGAAAGGGTTACAACCTGCTACAATAAAATAACAATTGACATGGATGGTCCTCCTGCAAGAACACAGGAGGGACTGGTCCTATTTGGACAAACCTTGCAGAAAATATTGGAGGAATTCACCCCCAGGAGGCAGGTGAGTGCAGTATGTGGATGACTTGCTCCTATCAGGGGAACAAGACGGGGTGGTGGACGAAGGCACTGCGAAGTTGCTCGGTTTCTTGGCCCAAAAAGGGTGTGAGGGGTCTAAGGGGATGGCACAGGTGGCGGAAAGAAGGGTCAAATGTTTGGGGCATGTTTTGACCAGAGGTTTGCGATGCCTTGACCCAGAAAGAATTCAGGGAATTTTGGAAGTGCCATTGCCCAGGTCTAGGAGAGATGACGGTTCCTAGGACTAGCAGGATGTTGCAGAGCCTGAGTTGAGGACTCTTCTGCTTTGGCTGGACCACTGTGTGAATTTTTGGCCCAGAGCACCCCCAGTGTTGTGGTATGGACAGAAGAGGCGCAGAGCTTTAGAAAATTATAAGATAATCAACCAAGGCTCCAGCTTTAGCTCTTCTGGACCCAGAGAAAGAATTTGTATTATACATGGATGTCAAGCAGGATCATGCCAAGGGAATTTTAGTGTAAGAGCACAGAGGCATGCAAAGACCAGGAGCTTATTTTTCTTGAATGATAGACCCAGTGGCTAAGGAGTGGCCTTATTGTCTGCGGAATTGTGCAGCCATGGTCCTAATGGTAACTGAGGCCAAAACTGACCACATGAAGATCCCTTGTTGTCAAGATCACACACCAGGGCAAGGCATTACTAACTGAAAGGGCTTCTAAATGGACGAGAAGATTTAAATTTAAGCAGGGGGGAGGGTTTAACCCAGCTTCTTGAGGGCTCTGCCGCCATCCAGAGGGACCTGGACAGACTGGACAACTGGGTGGTTAAAAATCTCATGAAGTTCAACAAGGGCAAGTGCAGGGTCCTGCACTTGGGGAGGAATAACCCTGGACACCAGTACAGATTAGGGGTGGACCTGCTGGAGAGCAGCCCCGCAGAGAGGGACCTGGGTGTCATAGTGGATGACAAGCTGCCCATGAGGCAGCAGTGTGCCCTGGTGGCCAAGAAGGCCAACGGGATCCTGGGGTGCAGTAAGAAGAGCGTCTCCAGCAGGTCGAGACAGGGGATCGTCCCCCTCTACACAGCCCCGGTAAGGCCACATCTGGGGACTGTGTCCAGTTCTGGGCTCCCCAGGACAAGAGGGATGTGGAGCTGCTGGAGAGAGTCCAGCGCAGGGCTACGAGGATGATCAGGGGCCTGGAACATCTGCCCTGTGAGCAAAGACTGAGGGAGCTGGGCCTGTTCAGCCTGGAGAAGAGGAGGCTGAGGGGGGACCTGATCAGCGTGTATAAATACCTCAAGGGAGGCAGTGAGGAGGAGGGGGGCAGCCTCTTTTCAGTGGTGGCCAGCGATAGGACTAGAGAAAATGACCACAAGCTGAGGCACCAAAAGTTCCCCAGGAACTTAAGGAAACAGTTCTTGACAATGAAGGTGTCAGAGCCCTGGCACAGGCTGCCCAGAGAGGTTGTGGAGTCTCCTTCTTTGGAGATCTTTAAAACCCGCTTGGACGCAGCCCTGTGCCCCATGCTGTAGGTGACCCTGCGTGAGCAGGGGGGTTGGACTAGATGACCTCTGAGGTCCCTTCCAACCTTAAGCATTCTACGATTCTTGCCTGACTGGCTCCAAGGGAGAAGAATTGGAGGTAACAGATCTCCAGACTCAGGCTAGGGTGGATTTGAAAGGTACCCTTTGGCCAGATGGGGCAATGCATTTAAATATTCATGGATCTTCAAGAGTATTAGAAGGGAAGAGAGCCACAAGATATGCCGTCAGTAAAGGAATGGAGCTCCTAGAAGGAGGAAAGCTACCGTCTACCTGGTCAGCCCAAACTGAAGAAATGTATTCTCTAATAAGAGCCTGTGCATTATACTAAGGCAAGGTGATGAGTATCTTTAAAGATTTTAGATATGCATATGGAGTGGTACATATGTTTGGAAAATAGTGGGAGGAAGAGGTTTATTAACTTGCTGAGGAAAGACATTGATACATAAAGATGAAGCCATTGGGGTTCTAGAGGACTGTCAGAAGCCCTCCTCAAAACCTGTGCTGCCCTTGGTCTTTTTGTTCTGGCGAAACGAGTTATTGAGGGCTGTCTGATTTGTGATAAGGCCAATGGCCGAGCCACAAGTTAGGAGGTGAGGACGACCCTGGGCTGTGTGCCCATTCCAACAATGCCAGGTAGACTTTACTGAGATGCTCCGTATAGGGTGGCCAAGCATCTTCTGGTAATAGTACACCAGCTAACAGAATGGCCCGAGGCATTTCTGACTGTCAACTGCCTCAGTAACAGCTGAGTCTGTAGTTTAGGTGTTCTTAGAACAAATAATTCCAAGATATGACTGAGTAGAGGTGACAGATTTGGACAGAGGTACTCATTTTACAGGATAAGTCCTTCAAGGTGTCATGACTGCCCTGGGGATTCGATGGGACTTGCATACCCCTTGGCCTCCCCAGAGATCTGGTAAAGCGGAAAGGATGAATGGGAATATTAAAAGGCATCTTTTGAAATTGATATTAGACACTAAGATGCTATGGACACAACTTCTACCATTGGCTTTGGCAAGAATAAGAACAAAACCTAGGGGAGACACTCAACTGTCCCCTTTTGAAATAATGTTTCTGATTCCCTACCCTGCTAACACCCAACCTGGTAGGGAGATGGAAATAAGTAACATATATTTAAAGCAATATGTGGTCAGAATACTTTCTCTTGTGAAGTCTCACTGACAGAAAGTCCAGCTCATACAGACCCTCTCCTTGGATTCTGCAGTCCATAACATCCAACCAGGGGATTTGGGTCCTGGTCAAAGAATGGAAAGAAGCAGCACTGCTAGCAAAGTGCCGTGGACCTTATCCGGTATTACTAACCACAGAAACATCAATCAAGACGGCTGAGCATGGTTGGACTCATCACCAGAGTTAAGATTTCCAAAACTTCAGAAATCTGAACTTCTCAGTCAAAGGAAGAGGATGGAAAGTCCTGGCTATCTGGCTGTAGATCTGTACCGCTGGTTGGGAGCGGGTCAGGAAAATAAGTGTTAGCTCTGTGGGAATCCAGGAGGGGTAGCTAGTCCTGTCAAACCCAGGTGGTTAGTTAATAACTTATGCAGAGTCCCCTATACTTCCATAGGTGATGAGTGTAGATGTTTGTAAACATAAAATATCTTCACCAAAAAAAAAAAGGGGGGGGAGAGGGAGATAGAGCAGAAAACACACACAGAAGTTTGGGATTGAGCAGAACACACACACAAGTTTGTAAGTTTGTATTTTCACAAAGGAGGAAGAAAATCGCTCCCCCTTCTTTGGCTGATGAGCAGTACAAAGGAACAAAGGAATATCTGTAAGCGGAGCCAGGAGAGAGGGGCACAAAGCAGCCAGGTGACCTCAGGTGAGAACACATGGAGGGAGGCAGCGAGTTGGGTGTAGGCAGCTGGGAAGGCTGTAACTCCAGAGTACCTTGGTCAGTGGGGAAAAGGAGAGGGCCACCGCGGCTGGGAAATCAGGATAAAAAGGGGGCTGTGACCTCCAGCAACTTTAGAGACCCCACAGGGATATGGCTGCTGGACTCTCCCTTTATTCAAATAAAGTTGTAGGTCTCCTCCGTCTCCTTTTTGGACATTCAGTTCTTGACAGCGAGATTTTCTGCACACAACCTTAACCATTCTGTGATTCTCCAAAACAAAGAGTATGTTGACCTTTGTATCTGCTAGATATGGACCACTGAGCAGCAGTATGTTCTTGTGAATGGTCCTGGCAAAGTAAGAAGCACTGTCAAACGTCTGCATACCTGAGTAAACTAGGTTCTTCCCTTCCAGAACTTGTCCAAGCATTAGACACTCTGCTTGCCATTCGAACATCTGTACAACTCCCAGACTGTGATATTTCTCCAGAACAGCTTTGGGAAGACCCCAGCTTGCAAGAAGCAGCTTATCTGCTTGGTCTTCAGGAACATTTACCTTCTGAGATTGCCCTTTTGAGAAAAACAAAACAAAACAAACAAAATAAAACAAAACACAGCTCCATTAGATACAAATGCTGTTGAATCTGAGGTCACTTCAGTCATAAACTTAAATTTCAAACTTCTCTGGAAGTCCTTGTATTAAAACAAAAGGTGACAAGGAAGTTCAGCTCTGTCTTCTCTGTATTTTTCAGTATTTCCTACATATGTTGTCTCATTCCTCTTATCTCTGGACATCAC
The DNA here is from genome assembly GCF_003342845.1 of Nothoprocta perdicaria. Classification (NCBI taxonomy): domain Eukaryota; kingdom Metazoa; phylum Chordata; class Aves; order Tinamiformes; family Tinamidae; genus Nothoprocta; species Nothoprocta perdicaria. The sequence goes on from NW_020455954.1 coordinate 3,262,649, forward strand.
CTTTCAATTTCATCTCCTGTAAGATCTGCCACATTCAAATCATTTCTCAAGAGTCTCTGATATTTGCCTTTGAGCCTGAGCAGCCATTACCAAATGCAGACTCAAGCTGAGCTTCAGCACTGATTAATGTAAGAACATTACAAAGTATTTTCCATTTCACTCTTATAGACTATCATTTCCTTTTTAGATTACTGCTACAAAGCCTTCAGTAACCTTCACAGGTTAAATAAATGCTCAGTCTTTTTCATGGTTTACCTTAATTTAAGAAAACAAGATAAATAGGCAGTTCAAGCAAAATGTATATTATTTCTGTTTATCAAACTGATTAATATCTTCACCAGGCTGCCAGTTCCTTTATGTTCCTTGCTGCTTATCTATTTTCTTTATAACCCTAAACAACTTTGTGTCAACTACAGATAATACCTCTCTTTCTCCCTTTTTCCAAATCATAAGTGAAACTTTTTTTTTCCATTTCCTCATTTGAGATGTAAAACAGTTTCTGATCCATAGCAATGCCTCCCCACTCATGAACAACTACTATGTTCTGGAAGAGCATTTTGTGAAAGACCTTGCCAACACATTTGAAAGACAAGTAATTGTATGAACTGACCCTCTTTACCCATTCTTCTGCTGACACGTTCAAAAACCACTTAAAGAAGTTTCCAGTCATTGTTACAGCAGACTGTATACAGTCTGCATAACTGAAGTACTATACAGTCACTAAATAGAAAGTTCAGTCCCAACACAAATGAATAGCAGGGTCCATAAAGCAGAACATACTTCCAAGGGACATACGGAGGTGGCCACATTTGACAGTTCTATCTAAAATGTGACTAAAATGGTAGCATTGCCATTCATAATATTACCAAAAAGATGACTCAACAGGATCTCAAAATTCTTTCCTAAAGTGAAAAGCAATAAACTACATGTAAAAGCGTAAATTTAGGGCTGCAGGATTCTGCTCTTTGCTGAATAGCTGTAGATGCTGCACCAAACACAAGTTGGAAAGGTTGTGCATTAGGAGATTGTTAAAATCTACGTACGAAAGGGTACGACTGCACTTGGAAGGTCTTTCAAGTTAAATTGAAAAACGTTAAGAAAGCATCAGAAATGAGGAAGATGTGTATTTTTGGTCAAAAGCACTGGGAATTAGCTTTACTTAAAATCCTTCAGGTATCTGGAGTCAACTGCAGCACCTACTGGATCCTCTCCTAAGAGGCTCCTTGAGCAAATACTTAACCTGGCCCTGCTCAGCCCCTCTGCAGGAGCAGACAAAGCTGTATCTCGCAGAACAGATTCACATCAAGGAGAGGATGCTGCATGCGTGTGGAAGACGCTGAGGGACATAAATGCTTTCCTTCAGAGCCACATAAATAAGTTATATAAGCATCTCACAAGAGTCTTGTTACATAAACGAGACGGTGTACACAAAACTGCCAGGCCCCCCTGCGCTTGCAGGCATCGGGGGTCCTAGCCGGGCGCACCTGAAGCGATGCCCTTAGATTCCTGCCCAGCGGAATCTCCACCGAGCCGCGGGCGTCCCTGGCCTCACACACCGAGGAGCCGGGGCCGCGCTCACTGCTGGAGTATGGCAGCCCCTAGAGGCTAAGCCAGGAATGGGGCCCGCTGTCGGCGCGCGAGGCGCGAGCCCGCCTCCCAGAAACGCAGGCACTCGCGAGGCAACGCTCTTCCCTTCCTCAGCGAGGGATTTCGAGGGGCAAGCGGCACGGGAAAGGCCCTGGTAGGCGCCCGCAGGCGCCCGCCGCTTCAGCACGAGCAGCGGCCTCGCTCGAGGGCTCGCTAACGGCCCCGCGGGGCATTTTAGCAGGGAGGGCCGGGGGAGGCGGGCTGCCTTCGCCCAAGGGCAGCCCCGTCCCCGCTCCCCCTATCCTGCCTCCCCACCCCGCCCGGAGCCTTCCCCCCGCGCCCCAGGCCCCGTCCCGCCGCGCGGCCGTTGAGCACCGTTGAGGGGGAGGGAGAAGAAGCGCGGGAGCCGGACCCGCTCTCTGTGGCCGCCAGTACCTGGCGAACCGGTGCCGCGCAAGGAGAGGTCCAGGCCGGGCGGGGGGCTCAGCACAGCCCGGTGCGGGGCCGCGGGGCCGAGCGGCCGCTTGGCCCCTCCGCCCGCGGCCCCGCGGCCCCAGCGCCCCGGCGGAGGCGCCGCCGCCATCTTCCCGCCGCGCCTTTCAAACGGCGCCCCGGCCGCCAACGGCCGCGCTCGCGCCGCTCTGCCCCCTAACGGGAGCAGCGCAACGGGAGGGACGAGAGCCCGCGGGAGCCGCGGGCCGCAGCGCCCCGGGGCACGGGAGGGGAACGTTCCCGAAGCGCTTGAGCCCCGCTCCTTCCCCCCTCCCCGCCTCACTTCCAGCGTTAAAACACCCATTTTCGCCTTCTTTTGTCACGTTCGCTTTATACTAATTGCAAGGTTTTTATTACTGCCTTCACCTTGACACGACAGCCCTCTTAACGTCACCTGCATTTTTGACACAGCTTTTATTTGAAATAAAAAGGCCACTGCAACAATTTACCTTTTAAAACTGGATAGAAATGACACCAGACCCTCCTTTTCTTTAAACGACCATGAATAAGCTCTGGCCTTGGTTAAGCACCACTCAGGCGTGCAAGCTTACTCATAGCACAGAAGTAAAAGATGTAACAGCAAATTAAAGAGTCAGCTTTACCCAAACATGCATATTATCACTGCCCAACCTTTCCTTGTACAGCTCTTCATCATTCTCACAGAAAGAAGGGCTGAAGAGATAACCAGAGGGGGGCACAAAGCACAGGCAGCCTTGGTTTCCGATTTTTAATAGTTTTAAAACAGCTAAAATACATTTTTTTAAAAAAAAACTATGTATCTCTTCAAATTCTGAAGGGGTAGGATTACGTCCTAGCTAACATTAAGCTTCACTTCTCCCCCCGTATTTCAAGGACAGGAGCAGCCCTGCAAAATTCTGTGCTCTGAAGCAAAGCCCAACTCATCGGTTCCAGCTCATGCAAGCCGTCATCCATCATCTCACAGAGAACTGCTAAAAAGCATGATTAAAAGTGGTAACCTTACAAGGGAAAAAAAAAAAAAAAACTCTCATTTTTCATTATAACATGGGGGAAAAACACTAACCTCTCCAGAAGCATTAATAAATAAGGCTGAATATTCAAAGTGGTTCCAGAAGCAAATCGCATCTCTTTGTGCTCTATCATAAGTGTATGTTTTATTTTGGGTACCTACTTCCCACAGCAGGGTTATGCAAAAAATTATTCGCAACAGTTCCTTGTGATGAATGATGACAGAACTCTACACAGAGATTAAAAGAAACTGAAAGAAACCAAAAGGCATTAGCTAGAAATACTTTCTCTTCATGTTCTGTATGTCTCGAGAAAGGGAGCTTGGCAGAAGGGCTCTATGATGTTGTACCACAGCTCATTCTCAGACGTACACAAATGCCCTCAGTTTCTTGACCCTCCACCTGTCTTCCCACAGGAAAGAAGTCATTGGCCCAGGAACCCCCAAGAATATAACTGGTGGTAGAGAGGACCAGAGAGCCCGTGTGGAAGAACGGCTGCCTTTCCAGTTATCTTCCTTCAAACATTAACATTAAATTCAAACTTAAGATTAAAAAGGGAAGCAAAACGCATGAAGAGCAATTGTCGGGAACTATAGCAATATATTTGCACAGGTTTAAGGAGCAGCCTAATGGAATAGTCAATACTGTTAAATTCTTTAACCCAAACAGCTCAAAGAATATATTTCATTATTAAAACTACATTTATGAAAATGGACGTTCAATAGCAGCAGGCACTTCTGTGTTTCAGAGCCAAAACAAAGCACCAGGAAAGTACAACACATGGTATTTCTAAAGTAGATGTTTTAATGAATTGACACACAAGAGGTTTTCACTTTGTAGGCCAACAGTTAAATGCATTAAAGAGAAGCGAGGCATTTTTAAGTCCAAAATTAAGGACTCCTAGATGCAGGAGAGAATTCACAAGGCAGACTAGTCATTTTCCACTTTAGTACTGAAGAAAATGTTTTGGGAAAGATTTCTATTTAGGAACAATATATATTTCTATTGTACCGGAAGGGCCTAAATGAACTGTTCCTATTTAAAACAGTCACAGAATAAACGTATTTCACTGTAACATGTAGTTCTATAACCGGGCACAGCATCTATTACCTTCCCATCAGTTCATGCCCAATGTACTCCATGAAGCTTTTTTTTTTTTTAAAAAAAAAGCTATTTAAGAGAGAGCTTTAAACTCCATTTTACTATAGCTTTTTAAAAGGAAAAAAAAGAACAGTTTGTGCCAGTTGAAAGTTCTAGTCAATTAAAAATACCTTAGAAAACTTTGGGCCTGCTCTATTTTACTGTAATAGGAAAAGAAGCTAACTAGCAACCAGTCGAAGAATCTGGTTCCGTAAGTACGTGCACAGTTGGTTCATCAAGTCTCTGTTCTGCCCTTCAACCCAGTGCATTTCTACTAATACATCATCTCCTTCTTTCTTCACATTCATCAAACACTTAAAGAGGAAGCATCTACTAGTTTCTTTGGGACTTTGTCCTTTTTCAGTTGTGGGATTGCTAGCTTCCTCTGAAGGGTCAGGTTCCTCCTTCACATTACCGGAACCTTCAGTAAGTGACCCTTCTGCCTGATTTGCCTCTGTGTCCTCCTCCTGCTCTGCATGCTCGCTGGGCTCTTCTTTGGCAGTGGATTCTTCCATTAGCTCTTCACCTGTGGTCAAATGGACCTCCTCATCAGGCCCCGCGAATCCCATTTCAGAGTCCTCAGTCTTGGGGTTTTCACAGTCCAGGTTGCTGCTCGTGTTTTTCTGGTTGTTCTTCTCCTCTTCCATTGCTTGCAGAACATCTTCAGAAGCTCGTGGAAGTTCTCGTAACTGCCTTATTCTCTCTCGTCTCTTTCGCCTCAGATGAATCCAGGAGTTTTCGATTGCAGTCAGAAACAGGCTAACTTCATGTTTTCCACAAGGAAAACGCTTATGTTGAACCTATTGCAGAAAAGAGCAGAATTTCATACTTTCCATTCACTGCATGGTTTATGTGGGAGTACAGTAACATATAATACTTAATACCGTACCTTCAGATCATCGAGAATCTTCTCCACCCAGGCTCTAACCACAGTAATGGCTTCTCCAGCATCCCAGCCAATAGCCGTGGCTTTGGCGGACAACTCTTGGACTGTAGAAGCCAGGACCATGAAAGTAATTGGTTTTCGGGGTTTTTCTAGTTTTCGCCTTTTAGAAGGAGGTGACTAGAAGAAGCAACAAAAATAGAGTATCACCAAAAAGTTAAAATGCTATGCTATATTACTTCACAATATTACTGTTACTGCATGTACCTTTATACTCAGAATACATATAGATTAAGCGTATAAAAAAAAAGCCAGTAAATATCTCCTGACACAATCTATGTTTCACTTCACCCTGAAGAGTTACGTTAAGGAGGAGCACACAAGAGCATGCATTTTGCACTATCCTGATGACAGAGGAGGACTTCAGCTTCAGGAATTAGGCAGAAGCTCGTTCAGTACCTTCAAACTAGTAGTGCTCTTTAAATTAAGAAAGTGCCTTTGGGACTTGGAAATCAAGTTCTAAAATCCAAATTCTGACCCAACTTCACTGAAGTTTAACTTGCATCTTCTACAGAGTTGGTTATTGCACATATCTATATTACAATGTGCACCTGGATTACAATGCATGTATATCTGGATCCAAAAAAAGCAACTGGCTAACCTAAATCAAAATGAACAAGCTCCACCATGTAGGTAAACGCAAAGGAGGAACACATGTTCACATCTATTTAGTAAAATAATTTATATCATAAATTAAAACCAAACTCTCAGAGAGTAGCTTAAACTTTAAAACTGGTCTAAAAATTAGGGATTTACTCGTATATAAAAAATATGTTAGTTGGTAGAGGTACACGAGAAATTATCCTGCAACTCGTAAGAGGTCTCTGCAGGCTTGTTTTTTCATTCTTAATCACAGATCACACATGATTCACAAGCAACAACTGCTAATGGAATTAGATCCAAGGAAGAAATTCCAGGCAGCCCAGCCCATCCAACATTCCATACTGAATGAGAACAGCCCGTTTCATAGCAGTTTTTATTACAGCCATTAGACACTTCCTCAAATATGAGGCATAGACAATCAGAAGCAAACTGAAATGAAGCTACTCACAGGCACTTGTACATCTTCATGGAAACTCCACGCCAGGGCCCACCTCATGGTACGCCCTTGACAGAATTCAGTATGGGTAACTTTAGGCACCTACATAAAGCAGCAAAACAGTTTTGTTTTGTATTAATAAATAACGTTCTACTTCCCATATTTCCTCCTGACAGGAACAGCAATTCTTCCTAGCGTGGCGCACAAGGGAGAGCGCCAGCTGAAGCTGGTCAGTGCCAGGCCTGGTACTGGAGACCAGGATTGCTCATCTCCACCCCACCACATCTAAGCCCTCTGGGAACTCCATGTTCAGCAACGCTCTAGCTTGCCTTTTTCCGGCAGTGACCCAACACCACCTACTGAACACATCTAGATTCCAAGTTGCAAAAAGTCCTCCTTTCCTCCTTATTCACATAATGTGCCCTGTTCCACATTTCAATGCTAAGCCCACTGCTTTAGCATAGAAACAGAACAAAGACCACCTGGAAACCACACCACTCACCCGTCACCAAAGGTTTGGGCTCATCACTTAGTCCCCCTAACAAACTTTTATACACCGCTAATAACCTTCATTAACAAAACCAGGGATAAAAAAAGACACCTCGAAAGCACTTAAAAGCAAAGAGTGTTTTGAGTCACTCTCACAATAGCACAAATAAATTCCCTGGAGGTCTTCAAGCATTATGGAATATCCTGCCACAGCCCCAGCTAAGTCAAACTATTCTAGTCAGCCATTCTTATCCTTAATCTCGGTGGAACTTAACAGTGCAGGTCGATGAAGAATATGCAGATAAACCCAAATGTCAAGCAGCCAATCACCAGTTTTGGAGAAAATCTAGAGTACTTCAATACTTCTCTGCATTACGGTATTTTCCAAACCTCTGCTTTAGGGAAAGGTATGAGATATTTTAATGGAGCATTTTATTTTTCTTCTGCTAAAGAAGATACTTATTTTCATAATAGGTGTCAGTGTTCCTCTGAACAGCTATAATCAACACACCTAAGAGGCTAGGTGGCATTGCCAAACAAGGTATCAGCGATTTCATGAAGAGATTTCATGCTTTTTAGCTACCTCCATTTTACAGATTAGAAAGTGAAAGTAAAAGGAACTTGGCTAATATCACCCCAAAAGCCTGTAACAGCTGGAAAACAGATTCAGCCCACCTTCTCCTCCCAAGCCTTTTAAACGTAAGGCACATAGTCACCCACAGGAGTAACGAAGTACACTTCCACTCCAAAACTCTTCTCTTGGTGTATTTCCTCCCTTGCTCCATGCAACATTTCCAGTTTATCTCACCCTTCTTTGCTGTTCCCTCAACCTGTATTTCCATAAAACGGTGTTAAGAGGCTTCCTCTTGCCACCTTTCTGCCCCTGCAAGTGTCATGCTTTCCAGACCAAACTGGCTTTCATAGTGTCAGCCTTCCACGCATCTTTAGTCAGGCCATCATCTCTAAATCAGCTCCGTAATGCCACCCGAGGAACACATGCAAAGAAGGTCTCTCTGAAACACCTACTTCCAGTTCTGACACATTTGCAGAGGAAAAAATGTGGAGTTGACAGAGTTCACTATCACAAATGATGGAAAATAACCTTCGATCATTTCTGATGCTACTCAACTCTCAGACATCACTATATATCCCCTCCATTCTCTCCTTTCACCATTTCCCCAACACAATCTCACTTTCTCTCAATAGCTCCCCAATCCTTAGGTTTTTCTCCAAGCAGAGAAAATGTGCAACTTACTGTTAACTGCCTCATACATTTCAATTATGTCTCCCTAAATAAAGATAACTGATATAAGCAGCTTGCAGTAACATGCTCTCAAACATTTCTGCATCTTTGCCAAAATTCAAGTCTGAGCCTACACTGCTTTTAAATACTTTGGATGCCCTTAAATAATTCAGATCTAAAGTTAGTATTATCTGCTGTTTTCACACATGCATGCACTGAAGCATTTCTGTACAGAAATAGTGATATATAATAAATATGTATCTATCAGCCTACAAATTTCAAGCATTCTAGTTAATTCCACAGTATCATCAGCCCCACAGCTTAAACCCCAGGTTTGCTCAGAAAATAAGACAAAAAATATGATACTTTCAAGAAATATCTTCAAAATTGAAAGAAAAAAATGTTTCTACGCCACCTTTGGGTTCCTAGTTCTACTTTCCCAATAAATAGAGAAAATGTCTAGACAACTTGAACCAAGAGTGGATTTTAGAACACTTGCACTGATTACCTACCTCCATCATAGCATAGCAGACCCTTGGTAACAATGAACATAACCCCAACTCTAATACAAGAGCTTCTGAACCAGAACAAAATGAAATTGCTTGCTGACTTCAACAAGAACAAAACAGAAATGTTCATTTTTTTTCTCCAAAATGTCCACAACAGTTTGTCATAAGGCGGGCATAAGAGTGCAAGAACCCTGAAAAAGTCAGGTACTTCAAATTTTGTGTCCAGCTCAGCATCTGTTCTTGTCATCAAGTTTAGAGATTTTTCCTATGGGCTGCAGTTCAGATTTCAGAGAATTAATTTCACCATCCATTCTCCTCCCTTCCACTATGTATACTATGTATATTTGTTGACAGATGTGTCTCAACATTCAAAAGGCAGTTCAAATGAGAAAAAGCTGAGCTGCAAAATCTAGGTCAGAGCGAGGCAGTAAATGAAGAATGAGGAGGAGACAGCATGGGCTCAGACAGCAAGCCGGGAAGAAGTTAAAGGCCCTAATAACAAGTTCTACAACACACAAGAGACAAAACATAGGAGATCTATTTCCTTAAGTGAAGTTCAACCTCTCTGGTGTCCTAGCCTTCCCCCCCCCCCCCCCCCCCCCCAAACATTATCAGTTTCTACTGCTAGTTAATTAGAAGAATAATAGCTCATCTTTTAAAAAGAAATTTCATTTTTTAATCAACCAACTGGTTAGCTTTCACGTTAGCTAGGAGGAAAGCAAGCTAGAAAATATTTACAAAGGACTCACTAGGCTATTTCAAAACAGAAGTCGCCGTATTTTCTAAAAAAGGATAAAGACATGATTCTGAGTATCGCAATGAGAAAAACATCTAGAGATGATATGGCATTGCTCATACATCAGCTTTGGACTGTCAATAATTAAATCAGCTGCTTAGAGGTCTTGCCTAGCAAGGAATCGTTTCTTCTTGTAAATAATAACGCAGATAGCACATGTGTTCTGGATTAAAGGATATACTGCATTAAGAGAATAAAGGCTATGCAGAAGCACATATAAACTTACCCCCTGGATCCGAAGCTCCTCTTTCAATGGTGCTAAACTGCATTTCTTCCCCAGCATGCAACTGTACCACCTGCAGGCAATATATTAACAAAACATCTTACAAACACAGATCATTTGAAAACAGCAACTTCCAGAAAGAACTACTTGGATTAGAAATCTTCAAAAGAGTTATCTGTAAGTAAAATGTATTCAAGAATTAAAATTAAGAGTCCCCATATTGTAGGCAGTTACCTCAACACTTACCATGAACCTTCACTGAAGACACACAAGTTAAACTGATCACATTTATCACAGCCTAGAGTAAACTAAAAAGATCACTGGATATCAAGGAACAATCATTTAATACGACTTCCTGCATAATACAATATACAGAGTTTGCATAACTATGCAGCAATACTTACATTAAATCCCCAAATTTCTGAGAAAACATACACCTTTCCCCAAATTACTATAACTCCTGGCTGAAAGGAAAAGGGGAAGGGAAGGAAACATGCATGACCAATGCTTGCTGGCCAAAGGAAGTTTCAACCTACTATCCTAGTTCATCGCTTTAGTCCCTTAGTAGAGTTGTCGGACCTCATCACTAACTAAACAGGAAATCAACACACTATATTAAACTATTCTTCCTGTAATAGAGTCTCCAAATCACTTTACTCAAAAACATAAACCAAATCACTCCTGCCTATGCAGAGAGCTTAATTTTTCCTAAATATGACACATTTAGTACTCAGGCATATTCTATACTTTGTGCTATCTGTTCTTCAAATCAAGAGACATCCTTTGCCTTCCCTGCAGACCGGTGCTGCCAGGAGAAGCAGTACAGGAGCACAATTTCCTCAATTTCACATCACCTTTTCAAGACAGACTTCTTGCCTGAAAGAGTATCAGGCTGCTCACCATTACGCTTGCCACTTGGGTTCCTTCCAAGGTCTTCAAACAGCAATTTATGAATAGCACATTTCTCCTGAATCTACACACACCAAATGGGACCGATAACAGAGTAACCACTTAAAAATCACCAGTCTTCAACAAACACTTGTTAGTTTAGCTGTGAACTACAGGGGTCAAGCGCACTGGCTCTAAGACCTTTGCCTTTAAATACCTGTAAATGAAAATGGGCTGCAGTTTGCTTGATACTCAAGAATGATGATTTTTCCATAAACTGAGAATAAATGTGTAACATTACACAAAGTGAATGGGTATTGCTGGACCACAGCTATGTTCATCACTAAAAATATTATTGTCATATGATTGCAGGCAAAACAGCAGAAAAAAGTTCATTTAAGTCTAACAAATCACTTACCGTAATCTCTTTTTAAGCTGTAGACTATCATGGATAATTCTTTTGACAAATTCTAGTTCTCCCCCCTCAGCCATGATTTCTGTGATTCCTCCTGTGTTTACAGAGCTGGGAGGAGGGCGACGTGGATTCCGAGAATTTACTCCCTGGACATGAAAGAGTGTTCAAGACAAACATTTCATTAAATGTTGAGCTTCTTTACACACTACTTCCTGCCTTAATCCTCAGGGTGTAGCAAATGTCAAAATCTCCAAGTTTCTTCCACCCATCACAAACCCAGACAATGGACAAATATGCCTTAAAATAGGTGTAAGAGTGACACTGCTATCCACTTCGTTGTGCCCAACTTCATACTTGAATGAAAGGCAGGCATTCTGCGAGACAAACTTTTCCCCTTGTGGTAACAAATATGATCCATGTCTAAGTCTCCCTGAGTTAGTCATACAAATGAATATCCGAACAAATTTCCTACAACCTCAAACACAAGACACACATCAATGTCATGCTAGCATGCAATATGTGGTTCCACTACATTTAAGGCATACTGATAAATAAGCTCATCAACATGAGGCAGTATAAAAGAATTAAGTATTTGACTGCATTTACTAGGTACTACAGAACAGTTTGGACCTGCATGCTACTGCCTAAATCGCTAAGGAAACAAAACATCGTAGAGGCATGGCTCCAGAAACTCATTCCTCTCACCAAAATCAATTGACATTTGATTTGAGATTGTGAATAGCCACCTACTTTCCAAATCAACTCTCTAAGACAGAAAGAACTTTTGAAAAGTGAAAATAAAATTAAAAAGAAAATCTACAGGTAACCCTCCACTTCGAAAAGGAAAACAATTTTTCAAGAATGTATGGGAAACAAACTTCAATGTTATTTCATAATGATTTGGGATTTTCCACTGAACTTTTCACCAGTGAAAAGGCTAAGCTACTGATGCATTCCTACTCACTAAACACCGGAATAAGTGCACATGGCATTCAGTTCGTCAGGTTACCTTTGCTTCCAACTGGTTGGCAAAAAAGGGAGGGTTGCACATACAAAAGTCATAAACAATCTCTGATTCTTCCTTCAGTGCATCCATCAGAAGAGTCTTCTGTGGTACCTTAACCACTAGCAGAAAATACAGAAGTTTAGTCAGTAAGGAGCTTTATAATTTAGCAATCGTGCAAGAGTTATTTCAGTGTTTTAAGACAACATATTCTACAAAAATTCTATTTTCTAACCAATATATTTTAAATAAACTATAATAAATATCAACATAAATATATTGCAAACCATTACTTTAGATTAAGAATTAACCTACGAATAGTTTTTTGTGTATGTGTATATACACATATATGTATATGCATATACTCACACTATATATTTTATATATACACACAGAGTAGCAAAATTAAAAGAGTCAGTTTAAAACAATACTAACTGCTCCAGCTATCATGAAGCAAGTACAAAATAAGAAAAGCAATACAACCATCAATTAATTATCACACAGGCTAGTCAAGAGATAAAAATCATCTCTCTAAATATAAATACTCTTTAGATAGAGAATTCTGGAGGTATCATATCACAAAATTGTGGTCTTTGGACTTCAGAGTGCAAAACTAAGACTGAGGAAGGCTTTATACAGTTTACAAGAAACACATGGAAAGAGGAAAGACAAGAGTTCCTTTCCCCACAAACGTTCTGCTTACTAGGGCTCAAAAATTATTAATTAGGTACCAGCCTCAAGAATTAATGGCTAATGTTCTATAGTTTTCCATCATCTTTCCCAAAGGGCTATTTAATTTCCTTGGAAACCAGAATTTGTTCTTAGAGTTGTCAAACATATTTCTACAAACCATGGAGACCCTAGTCCAAGAAATGGGAAATTAAATAGGAAAGAAGGTACATTCCATACTTATGGAAAACGCAGTTAGTTCAAAGATCTAAAGAGACTAAACCAAGCAGGACTTCTTGTAGACTTAATCAGTGCTGCAACGTACAGATAAGCACCAAGGACCAATATATTTAGAAGGAAACAGAAGATTATTCACACTCCTTCTCCCCCACCGTTTATTACTACAGTTTATTATGATGCTAAAACACAAGGATTTTAGTGTAGCAAGCAATGCCCAGTGTGTTCAGGTTATATTATCCAACAAGAATGATAACTAGAATACCCACAAACTTTAAAGCTGAAGCACCAAAAGTTACAGCTATGTCATTTCCACATCCATGTCTTCCACGGCTGCAGGGACCATCTGTGGTAGGTCCTTGCCCGTGACTCTGCCCAATTGCAACTGCTCAACTTCAGCTCATCATCTTAGGCATTGCAGCTTCACCAGAGACATTTTCATTTGCCACAGGTCTTCCCAGTAAAGTCAGTCCCCACACCAGTAAGAAATAGGTGATGGCAGCAGTAACGGGTAACAGACACAGTCTGCAACACTGTCACTGTTCCCCACATCAAGCTTTCGATCTTGAAGACTGATGCAGAGGACAGACCAAGAGAAGACATTTTAGTTGAAGGGATATTGCCAAAACCCAGAAGAACTGAAGTCTGTATTTCAGGGCTGAGTGAACGCACATGCTTTATACACATCAGTAGCTCCTAAGAAATTTTCCAAGATAGTTGCTAAATGCCAGACTTGCTCTATCAAAAGCATTCTTAAGACTTAATACAGAAACAAAGACTAAATATTTCAACAGGTACATGGTCGTATCACGTAAATCATCCAGGAGTAGCAATTCATACCTCTTGGTAGCAGAAAGAGCACGAACTCCAAGAACCACATCAGCAACAGACAGAGAGTATGAGGTGGAAAAAAAATGTTCAAGATAAAGCTGAATTTTCATATTCTTATACGGATGATTCTTTAATCACACATTCCACCCCAGACAAGCTGTCTTTCTGGCTTAAGCTGGCTTAAGCATGTGTGGGCCTTACTGAACATGCTGCTTCAGTAAAATCAAAGCAGCATGTCTGTGGCAGGAACACCAATTCTGACTTGCCACTGCACAAGGCAAAAGTGTCACAGCATCCCCAGGCTACTAAATATGACATCAAACCTTTTATAAGATCCGACAAATTATTCTGTTCCACATTCTTCTTGGCATAGTTGAAACACATATCATCTACTTCTGTTGCAAGGAAGTACCAGCCATTCAAAGTTGCTCCAAGTAATGGGTATATGCAAGATGCCCCTGTCCCTGCAGGAAAATAAACAAACAAACAAAAGTCATAGAAAAAGGAAAAAAGAGTCCCTGCTGTTATACAGAATAGTGGCATTAATTATGTACTGTTTACAAAAAGCAAGAAAACACCAATTACAAACCAATTATACTTTTTTTTTTTTTTTAAGTATAAATTATTTCCAGGCAGGATGAAAATGCTCTATCTAGTAAATGATCGATTCTTTGTTAAGTTGCCTCTTCTGTACAACAGTGATTAATTTATATAGTGAAGGCAAAATATACTCTGATTTTTCTAAACAAAAAAGCTGACTATTGAACAATACATTAACTGTATTTTTGTACTGCAGACAATTTTACTTAGATACATACAACTATCATTAAAAAAAAAAGAAAATATCTGTAACATCAAACTTTGTTCTCTAATTCATGGAACAGTGAAGAATCAGGGGTGCCAACTAGGCCATTTAAAGAGAGAGTCTGACAGATGCAAACTTAGTCACAAGAAGAAACATATACTTGCATAAAGTGACACCATTTTACAGTTACATCACCTCTAGGTGATCCAATTACAACTACCAATCAGACTTGGAATTCATGAATACAGATACAAGGAAAAGGAAAAAATAACTCTAATTATCTAATGGTAAGCTAAGAGACTTATCAAGATCCTTCATAAAAATCATGTACTTTCTTCTGCATTATGGCAGACCAGCCTTACTGTACTTATTAAAATACAAGATAAAAAAAAAAAGGTTGTAACTCTGTATGCTTTTGCATACTTAACTCGTGCACTGCTATTATGTTGCTCTTGGATGACTTAGTGATTTCCCAGAGTTTGGATTTTCAAACCTCACAGCCAACTCCAACTTCAGATCCCCCAACAGTTGGGGGACTTACAGGATCTGTTTCCTGTACTTAACCACCCATGGTGATCAAATTCATAGAAATTGTTTTCGAAGAAGCTTTCTAAGAGCAGAACTGTAAAAGCTCTCTAACAAGTTGCAGGGCTATCAAAGGAAAGCAGATGTGTCCCCAGTCGCGGCTGATATGTGTGTCACCTCTGGTGAAGTTCAAGCTAAAAATGTTAGTCAGTAAATTGCAGAAACTGAAAAGCTGTATTAACAGTTAAACAAAAAAAGTAACCAAGCTTACTGAACCGAAGCTTTGAGGAAGTCAGTAACTAGAGACAAGTGACACTTCAAGTAAAACTCAAGAAGTTACTAAAAAAAAACCACTCCAACATCCCTTAGTTTCATCAAAAATTTACTTTAGCACAAAGCAATCTCTGAGCTGTAAGGGGAAACGTTCTTGGCAAAAATTTCAAATGTGTGTTAAATTCAAATATGCCTTGCCAGGTACCTTTTGCATAACTGACACAGAACCAAAAAAGCACAGAGCCCCAATGCTATTTTACTATCACTCTGTGGAACAGTTACCTCCTTCTTCTGCAAGGATCTCCTTGCTGGATTTCTAACAAAGATCAAGCGATACAAATCAGAGCACACCTTCTAAATTCGCTCCTCTGTTAAAAAAGACTAAACTTGTGCTATATTCTTAGGCTTGCCCAAAAGGAAAAAAAAAAAAAAAATCCCAAGAAAGACCCTCTGAACTTCCAGCAGGTTGCCAGCTTTGCCATCTCACCATGACTTTATACTACACGTACGATTTGCACAAGAAGCTTCCTTAGCTACTTTCAGGGACACCAAATAATGAAGAGCTCTGTTAACACCCTCTTCCAAGTACCTATGTCGATTCCTCGCCTGAGCACTTGCTTGTCTGCCCCCTGATGACCGATGAGATCTTCCACCCAGTGGATGTAGTTGAGGCGCAAGGGGACGGTGGGAATGAGCCTCTCCAAGGGGATGTCGATCGTCAGCCCAAAATCCTCCTTCAGCAGGGTGCACGTCAGGGCCCGCACCGCCTCGGGGTCCTTGAAGTTGAGGCTACAAAGGCCAAAGGAGCGAATGAGACCCTCGCCGGAGCGTCCCCTCAGCGCGGGCAGCGGGGGCCGTTGAGCCGCCCTCCCTCCAACGGCCGCGCGAGCCGTTAAACCGCCCCCGTCCCGCGGCCCTACCTCACCCTGCCCGTCAGGGTGGCCTGCACATGCGGCAGGAAGTCGGGGTACTTGGAGGCTAGGTAGGCGAAGTCGGGCGGCTTGTCCTTGTAGCGGTTGCGCGCGTGCATGGACTTGTTGAGGGCCATGGCGGCGGGAACGGCGGCGGGAACAGCGGCGGGAACAACGGCGGGAGGCGGCGCGGCGCGCGGGCCGCAGCGGCCGGGAGGGCGGTGGTTCTGCCGCCATGCTAACTGTTTTAAACGTTAAATGTTAAACCCGTTTTTCTCATTTAAACCTCATTTACTATGTGATCTGTACAGGATAGGTTTGAGTAACATAAATACAGATATAAAAGTAGATATAAGTAACACCAGTAACTTTTGTTATTGGATTTCGTTGTTTTTTAGGGCAATAATTAGAAACGGGAGCCCCTGCATTCTTCTTCCGCGCAGGAATCGCCTTCACGTGGCTGAAGTTGGGTTAAAATCCCGCCCTTGCTGAAGGAATAACGTTGCTGGGAGCAATCTCCACGGAATGGGCTCTGAGAGCCACCCAGCCTCCCTCAGTGCTGGGTTGTGCAAAACAGCTTGATTTAAAAGTAAGAATTAAGCACTGCAAACTCCCAGAGCACTGAGCTGGGACTTGGCGTCCTGGCTTTGTCACCAACTGTTGTGAACTTGGCAACTTCCAAATTGCAGCTTTTTCAAATGCTGTAGGAATGGTCCCTGCTGCTCTATTAGTTTTTAATTCTTCATGAAAACAACTTCATAAAGTAATATTAAAATATTACTTCCAACTATTTTAATGTCTTAACAGTTCGATTTTAAAGATGGCTTATTGGACATTGTTTAGAAAGATCACGCATAACACGCTAGCAGCCCCTTTGCAGCTCTTGTCACACAGCTGAGAGGCAATGGGGCCACTTCTCAGTCCTGCCCTCAGCCACTTCCTGGGGCTTAAGTGCAGCTGTTTTTAATCTACGAAACTTCAGAGCCTCCTTTGCACCATCCCTAAATTCCACCTTGGCTGCACTCGACTCCCAACGCTCATGGAGGCCTTTCCTCATGCTCTGCCCCCATCCCTGTAGAGATGAGAGAGGGACAAAAGCACAACAGAGTTAAAAATAAGTATTTTATTTCGGAGCTCTTAGTGTATTTACAATAGAAAATTTATTTCTGGTCCTTAAAGGTCCTTAAGATCCTTAAAAAAAAACCCCACCCTCCATGTTCATGAATGTGTGAATGGCCTGCACCTGACCCAGGCCATTAGCTTTTTGCTACTTTTGCTTCATCCAGGGCAGGGCCTGTGAGAAAGCAAAGATACGAGCCCAGAGGTGGGTTAAAATGTCTCTTAAACCTAAGTAGTATCGGCAGATCGGAGTCTGGGAAGTAGTGTGAAGTTATACAGCAGTTGTTGAAACTGTGTATACATATATATATGTACATAGTCCTTTTTGCGTGTACATCAGATTCAGCACACCCCTCAGAGACACACGGGCAGGCGGACACCAGCCTCCTGACTTCTGTGCAAATGCAATGTGAGGTGTACACCGTGCTACCCGGTACAGAGGGACCGTCTCATCCCCACACACGGGGCGCACCTTTCCTTTGTTAATGCTACCTTATATGCTCTTCACGTGCTGAAAAGCACTTGAGAAAAAGCACCAACCCTCCTAACTGGCTTGAAATCCTTATTCCTCTTGAACCTGAGGCAAACAGGCAGCATGGAAAGGACGTTTTCTTATTTCCCATAGAGCCAGCACTTCCAAACCTCCATGACTCTTCTGCCACAGTGCTGAGGACTGAAGGTGCCAGTGATCTGCAGCAAAGCCAATGTGGTAACCCTGGCTGAGGCCAAAAGGGACCCATTTGCTCACCCAGAAATAGGTATGTCCTCCACCACTTCCCTTAAGTCTTACTTAGCAATCAAAGGGCTGCAATGTGAGCCAGTTCAATTATCTGATCTTGCAAAAAAAAACCACATAACATTTCCGGGACGAAAATGATTTAAGTGGAAAAAAAAAAAAAAAAAAAAAAAAAAAAAAAAAAAAAAAAAAACTTGCAAAAAAAAAAAAAAAAAAAAAAAAAGCAAAAATTTAAATGAATATTTTACCATTTGAAAAGCTCAATCATGTCACCCTACTATTAAACTGCCACATGTTGTGGGGTGGCAGGGAGACATCTGTTTCAGCAGCAACTTGACCATAGAGTAGCTAAGCTACGAAGTCACGTAGCACTTCAGGTTCCCCTTTGCATCTTGGTTGGAGTCCACATAGCACTTCCTTTACAAGGTGCTTTCCCCTATTGGAAAAGGGGTGGTTGTAGAGACCTCTCTTGGTTTTAAGATGTCGAACAACATGATGGTTGACAAGCAAACCTCAACCTTCCTCTAGCATTGTCTGTTGCTGCCTCCAATAAATCCATTTGAGAAGGTTTAGAGAGTGAGGTATGGAAAAGGGAAGAAATGAAAGGAGTTATGATCCTCTTTTAAGAGTCCTGGAAAGGGAAACTAAAGCAGAAGTAAATTAAGGATGGCTGTGGAGGCTGCAAGGTTGAAGAAAGTTCTGGTTTGGCAATGCCTCTTGAATAGCTTCACTGCAGCCACTCAGCTCCATCTGGTTGAGGACACAGCTTATACGTTCAACAGTTGCTGCGTGGCCCATCTGGAGTTTCCACAGTCTAAGCATTTCATACTGGGCATCTCGTATGCGCCGATGCTCCATCTCAATTCGCTCTAGATCATAGTCACTGAGCCCCAGACGCCTCACAAACTCTTTCCACCGAGATGGCGGCACATGATCCACCACAGTGTAGAGAATAGCTGGGTCTGAAAGAAGGAAAAGAAAGTGTGAGACCCTGGAATCCTACAGCCTGGAGAACACGCTGAACAACCCACTGCCGCGTGGTGCCTTGGTACTGTGCACTGTCCCTCCTGTTCAGCTCTTCCACACAGTCATCACACAGACCCACGTGATGGTCTCCACTGTCTGGAGTTGGTCTCCACCAACTCTGGATGGTGACATCCAGACTCGCTCTTACCACCCAACAGTGGGTTACCCTCCATAGGGGGCATGGTCCCAGAGGCATGAGACCGACCACATGGCAGCGCACACGGCAATTCACTCTGCTGGCAGGTGGAGAAGGAGCGAGGGCCACCCGCGCACGGCTCACAGGCTCTGAGCCTGCTTCTGCCTTCGTGCTGCATGTGAAGCACACGTGTGTCACAGACACCTCACTGTCCCGCTCACGCATCCTGCCAGGCAGGTCTGCACAGCCTCGTCCTGCTTTGCCTGGGGAGGGACGGGGAGTTTCACTCACTGTCTGGGAGCTGCGTCTTCCTGGCGGGGCTGACGCAGTCTGGGAGCTCATGTGAACTTTGCGGCATCGGTGCTGCCAGTGGCGTCGCGTTCACTAGTAAAACTGTTTCCTGCTGGGACTCAGGAAGAATGATGGAAGTCACGTTCCTTTCTGCCTCAACCTGAAAGAGGTAATGCTTTTGCTTTGGCATCACTCCACAACAGCACAATGCACCTTTCTCCCATAAAGAACCACACTACTTTATATACTCCAATGTAACAAAGGCAGCAGCGCAGCAAGTGCTGAGACCTTAATCCTTCCTGTCTGCCATGTTTGAGCACAAAGCACCAAAAATTTATTTTTAGCAGAAACTAAGGAGTTCAACTCTTTTGGCATCAGAAAATGATGCTCTGGAAGAAGTGCTTCTCTGTAAAACTGCATCAGGCTGGAAGCCTGATTCATTATTATTCTAGAAGCTTTGTGTGCTACCTTTACATCATCCTTTTCCACACGGTTGTGGAAACACCATGTTGATTATTGCCTGGGCTCTTAACTGCAAAACAGTATTTGACCTGAGGGAACACCATGAAGCAGCACTGGGAGGGTTGTGGGGCAAAGATATGAAGTGAAATTCAGTGAGTTAAATCCTTTCAGTTTGGGACATATAGGGAGAAAAAAAGAGGATTAACAGTCAGATGTCTGGAAAAAAAAAAAAAAAGATTCCAGAATGAAAACAGCCCAAAGGAGCTTGAAAAATAACCACTAGTAGAGAGGAACAGCACCTCCCTAGACCTAGAAAGACCTAGAAGGAGGGTCTTTCAGTTAAACAGCCCTATTGCTCAGGAGATTTGAAAGTACAAGCCCTGAAATAGCCCCCGGAAAACAGTGTTACTCCAGCTCAAAGGTTTACATGGTTGAAATCTGAAGATAGAGGGGATGCTCTGATGTTACTCACCTCGGATGCTGGCTCCCTGTTCATCTGCGACAAAACAACTTTAAAGAGGAGAAACAAAAAAGACAGGAATTAGTTTTACTTCTTCTCTTCCCAGAGAGAAAAAGAAAACAGCTATTCATAAGCCTGACAAGACCTCACCAGATTTTATAGCAAAATGTGCATCTCCCAGCAAGGAGTTCAAACACTCTTCCAGGCACAGCCTGGGTGTGGATGCAGTATTGCAAGAACTGCACCAGTAAGCTTTAGCTGTTGAGTAATCATATTCCTCTGGCTTTACACCAAAGCAGAGTAATGAGATCCCACTCTTCCTCCATGCATGCTGCTGTCCATCCCAGTTAGAATCGCCCCATAGTCTGCTATACTCACCACAAGGGTAGAAAGAAGAGACTATCCCATTTTCCTGAACCATCTTCACCACTTTATTTACCATGCAGAGGACAACGATAACTCCTAATACTGCAATGATGATGTAAAGGAAGAAGATGCCATCTGGACAAAACAAAGACGACAAATGAGTGAGTAAATGAGAAAGGAAGAGATAAATGCAAACACTAGTAAAAGAAATGCCTGAAACGCTAGAAAAAGAAATAAACCCATGCAGATGGTAAGAGAGAAAAAGAAAGAATACTGGCTTGAGTAGAGAAAGCAATAATGGCATGACAGAAGAAGCTGACAAAAAAAAAAGGACACATTGAAGGAAACCTCCTGTCCCTTAGTTTCTCCAGTACTCACGTGGTGCAGACGGCGTCGGTGAGGCTGTCACTTGGCTATGACAGTGTAGACATTCTTCTTCAATGCAGCTGAAAGATTGAATCAGAGATGTGAGCGTGTATGGAGCAAGACACAAGCCATGTGCAACAATCCTAGTCAACAGATAGGTCAACCTGTGCCTGCAAAGCAGAGCCAGGCACTGTTTCTACCAACTTTTGGTTCTTAGGTGTTTTGATGTATGCATGGGGAAGGCCTGTGGGGGGACCCTATTTTTCCAGAAGGCCCATATTTTGGAAAGTTATGTCAAGATGGACAAAGCTTTGAGGAAAATTCATTTCTCACAAGTCACTACATCTGTTGGGCTGGTGTCTGCTGTCTCTCCTACTCAATGGCGAGACATACAGAGACAAAAACTCACCTGTTGCAAGGCTTGCAAATGTTATCCTCTGCCAGGAAGAAGCCAGGCTTACACCTGCAAATTGTGTTTCTATTTTTTGAGCCTGTAGGGAGAACAGGAAGATGTTGCTGTAGGTGGGACTCGCAAGGAAAGTGGGGGGAAATTTACTCCAAAATGAGAGGAAGATAATCTCACTTTGAGATTGGAGAACTACATCTGGAGATAAGAAAGAAGACTCGCTCTATATTTGGGGACAGGGGGAGCAAAAAATAAAGCTGACAGTATCACTGTCCTGGTAGGTCAGAAACCTTTCTAGTGACTGACAAAAGGGAAAAAAACACACTGCAGCCTAAGGGGCTAAGGGGCAAAAGTAGTTGTAGTGCAGATGGGTGGAAAAGTCACTGTAGTTCAAGCGTGACAGGAAAAGAAAAATCACATTAGTCAAGCAAATATGAGGGAGAAGTGGTTCCTGAGCAGCTGAGATGTGAGGAAGTTATTTCAGGGCAGTGAGAAATCACTTCAAGACATGGGACACATATCCACTACTGTGATAAGCTCTGCTGGGAATGAAAATGCAAAGAAATGCAGCAGTTGTTGCCTCTAAGCAAGTCACAGGATGAAAATTGGGCAAAACAGGTGTGAGAGCAAAAGGACAACTTATTCTTAAGTGAATGAAGGACATAAATTACACCTGGGGTGATAAAAAGGGAAAAAAATAAGGAGGACAGTGTGCAGCAAGTGAGAGACAGGATTCAAACAGTTCTGCACCAGACAAAAGGGAAGGAAATTGCTCAAGGACAGAGGAAGACTCTTGAGGATGGGCATAAGCATCAAGGCTGTGACAGAGAAAAATCACTAAGCACCAGAGGGAAAGCGTTCCCCTACAGGACACTGAAAGTCACACTAGGTTTGGTAAGAGATCTGGAGGTAGACAGAAAAAGCAGAAGTTTCAGAAAAGGGAGAAGAGGATTAGGACATCAAGGTAAGAAAATTTTAAAGGATGTATCGGATTATACTACAGAGCAAGGTAGAGGATAGCACAGGGGCCAAGGTCTCTAATTCCTGAGTAGTAATGACACAATTGGCAACAGCCAACCTAGGTACTTCTTCCAGGTAACTACACCACCCCAGATCACAGTGGTGATGAAGAAATGCCACTGGATACACTCCAACCTTACTCAGGTGTCTTTTTACTTTAGATTATTATCTTACATTGTGGTGGTTCAGCAGCTAACTGATAAGCAGCTCACCTGGGCACTGGGACCAATGGTACCTGTATCTATTAGAAACAGAGATTTAAGAGATTTACTTAATCACTTCTAAGTGGTATTCCTAACTTTTGAATCAGAGCTCTACATCTCCATACAATGCACAGGTTTACAGTAAGAGCAGGGAAGTGGGGGGAAAAAAAAGAAAGAAAGAAAGTCACAGGAATAATCAGAGGAATTAACATGCCTCCAAGTCTGGGGAGAAGAGGTAAGAGTGCAATAAAGCAGGAGAAAAGGCATCAAATCAGAGCACCAAAAGAACAGTCTTCCCATAACAGCAGCAGTCTTCCTGCATATAAGGTGTGGAGGGGAAAGGGACTTGCACAGAACATTAAACCAACCTCTTCCTACAGAGACACAGACAAAGGACAACTTATGACAATGGCCACAAGTTGAAACAAAGGAAATTTCAATTGAATATATTTTTTTTCTTCTTTATTTTTTTTTTTCCTTGAGATGGTTCAGCACTGGAACAGAAACTCAGGCAAAACGGTGAATCACCTTCTTTGGGGACGGGCAAAACTCAGCAAGGCTCTGAGCAACATATCTAGCTTGGAAGTCAGCGGACTGGACTAGATGTCCTCCAGAGGTCTCTCCCAGCCTAAAACTCTCAGCAACTGTATGAAAGCAGCGCTTCTTAAGAAGCTTATACTTTCTTAAGGTCCTTTCAATAGCGGATGAGGCAAATGCAATGAAATTCCCTCAGGCTGCTGGGAAAAGGATCCACACAAAGAATGGCAAGCTGGTAATCTGCTCCTGAACACAAGACCTAGCTTCAGTACATGCAAGGCAAGCAGAGGTACTTGAATTAAGTAAAAACTTTTCTCAGGATGGCCAAGAGGAGAAAATAGTTGAGGACAGAAAGGTAAAACCTATGACAGCAAATCAAAATTGCCACCAAGTCGGACAAAAAAAATGGCAAAATCCTTCTGGAAAAAAAAAAAACAGGACAGATGAAGAGTCAAAAAAATATAGATATAAAAAACTAGAATCAAGGCACTTCAGTGAAGGCTGCTAATGTCTATCCCAGCAGCCTGTACGTGTATCTGTTCTGGACCCGTATCTGTGCCATACTTACAGTTGGCAATAATCCCATAGGGACACGTGCTGCAGTTCATACAGAGGAAGCGATCCAGTACATCAAACTGATACTGATTCTTCCGACAGCCACACACTGTATCTTGCTTTGGGGTGCACGGGGCCTCTACTATCTGATAGAAATCTGAAAAAAAATATAAAGAAAGAAAGAAAAAAAATCATCACCTTCTTCCGTTACCTTCACCTGAGTCACCCACTATGATGGCCAATTATGTTATTCCTTAATCTTCCCAGGGGAAAGTCCAAAAAGCCTGCAAGTTGTGCCTCCAGCTGAAGTTCACTAACTTCCTAACCCTCATTCCTGCTGCCCCAAATCCCTTTCTCTACACTGTTCCTGGGCCCACTCAGCTGGTTGCTTCTTCAAGTTTCCTCCTCACTCATTTTGCCACCTTCTCCAATCCCTCTCCCTCTGCAACTACCACCTTCCCTCAGGTCCCACAGATGACTCACCTGAACGGCACTGAGTACACTGGAAACATTTAGACATGGTGTTATCCACTGCTGTGTAGGTGCCATTAGCACATGGAAGACAGACAGGTGCCTGCTCAGGCCGATCACAGTCTTTTACCTTGTAGGTACCTGCAAAAGAATCATCTAAAAGTCATCTGACAGGAAGACGGGCACTTTTGTGTCAGGAGTCAGTGACTCCTCAGAGAAACTTTAAAGCTGATGGTAGAAGAACAGGGTGTACTTCATTGCATCAGCATCAAGGACACCAAGGGAAGAAGACTGAAATAAATGAAATGAATTATTTGGGTAGCAACTACTGCCAAAGAAAGGTAGCACCAAGTTGGACTGAGATAGCTTGAGAGTGCTGAGCAGGTGGACACCTCTCAGGCATAGATCACTATCGTTCTAATTATTTTATTCCAATGTACCTGCATGGCACCTCATGCAGCAGTGGGTCTCTTCTGGATGTAGGTATTGTCCTAGTAGACACTGCACCTGCCTCTTTTCTCTCCTCAAGGGGCTAACAGGGTCTTTTCCATCCAAAGCTACCCGATGGGCTTGCAGCGTATATGGTGCTGGAGCAATTTCTATAGATTCCTCAGTCAACACACAAACAAACGCTAGGATCACCTGTAAACAGAGAGAGAGGGAGAAAGGAACAAGGTGAGAAAAAAATCACATTCCATGGCAACAAGTTGAGCAAGTTCATTTGACTCGACCAATTCTGACAGCAGGACCTTCAACTGACACAAGCGTGGAGGGAGATTATCTGTGGAAAGAAGAAAGGAAAGGCACATCTGCCATCTGTGTTATTAATATGCCACACGACGGTCTCTATGACAAGCTGACTGCATATTGCTTTTCCTGATGTATAGTTTATACAGACAAGACGCTTTGAAAACACCACAGCTTGTAGGAAAGTTACTCAAGAGCAAAGGAATGCTTTTACTAAGGAACATGGGAAGGCTCTCAATCTAGGAACATTTCCAGAGAAGGATGCATCCAGTGCTTACATTTCTAATGAATAAATAAACCAGAGAAGTTTGGAATTAGAAAATAGATTTTTTTTTCTTTTTTCCCCTTTAAATTTTACTTGCTCTTTCTAATGTTGAGAATTGTAACAGAAATAGTAAGATTGAAGTGACTGCAGCGTGTCCATAAACTCCCGCACATGTAGCAGGAGGAAGAGCAGGCAGGCAGCTAAGGGCCTGTCCTGACCCCGCGGGGCAGCGTTCCCGGGATGCAGTCCTCGGAGGCCGTTCCCAGCAGCGACATTGGGAAATGCGCTGTTTAGGAGCCGGCGCACAGCGGGCCAGGAGCGCCGCGGGGTGACTCAGCAGCACCAGCCCCCACGGCCGGACCCGCACGGCCCTTCCCTCCATCGGAACCAGCGGCACGGATCCAAACAAGGACGGAGGGGAAAAAAGTAAAGTAAAAAGTAAGAGTAAAAGCAGAGTAGAGTAAAAGTAGAGTAGTTGAGAGAAAAAAAGCACATGCAACAACCTCTTTAAGTTTTACAGAGCCTGAAGTCAGCAAGATCTGCAGACAGCAGTCCAGTCCTTAGCAGCTGATCTTTTTTTATGTTTTTAAAATTTATCTTTCTGATTCCCTACAGGGTATCAAAGAGCTCTCCAAAAACTTGCTTGCTGAGAAGAACCCCGGAGAGGCGACGCGAGCTCTGCAGGAAGCCCCTGCACGAGGCAACGCAAGCGCATAAAGACCAACTCGATTTTTATTTTTGAAAGTAAATACCACCCCTCGCCTTCCATGAAAATCTCGCACCGAGTTTTATTACACTGCACTATTGTTTTTTCCTAGCTTCCTTTTTGAAAGCTGCAAAGCCTAGCTGTTCAGGCATAGTTTCGGGGGGTTGTTTTCTTTTTGCTTTTTCAGCTAGGAGAGCTCTACTGAAGTAAAGTAAACCAACGAGGGTAAACCACAACGCTGATACCAATTCTGTGGTTGCAAGTGTAAGAAAGGATATGCCGAATGAGGCGGCTACAACAGCCCTGGGCTATCCTGTTTCTCTTTCAGAATTAAAGGTTTTTTTGGGGAAAGTTATGCACAGGCAGGCTGTTAAAAACCTCAGAAAAGATAGGAGTTTCCAACTCTGACAAAGCAAGAAAGTCATTTTTCAAAAATTGCGGAAGCTACAAAATACAGAAGACACATTCAATGCACCAGTTGCTAAAACTGCAAGCAGGAGCAAACAACGAGGTATTTAAGTAGCTACCATTAGAGGACTTAATGCACTGACCGCAGGGCAGGCTCTCCAGCAATGGGTCGGTAAGAAGGCAAGCTCATTTCTGCAGCTGACAGTCTTGCAAGTCTTCCTGCTTTGCAAGAAAATGGGTGAAAGATCACTCCCCACAGATGTTCTCACGTACCAAATAAAATGAAGAATAAATTAAAAATAGATGCTGTAGCCAGTGGTTAATCCTCCAACATGAGAATATAATACAGCTGGCCCAGAAGCCAGCCAAGTCAAGAATATAAACATAGGAAAGCATGAAAATCTCTAGCCAGAAACAGGAGATGGTTCAGATACGGTCTCCAAAAGAAAATAGAAAAGGTGTTTTCAGTGATTCGGATTAAGCAAAAGCAACTTTAAGTGGAATTGTGCCAGACTTAACACCTTTGTTACTGCTGCTCAAGATCTTGGGGGCAACAAAGGGTCAAATCACAAGTGACTCACAACCCATGTCTTGACCTTCCAGAAAAAACATACAGGGAAAAAAAAAACCCACCACCACCTTAGCTCCCCAAACCATCAAGCAGTTACGCTGCTTTTACCCACAGTAAGCTTCACAGAACCCAGGAAACACAGACCAGCATCAAGCTCCGAAGCCCTTCACCAGAAACACAGGCTTGCCAGGGGAAAGCCTGGCGAGCGCAGTGATTTCCTGCTGCCAGACGCGCACGGCGGAGCCGGAGTGGGTCCGGAGCGCAGAGCCGTGGGCAGCCGGCACTGACCGCGGCCCACGGGAGCTCGCGCCGCCAGACCACAACGTGCTCACCCGTGACTCACGTTTGTTAGCAGGGACTGCCCAGAGAAAAGGAGTGAGCAGGAACTCCTGGCTTCGCTCCTCAAACTCACGGAGCGATAAATAAAACAGCAAAGGTGGAGGTGAGAATGCCATTTCCCTAAAGCCGTTTCCATTCCTTAAAGGTATTATTACACCTTCAGGTGATAGCTGGATACTCTGCATGTTCCTGTCCTTAGTGCGAAGGAAATCCAGCTCTTTTTCCCATCCCCAAAACACCTCCTGGCTGACAGCTATGGCAAAGAACATAGCACAAGCGCCTGAGCCTTTCCTTGCAAGATTCTGAAGGCAGGGACATAAGTTACAAGCTCCTGCAGCATCTTCAGCCTCAAATGCACTTTAGGTGCCACTTCCACAAGAATTCACATGCCCGCTGCTGCTCCTGCCTCGCTGGACTGTGCATGGAGAGCTGCAAGCAGGACAACATCGACACCCTGTAAGTCAAGGGCAGAAACATCCTTGAAGCAAAAAGGCTGCAAAGAAGCAAGAACCAGAGCTGTTGTCAGCACCACTTCCCAATCACCTGCCGATGTCCGCAAGGAAACCAGGGCCACAGCCCTGTATCACCTGCCCCGTCCAACTCAGCCTTGTGCTGCCCAGCCCTCCTGGGCCGCTTTCCGCTCCCCTCCCTGCACAGAGCTACGAGCCCGACTGCTTTTCTTGCTCTGTGTCTATCCAACACATTCCTCATGTAATGAAGCACTGCCCAGCCCAACAGTTCAGGCAGTCGCTTCTCTCTCAAGAAGATAAGCTTCCATTTTGCAAAACCAATGCATAGACTAATTGCAAATAAAAGGCAGTACAAGTCACTAAGAAACGTCTGAAAAACTGTAATCAAGTAGGCAACTATCCTTTGCTTAAGAATATGTCACGGTATACACCAATTGCACAAGTAGTCTATGTATCAGTAATCTGCTCTTCTTTTTGATGAGGCATTACAATTAAAGTCTGGAAGAAAGCAGAGATCCCACTCAGACTAATGAGCCACCAAAGAAATTCGGGTACAAGATTCCCTCCAGTTCTTCCCCTGCCTCGGCCATTATCAAAAGCTCCTCCAGGCTCGCATGTTTTTTAGCTCAACACAGAGAGACATATGGGAAATCAGAACTTCTGCTTTAAACATTGAGAAATGTATATTAAAGCAACATTTACAGGAAGCTTTTCTCAGTGCTCGCTAAAACCTGGAAAGGTCAGAGGAAGGATACAAGAACTATCATCATAAATAATCCTCCATTTTATGAACTGGGGTACTTTATTTTAGACACTGGTGTACTTGATTTTAGACCCTGCTGAAATCCAGGAAATGGACAATAGCTTTCATGTAACGGAGAAGGCCCTTTTTTCCCTCTCCTCTCCTCTCCTCTCCCCTCTCCTCTCCCCTCTCCTCTTCTTTTTTCTTTTCTTTTCCTTGAGGAGGGCCTCCACGCTTTGCTCTCGAGCGGCTGCTAAATGCTTGACACCAGCCTGGGAGGCCTCCAGGTTCAGCTGCTCCTTGCCCTGATTTCTGATCAACTCATTTCTCATAATTTTGCCAGGTACATGCAGTGATGTTTTGAGAAACTCTGTCTATCGTAAGGCTCCAAAAACTGTAACAAAAAGGCCTGTACCAAGGACTGGAAGGAAATAACCAGTTATCCAAAGGGCAAGGTTAAGAATGTGGAACAGAATAACCAGGCATTTGTCCCAAATAAAAGCGAAGTCATTTTGTAATGATTAAAGAAACAGATAACACGTTGGATGATAGGGTTTTCTCCTCCAAATAATAAGGCTAATGTGATACAAGGATTACTTAGAAAGGAAAGGCATACAAACCGATGAAAATCAGCACCTGTGAGAAATTAAGTAGCTGAAATTGTTAAAGGCATGGATATGAATGCGTGCCACTTTGCTAGAAGTAGAGAGCCATCAAAAGTATAAAATTACATTAATAAGCAGGAAAAAAAAATGAGGCAACCTAGTTTGACAAAACAATCAGAAATGCACTCAAAGGTTAGGAGTCATTAGGAAAGGATTTGAGAACCAAACAGAGAATATCCCTGTGCCAACATATAAATCCATAACAAACACATGCCTTGAATATCGAGTGCAGTTCTGGTGCGCCAATCCTGAAAAGCATACGGTTAACCCCGAAAAGGTACTGGGAAAGGCAGCAAGAACCCCAAATGGTGTGGAGAAGGTGAACAGGGGTGGTTGTTCTCTGTCTCTTCCCAAAGGAAGCACATAAAGCAAGCAAGAGGCCAGTGCAAAACAAGGTGAGGTGCTGTTTTCACAGAATCACAGAACATTGAAGGTTGGAAGGAACCTCTAGAGATCATCTAGTCCAACCTTCCTGCTCCAGCAGGGACACCCAGAGCACGGGGCACAGGGCGGCATCCAGGCGGGTTTTGAAGACCTCCAGAAAAGGAGACTCCAAGTGCTTTTAGCCAGCACTTGGTTGACATGTGGTGACTGGGGCTGCCAGCAGCATCCCTGGCTTCCAAAATCGAATGCACCTATCAGTGTCAGAAAACTGTGCTTGGGGATCCTAAATATGAGTCATTGCTTTGACTCAGGAATTCCTACAGTTACCGCTCACCAGATGCTGGGGAAGTATTTTATTCATTACTGCATGCTTGCCCGGCTCTAAAAACCTTGGTAGGCATCTGCTGTTGGCCAGTTTGGTTAGTGGTTTGAGCCACTTAGTAGTTCAGTTCAGCTCCTTTCTTGTAAGAGTAAACTGCCTTTACTAAAGGAGACTACCATTAAAAATTGTCTGAATGACACGTAAAACACACCAACTTTAGGGACAACAGTGCTCTTTTCCTCCCCACACACTCTGAGAAAGCTATGGAGCACATAGGGAAACAGAAAGGAACAGGAAAAGAGGCTAAGGGCAGGCAAGGAGAAATAAAAAGTGTGCAAGGAATTACAGGAAATTCTGAAGAATCAGAGGAAACATAAAACAATCAGAAGACTAGAAGAGGGACATCAAGAAAGTAACAAAGATCTGGAGGGCTAATGTAGAAGGATATGGAAAGTAAATGGTCATGCAACAGAGTGCAAAATTGTAAAACTGAAGAAAGCAGTATGCTTTTTTGAAAAACATACAGATAATCTGTATTACAGATAATCTGTGGAGTAACTGAGAACCTGGAGAAAAAAAGTAGAATCCTAGAATCATTATGGTTGCAAACACCTTCAAGATCATCATGTCCAACTGTAAATCCTGCAGTGCCCTGCCTCTTAACCATGTCCCCAAGTGCCTCATCTACACGTTTCTTGAGCACTGCCAGGGACAGTGACTCCATCACTTTCCTGGGCAGCCTGTTCCACTGCTTCTCCACTCTTTCCATGGAGAAATTCTTCCTACTGTCTAACCTGAACTTCTCATGGCATAACTTGAGGCCATTTCCTCCTGTCCTATCCAGAGTTATTCCGGAGAAGAGACCGACCCTCGCTTCACTGCAACCTCCTTCCTGCAGGTCCTTTCCCGCCTGCAGCTCTCCTGCCCCTCTGCCCCAAGCCTGCAGCAGCACTGCACAGCTTGCAGTAATCCTAGTAAAGGACACCTTTCCTGCAGTGTATTTCTCATCTGAAGGCAATGAGTTAGGAGAACCCAATGGTTTGGGGGCATTTTGTGACTAAGTGCTGTGAGTAAGAGGCGCACAGTCCGGAGCCGCATCACGCACCGGCACAGCAGCACCATCCAAACTACCAAGTGGGAGTACTCTGCTCCGCAGCTTGCTACCTGGTTCCAAAAACAAGCGAAAAAGTCTGGAAGAAAGGAGGAAAGTAACTTTTGAACAGTCAAAACCTTCTGTCAGCAAGTTAGCTTATCAGCACTGTGATTCCTGTGCAGGGCGTTTGTTACTGTAATTCTCAGTGATGAGGGGACAAAAAAGCATGACTTGGTAAATTCTACACTAGGATATAGAAAGCGTGACTTTGTCAATTGTACGCTACAATATAGGGGTATATCAGAGTGCTAGGTATCATTAAAAATGGCAAACTCACAGTTTCACAAATAGTAACGATACAGCAGGCTGTACTGCGGGCTTCTGGAGATAGCAGGAAAAAAGAAATGAGAGGGAAGAGAAGAAAACCCAACTTTTCCTCCTCACAAGTATGAAGAATAACTTAACAGACACCCAAGGGAGGCTACATGGGGCACGGGAGCAGCTGACAGACGCCGCGCCGCGCCACCAGGAAACGATGCCCGCTCCCGCGGAGCCGAGAGGCGCTTTCCGTGGCGCAGGAGCGAGCGGCAGCCGGCGCCGCCGCTGCGGACACGCGGCCGGGAGGACATTCACCCCGCAGCGCGGCGGCCGTTAGAGCGGCCCCCGCCATGACCGCGCCCCCCCCCGTCTCCCCCCCCCCGGCGCTCCCGCTCCGCGGCAGAAAATGGCTGCGCCCCCAGCCGCTCCTCCCGCACCGGGAGCTTGAACTAGATGCAGAGCAGGGCGGAAAACGAGAGGAAGAGCGAGCCGCGCTGCTGCCGGCGGAGCCCCGCGGGCCACGGCAGCGCCGGAGGCTGCGAGCCAGCCTCCCCCGCCGCGGGGAACTGCGCGGCAGCAGCCGCCCCCAGCCCCGCCGCGACCGCGCAGCGCCCGGGGCGGCGGCCAAGAGCTGCGCTGGCCGCCAGCGCCCCGCAGCCCCGTCCCGGTCCCGTCCCGCCCCCGCTTACCGTGCCCAGCGAGCCGCGGCGCAGCGCCGGGCCGGGCATGGCTCAGCCGCCCGCTACGTGCCCATGGCCGCCTGCGCGGGAGCCCAGGAGCCGCCCGGCGCCGCCGCGGAGCGAAACCGCCCCGGCTCCAACTTCCCGACACAGAGAGCGGCGAGCAGCAGGGAAGGAGGGAGGGAGGCAGCGAGCGAGGGGGCGGCCCCGAGGCCGCCGCGCCGCCCCGCGCGCCACTCCTTCCCGTCCCGTCCCGTCCCGCCGCTGCCGCGGAGCCCTGTGCCGGGGAGCGGCCCCGCGGATTTCCTTAGGATCCCGACTGTGCTCCCCTGCTCTCGCTATTGATTTTAAAACATTATCCTCCCCCACACACACGCACAGAGCTTTCGTGGACTTTGGAGAAAGCCTTCGAAAATGGGGCGAAAGCGAGCACCGTTGTAAAACTGCCTGCAAAACTAACTTCTGCACCAGCCCTCAGCCACAGATGGGTCGTCTGTGGAGATCTGCCATTTCCTCGGCACGCACACTCGGGAATTGTAGGTTACTGACAAATTCAGGGAGTATCAAATTCCAGCGGCGGGGAAGCGGCTGATTCCCCTTTGCCGGTCAGTGCTGCTGGAGGGCAGCGGTGTTGGCGTGACCAAGGTCTGTCCTCGAGCACAGTGCGAAGCTGCAGTAATTGTGGCCTTCTCAGGACTCCTGTGATGCTCAGGCCAGGGTAACAATCTACTGACATAAAGAAATAAATCTCTTCAAAATAGTGTAAAGCTGACAGTTTTCTCATCTCATGGTACATATTCACAGCGATGGGGCACAAATTTTGAATATTGTGCCCTGTATATTAACAGGTTTGCTGGATTTTAAAGTTTCCGGACGAGTTTCAACTTTCTCCCCTTCTTTCATACAATTTCACACGGATGTGCTGATGTAAGAAAACACCTTACATTGTGAACACCTTGGAAGCACCTACCATACCTTTCAGTACTACCTATCAAAGCTAGAATAAGTATAAGCTATATTCTCATCCTGACTTTTTTTTCCATTTAAGATATGCATTTTATTGTACATTTTAATAAAGGTCACTCAGTTAATGCAAACCAACATAACACTGTGCTGCATGTGTTTTGAATAACCTCTGGTTTAGTACATGCTTTTAAAGACAGAATTAAAAATCACGCAGGAAAGAAGTGGCAAAGAAGCCTCCTTTTATTCTTTGCCTATTAAGACCTTCTCCTGCTGTTTTTAGAGCTATCTCTGCTCTTTAGACAACAATTTACAAGTTGTGTGTTTTATTTTCCAGTCCTGACTTCTTGGCTGCTAAGGGTGGGCAAGAATTGCTTGTCTGCTGCCTCAAGAGCATGGAGGGGGCAATGAATGGAAGGCGCAGTAGCTGTTGGTTCTTTCTTTTTCAACTTCCAAAGTTGCTCATCTTCTATTTGGAAGTCTGCAATGATGCATCTACAGGACAAAACATTTGGAGCCACAGAGCAATATAGTTCCCTTCAGCACTTTAAGCTTGGCACAACCCTTGACTTTTCAGCTGCAGGGTTTCGTTGTTCCGGGAAGGAGGGAACAGCAGCATAACCTGCTGTTATCAGTCGGCAGCCATCTCCAGGGTTAGAGATGGAAGAGTCTTGCCAAGTTGTCTGGTTCATTTCCTTGTCTTGAACAAGGTCAATGCAAATTTATTCCCTACAGGAGAAAAATCTTTTGCACTGATGAATCCATCCTATGGAGGAGGGAATCACACCCTTGCTGAACGGATTCAAATTTACCTCATAGTCACCTTAGCAGAGGAGAAAAACCTCAGAATCTTCAGCAAATTTCACCCTACCCCCAAAACCCTTCTGGAGATGCACACGGGTTTCAGAGGAACCTCCAGGAACGCTCACAGAAGCGCTTTCCAGCCTTCCGGAGCCCTTCCAGCCCTCTGGGGAAGAGGACGAGGCTCCGCAGGCGGCAGCAGCCTTTGACATTTACCCCTAATGTCAGCCGCATCAGCGCGCATCCACTTCCCGCCTTCCACCAGAGCGGGAAAATCCCGCTTCTCCCAGGGGGTCACTTCAGTTTAGCCCCTGCCTCCGGTCCCCCCGCCGCCCCGCCCAAAACCCAACCGTCCCCCGCGCACGGCCCTAACGGCCGCTAACGGGCGGGGGCGGGGCGCGAGGGCCGGCAGCGCGGGGCGGCGCCCAATGGCGGCCGGGGCGGGGACTG
>NW_020455954.1:3296892-3319547 GCF_003342845.1 Nothoprocta perdicaria
GGCAGGCGGCGGAGGCGAAGGGAGCCCCGTGACGCCGCCGAGGCCGAGGCCGAGGCCGCCGTGCTGCGCTGCGTGCGCGCCGCGGGCGGCGGCTGCCTGCCGCTCGCCTACAGGTGACGCGTGCGCATGCGCGGCGCGGGCGGTGAGCGCCGTGCCCACGTGACCCCACGGGCTCGGCGCGGGGGGGGGGCGTCGCTCCGAGCCGGCCCGCTGGCGCGTTTCGGTTTTGTGCGGGCTGCGTTTCATAACGTCAGAAAGGGCGTGGGGTGTCTTTATTCCATTTTAATGATTGCTCAGGGCAGTTCACGGAGAAGAGTTAAAGGACGTTGATGGTTGTATGAGGCGGGCAGGCGGTTGGCTTGTCGGGATGGTCTGCGTGCCGCCAAGCTCCGTAGCACGGGCAGAGCGACCGGTCGCCCTCTGAGGCAATCACCAGGATTCAGTTCAGTTGTGGTGTGTCCCGAGAAACAGGCGGCACGTGTGCTGGGAACCGGAGCAGCACTGGCCCCTGCCTGCGGGCATCATTCCCGGTGGCGCCCTGTCTCTAATATCCCTTTGGATAGAGCGGTTTTCCGCTCTCCTTTTCAGCTGCTCCTTTTCCTGGCGGCGTTCCTGCCCAATATGCAACATGAGTATCCACATGTGCTCGTCTCTTGTGATGAGTTAGTTGTGCAAGTAATATTTGTAGGTGTAGCTGAGTCAGGCCTATCCTTTATCTAGGCAGGATTGTGGCTTTGAACCTCTGGTAACTGCCTGGTGAAGCCAAGCCCCTCAGATTCATCTTGCTTAAGCTTATCTCCCACCATTGAGCAAGGCAGTGTTATGAGCAGAGGGTTTCACAATCTCAAAACCTCACTGAGAGCAAGTACTGAACTCACTTGCTGGAGGCCAGTTGGTATTAGCTCTGTCGGTGGCGATGGTTAGCGTGGAATTCTGTTAGTTCTCTGGCATAGGCAGCTAAGATGGAACCAGTGATGCTGAATGTTACCAGTCATACAGAGAAGGCCAAGGGTCCGGTGAGGATGCTGTCAGCTCCCCAGTTCAGTGCTTTGCTTGGTTTGAGCTTCTGCTGTGCTTGAACTGGAAACAGCCTGATCTGTAGGTGATATTTAGAGTTAAAAAACCCCTTCTAAAAACACCCCCTTGCTTCCTCCTCACCCTGTGAAAAGGAGAGGGAAAAAAAAAAAAAAAAAGAGAGCAAGTTTAAATTTTCAAGAGGCTAGCATGGATGTGATCTTGGAAACGCAGACACAGCCTAAGGTTGCTAGCTTGATGGCCCTGCGTAGCACTTAGTGATGAAAAGAGTCCGATTACCAGCATTCCTTGCTGACAGGTAGACTGTCCTGAGCTGGAGTTTTCTCATGTTCTCCCATATTCATGTTAAAAATGCACGGTCTGATGGGCATGGAACTGATGGGAGTTCTCACTCCCATCAACCTTCACGCATGTATGAAAACATGCTTTGTTTGTCAACCCTCAATTACTTTGTTTTCCTCAAGTATTCTGTGTGCCTAGCCAGGTGACTTTAGTGCAGAAGAGTCTCTCTTCAGAGATGATGTTCAGGCAGAACAGATAACGCTGACAGAGCTGTGAGAGATCCTTAACAAACGCGAGCGAGTGGGTCACTTCTTGTCATGTAGCCTCTGGGCCACTGCAGCCATCACTGTGATCTTCAAACTCTGGCAACTGGGTTTTTCCTGCATCATCCTATGTTCTTTGCTTTTTTTCTTGCAGTTTCATATCTATCTCTGACCTACACCATCAACAGAGCACACCGTGCTGCAGCCACCTGACCTGGAGCACTAGAGAGTTTAAGGAATGGGCTCATCAAGGGCAAGGTGCTTTATCCGTCCAGGGCCCCTTGCCACGGGCTTATCTGATCTTGGTTGGCTACTTAACAGATGGAAGGCAAGAGGACAAAGAGAAGCTGGTAGATGGTTGCCTGTATGTTAAAGACAATACTGGGATAATCCCCTGTGAGGTACGTCTTCAGTCCGATGGATTATGTGTTTATTTCCTCTTCTGGGAATTCTAGGTAGGGAGAGAACACATTTGTGATGCAGGTGAGAAAATAGCAAGTTCACCTTCGAGGGAAAGGACAGACCATGCCAAATTTGTCTTTGCTAGAACTGCAAATACCAAATGCACTTGCTTGGGGAAAAGGAGACAGAGAAGCCTAATGTCCAGTTCTGTTAAATTCTCAGCAGTGTGAGGTAGCCTGGAAGTCCCGGAGAAGACAGCAGTATTCTCTATTGAATTTCAATCAGTAGATGAGAAATAACTGTGGACATTGAGTAACACAAACATGAGATATTTTCAGGAAATAAATAGCTTGAGGTGATAGTTGCTTTAGATTGAAAGCCCTCTTGAAATCTAGTAAGAGACCATGGATCACAGAAAGATGAGGGAAGGATGATGAGATTGTGTTTACCAAAGAGATGAAGATTAGGTGCAAGTGTGTCAGTAACACAGGAATGAGCATCAAACTGAAAACAGAGCAAAGAAAGCATGTGAGAAGATGAGAAAAATAGTCTGGAAATAAGTAAGCCTTGCAGTGATTTCAGTCAGCTTGCTGGGAGAGGGAGACTGGAACCCAGGAAATGCTAGCCCTAAAACTCAGCAAATCTATTTTAGTTTTATATCTGGAAGCACAGAATTTTTTTCGAAGTTGGGGAGTGGGCAGAAAACAGTGTTCTCATTCAGTGATAAATCCCAGCAATGGAACAAAAGCTCATGATGTGCACGGAAGATTAGCTTTGTATGTGCATGGCAGATTAACTTTGTAGGTAGTACTAGATTAACGCTGTAGGTAGCAGCGAGAAAATGTACTAGAGCTCATCTCAGATTATGGTACCCTTCATTTTTTGTCTTAGATCCTACATTTTGAGCTTGAGTGGCTGGAATCTCTGTTCCTCTTCCCAAGTTGGGCTTACATCCCACCAGCTGACCGGCACGCAGTGGGGTATTTGGAAATCCTGGGGGATCCGGTACCGGTAAATCTCCTCCCAAAGAAAGTGCTGGACCCCATTCCTGTCATCTACCCAGCAGCAGCTGAGCCCCTGCTTGCCTCCCGGTGAGTGTCTTGTTCACTGAACTGCGTCACAGTTCTGCTGCTGTCGTTCTGCAGCTTTACTTGCCAGCATCATGAGGAGCCCTTGGCTTAGGAAGAGCCAAATGATGCTTCTGGCACAGGTGGAAGTGAAGGAGTGAGTGGTGGAGATAACTTAAGCCAGTAAAGCCACTTTTCAGTAATCAGCTGCATTTTTCAGGAGTTTCTTGGAAGTTTTTATTGTGGGTCATAACATAATAAAATAATTTATAGAATCTTTCCTAGTATATTTTGGTAATACAGAAAGGATGAAAACATTTGAACTGAAATTCACTATTTTAATTTTTTAAACCTACAGCAAACTCAAAGTATTATTGAGAAGTAATCCTAGATTTTTATATTTAGCATTATTTAATAGTATGCTACTGCCAAATTCAAATTAGATTGCTACCGTAAAGACCCTGATACAGTAACTTGTCTTTAATGAAGGTAATACTTAGAGTATGTCAAAGTGTAGTCAATGGAACAGCAAATCATAATCAAGTTCATAATTCCAGGTTATGCTAGATAAAATACTATCTTCTCAGGCAAAGAAGTCTTAAATGTAGGTTGGTAACACCTAATAAAAGGTCATCAGACTGCTTTAGCTTCTTTTGTTTTAATTGAGTTTATCTGCTTTTGAGAAACTTACTTGAAGCAAAAGTATTTGGTTTCGCTCAACAGAATTCTCTGAACAGGGTAATTATTTTCTAACAGTGTTTGCTGCTAGGCTCTTGTTAAACTAAAGCTCCTCTGCTCGTCCACGTTAGTTTTAACTGCTCTGTTGTAGCGGTGTGTCTGTACACCAGAGTTTAGTGAAATCTTTTTTTACTTTTTTTTTTTTACATAATAAATGCGTCACTATCTAGACCCTGTTTTTTTTTTGTTGTTTGTTTGTTTGTTTACAATAGTGAAAATACAACTTATTGCTGCTTAGGGGCCATATGTTCTGCTGAAGGGTTGTATGTGCCCCAGCTGCACAGCCAGATTGCTAAGCAGACATGATGCAGTGGCACTGAGTTTTGGTTGCAGCACCTCTCTGTGCAGTCTCTTCTCCTCAGTAACAGTACCTACGTTGCAGCAAGCCTCCTGGAAATGCTTTCCTAAAATGGTAGCCCTGAGGTTGCATATAAACCCTTCCCTGTGTAGTGGGAGGAATCTTTTTCAGGATGTGTAAAACAGATAGTTGTTAAAGAGCCTTTGCATTGAGTAGTTGCTTCAGCTCTCTGGATGCTGCAGTTAGAAAAGAATTTTGTACCTTATAACCCCTGCTCTGAAAAACAAAGCTTACAGACCTTCTGTCAACTTGGGACGAAATCCTGGTCACTGTAAAACTCGCTGGTCAGTGCTTAGAAGCTTAATGACAGATTCTTAAGAAGGGAATTTTGTAGATCTGTCAGGCAAAAATAGACTTTAAGTGGAAATGTTTTCCTATGGACAAGTTTGCATGATTGGGGCTCTGCTTCAAAGCTTCAGGCTGCACTTGACCTTGATTCTGCTCTGTATTGCAGTATCTCAAAATCCATGCTGTAGATTGAAGCACATTTCAGGGGAGTGACTTAAGTTTAGATTTCTCGGTTAGCAGTATTGACAGTCTTCATGTTTACCTATTTGTTTAGGAGTTATCCTAAATGCAGAACAGTAATGGTATAGTTTTGAAAACGGTGGTATTTTTATCTGATATTTTATCTTATGTTAAGGTTTTTATCACTGAAGCACAAGTTCTAAGGCTGTATCTTTCCACCTAGCCACATTTGACACCTGGAGAGAAATTAGGTAATAGAGCATGTTTCCTGGCACCTTTTCTCTGCCCCACTTTTGGGGCCAAAGTACTCTGACCATCCTAGATATATTGTGGTTTCTATCCTATTAGCCGAGCAAACTCTAATCACAGACACAAGCTGTTTTATCTTTTTTATCTCTACCTGTGATCACCTGGCAGCTACAACCAAACCTTTAGCCACACCGTGACAGGCTGCCAACAGCTTTAGCCTATGCTGAAAGCAGGGCAGCACTTGAGAGGCGTGATAGAGAGCCCCTCGCCGTGGTTAAACAGTAGCTTCCAGGCATGACAGAAGAGTGTGAGGGCAGGTTAGGATATTACTGTGCTCTGCTTGCCGTCAGTTCCAGGAAAGACAGTAAAGCATTCCTGCCCTCTATGCCCTCATATAAATGTAGGAGGAAACAACTGACTGTTGATCACAACTGTCTCTATCCACCGTCGGGGGGAGATTTCGATGCGATCCCAAGCGCGAGATACAAAAGACAAATGGGGTCAAATGCCATACAACCTGGTGAGCTCTATTCTCGTAATGGCAATAGGAGAGAGAGAAGAAGAGAAAGGGGGGAAAAAAATATATAAACAAGCAAGAGGGAGAGATGCAGCAAGGTTAGTTACCACCACCACCAGTCCAGCTACGTCTCCTTGACTCTGACTCAGTGCAGGTGATGATCTCTTGGAAGAGAGTTGAGAAGAAACAGCAGCTCCTCTCCAGGGAAGAATACGTAGTCCTTTTATTGTCGCAGTTCATGAAGAGTCCACCCACTTTCTGGAAGTTTTGGCTTTGGTGCTCCTCTTCCTCCCCACTAAACTGCCTGGTGGGCACTGCTGAGCATTGTTAGGGTCTGGAGCTGGTCTTCCCAGGAAGTCGTAAATTGTGCAGAGATAACACACCTCGAGTTGATATCCTAGTCCTCCCAGAGACAGGATACCAAGGCCAAGACTTCGTCAGTTGTATGGAGATAAACCCCTGGAGCTGATATCACAGTCTTCCCAGAGACAGGATGCTGAGGCTAGGAATTTGTAAATTGTGTGGCAACAACGTCAAGACAAACACAATCCAAAACAGGCTATTACGGCAACCTCAGTGCATGTTTATTCAGAATCATGTAGCATTGCACGTGAGTGTATGTCCGTCCACAAGGAACTGTGTAACAGCTTCAACAGTTTGAAGCGCCACAGTTACCGCACAGTAATCAGAATCAAAGTTGCCAGGTTTAGGTTCTGTTGCTGTGCTTGGTTGCTCTTTTTGTATGTGTGATGTGCCCAGCTTCCTTGGGTGTTACTGGCTGTATTGAGTATAAAAACAAACTAGTGGAAATTAAACATTTATCAGAGAAGAGATTGTGAGGTTTTTACATAATTGAAAATTGAATTGTACAATGGAAAGTATCCACTTAAAATATCCAATTTAAATGCAGTGATTGCAGCCATTTACAGATTACAGATTTACGGATGTGTTATTAAGATATGTATCTGGTTGATTGAGATGATAATTTAATGACTTGACTGATAATATCTTTAATGCTCTTCCTGGTACTTGTGTGTATTGAGGTTTTGTTATCTCCTTGGAAAAGTCATAATGTTACATAGTTTTTGTCTGAGAAACAAGAATATCTTTATGTATAGAATAAGTGCAATGCTATATTTAAATCCAGTAGGAGTAGAAATGAAAATGTGACAAAGAGAAATGACAGAAAAAATGTTTTCCTTCCCTCTCCTTTCCAAACCCTACCTCTCCCCTACCCTGCTTCTGCTTTAAGTTTTGCTGGTCTTTAACCGTATGCTAAGACTGTTGTTGCTCTCAGGCCACCTTTGTTACTTGACTTAGAGCTTCCACAGTGTTGCACTGTATGGATCTGCAATATCGAGTTCTTTCATCGCTGGTTTTGTTGCTTCCTCCATTTCCTCCTAGGATTCCATGTAAGAAGAGATCAAAGCTGAGTGTGGCAGGTGAGCTGGCCAAACTCAGCCCCCTCCTTTGTATTCGCCGCAAGACCTTCTTCTTTCTCTTTCTGAAGTGCTTCGTTTCAGCTGTTGGGGTCCCTGTGCTGGTGCAGGTGAGTTCTTGGAACTTTGCCCACGAATTTACCAGCTGTATCTGTGTAGATTCTGATTAATTTGCTCATAAAGGCTTGCCCTTGACTTCTCATTTTGCTTTGTTCATTGCTCTACTATTGACACTATCTTTTTAAATCCATATAGCTTACAACAGTCCTTGTGCATAAGTCTAGTGCTATACCATGCAGAAATACAGACCTCCTCCCTCCCGCAGTCACAGCACCCCTGAAGAGTTTGCAGATTCCCACTATTGGTAGAGCATGATGCAGTTGTCATGACAGAAAAGATTTTGGGGTGGGTTATCACCCAAGGGAAAAAAACTCTTGAATACAGGAGATTCTCACGTTGTTTTTGGTTTCTCTGCTCCAGAAACCCAACCAACTGGCATGGCACCATGTCCTTCAGCTGGACCACAGGTACATAATAACAGGCCTGAGCGTGTCCAGTCTGAAGAAATCTGGGCAAAGAGTGTTTGTCACTGGTGTCTCTTCGTGCCTCCTGCCCTACTGTGCCGAGCAGGTGAAGGAGCAGCCCCTGGACAGTGCTTGGCAAGGAGAGGCCCCACAATCTGCTTCCCTTGAGGACTCTATGCAGTTCAGTGACTCCTCAGAGCTAGGATTTGAAGAGGAAAGGCCAGGATCTTGCAAAGAGTCCAAGATCATCTCATATGTGGTAAGAATTTGCAACGTTAGCCTTTATCCACTTGCACAATTGGGACTTCAAGATCTCCTGACCTGCAAGATCTTCTTTGCCTCACAGATAGTCTTCTCTGTGACCCAGGCCATTGAGTCTCTTA
This sequence comes from Nothoprocta perdicaria, assembly GCF_003342845.1. NCBI lineage: Eukaryota > Metazoa > Chordata > Aves > Tinamiformes > Tinamidae > Nothoprocta > Nothoprocta perdicaria. Next base: position 3,304,618 of record NW_020455954.1, read on the forward strand.
TACTCTAGGACTCTGTACGCTCACTTAACTTTGCTCTTTGATAACATTATTAGTAGCTTAACTGTTCAATTTCTGTTTAGGGGACTGTCACCAAAATACTCAACGCCCAAGCTGGTCTCTTTGAATTAGATAACAAAGTCTGCTTGTGCCTTGCTTACCAGCAGTTGTTGAACTCTGCACATGGACTCCGACCAGGAGCATGCGTGAAGGTAAAGTTTGAGTCTTGATAAGAAATCAGGCTTTCAGAGAATAAGATCCAGGCCCTGGGGATGGCTCCTGAGTATTTGGAATATACTTATCAGGAATGCTACATCTTGGTCAGCAAATGCCTAGCACAAAATCTGAGATCTAAATGGGCTTGGCCGTAGGAAGTTGAAGTGATATTTACAACATTCCTCCCTAAGGAATCTTTCCAGTGTCATCTTTCAAGGCCTGTTGGACTTATCATAAATCCAGCGGGGAGCCAAGGCCTTTGGTGTGGGGTGATAGTTTTGGAGAATGGACAGCCATCTTCTCTCTCTTAAGTTGTGTTTCTTTGTTTCTTAGCTCGTCGATGTCCACCTCCTACAGAAACCCCTGGTGTCCTTCCATTCCATTGTACTTGGTGCTTGCCTGAACAGCGCTGTTGTGCTGAAGAGTTTTTCAAGGCTCAGCACCTTCTACCAGCCAACTCTCTCTTCAGGAAATATCTACTTGCAGATGCTCTTCCACTATAATCTTGGCATGCCGCTCTACCTCTGGCTGGTGAGCCTCCTGGAGACATTTGTGGAGAGGTGAGGACAGTCCTTCTGAAGTCAGGCTACAAGGAAACTTATTTTGTCGCCTATCTGGGCACCTCTGGACCAGGTGTTCAGAAAGTTATACTATGCTTGAACCCTACCAATGACAGCAGCAATTGCTCCTAGTTTGCTAGCATAAGCTTAACATGCATCTGGATTTCCCTTTCTCTGGAAGTCCAGTCACTTGTACCTTGCAATTGCTCTTGCCAGGAAATCCTGTGTGTTTTTTCAAGTGCGTGTGTAGTAGGCCTGTTATTCTCTGGCAGCTGCAGTGTCCCAGAGCATGTGCGCACCTATTTCTGCCTGAGAGCTTTGTCTTAAAATATCTTAGCCCTGTAGGGATGTGAACATGCACCTTCCAACCTGGTTTGCCTGGCAAATCAAGGTGGCCACTGTGGCTGGAGCTGGAAATGATCAGATGACAGCCAGAACAGAGACCTGTAGGTACTGGCTTTTGTGAGGAGCCAGCTGTGAGCTGACTTGAGATGTTGCCCATTTATTTGGTATTGGGAGCATCTGAAGAGCTTGCCCTCCCTGACAGCTGCACTGTAGTTTGTTTGAGCTACAGCTCTAAATCAGTTTCTGGGTTTGCTTCTAGGTTCTGTTAGTGAAAATATTTGAGTGTTCTGGTTGATCACTGTAACCACTGCCTCAGAGCTGTAAAACAAGCAGGTAAACATTTAATCTCAGGCAGTTAATAGCGTTTTAAAGAATGCACTATCTTCCTCTGTTCTCCTGCCATCATGATGTTTTTAGTACATTCTGTAATGAAACAGCTTCAGTTCTGCCTCTGGAGTGAGTGCTTTTTCACTTAATTTCTGTGTGATTGCTAAGTCTTTCTATTGCTTCAAAATTGTTCTGGGGAATTAGTTACTATGTCTTATTATTTGACTTTGTCTTCTCTAAGTAAGCTTTTGACTGGCAATGTTGCCACTTCCAGGCATGCAAAAAGAGTAAGCTAGACTTCTGAAAGGAACCCAGTAGAAGGAAATTATGAATGAGAGCAAATTGTGTGCATTTTATTTTGCCTTGTGATTTTCATCCTGTGCAAGAAAGCTGAGCTCACCTAACAGGAGTAATCGGACCAAGCGAAGCCAAAATGCGGGGAGGTTTGTTTGTGTGATTGAGGGGGAGATTTGAGAGAGATTATCTTTGGGTGGGTTCTTTTGTACACCTGTGTTTTGGGATTTTGCCAGTCTCTCCATTTCTGTATATCTTGCTATTGCTTGTCTGGTTGCCTGACATAAATGGACATTGCGCTTAAATCACTTCTTTATTTTTTTGTTTATTTTTTTTAATTATGTTCTTTTTACATTCTCCTTAGATCTGTTCCCGTATTTGCTTGTAACAAATTGAAAGAACCCCTGAATTATGACAGAGTGAGGGGAAAAAAGAAAAGAAAAACAAAAAGTGAGGACTACTAATGCCTCTAACTTTTAATTTTTTGTTTCCAGGTTTTCCTGTTTCTTTGGACGCCGGCGATTGTTGCGTAGCTCTGTGCACCAAGACCGTGGAGCTGCTGAGAAGTTCATTGTCCCCCTACTACAAGGAATGGTGTCAGGCAGAGAAGAAGCGAGAGATATTTACAACGAAATGCTAGCAAAAAGGCACCAGTGTCCGCTGCAGCAGGTGGGACAGCTGCTCTGCTGGCTGCAAGCTGTTTCCTGTTTGTTTGAGGGGAAGAAAATCAGTTTGTTCTTGTTCCTTTCCTCCGCACGCTTAGTATCAGACTCTGGACCCCCCATGCCAGGCCCCATCTCTGTATAAAGTGTATTGCATGGCACAACAGAAGAGCTGGGACGACTTTCGTCCATCGCAACTGCTGTCCCCCTCAGAGGTGCAGCACATGGGCACCCAGGAGCTGAATCGCAGGCTGGCCTGGTCCTACTGCACGTTCTCAGCAGAAAGTTTTCAGCCCCGAGTGGTAAGTGCCTTGTTGCCCTATTTGTCTGTGCACTGAGAGCTCCTTGCTGTCCCCATCCCTTCTGGCATGTGTGCTCTCTAATGTCCTATCTGGTACATGCCTGTTTCTCTTAGGGGTTGACACTGCTTTTCTTATCTGTGGAGTACTGAACACAGGCTGATTTCAGGCTCCTGTTCTATGCTGATTGATTTGTAGCGTACAAAGCTGGGAATTGTCTGATGCTCTTTGCAGCTTCCTTTCTGTTGCAGATATTACTGGGCGTGCTGAGAACTTTCTCCAGGAGCAGCTCCCTCTACCTGCAGGACAAGAGCAGCACACTTCTCTGTGTGATATCCCATAAGGATGGGAGGCCCTTTGCCAATACAGCTCTTATAGGTATGTCCAGCTAAGCTAAACTTGGGCACGCTGGGATTTTGCTGTTTTGCAAGAGGAGATTTGGTGCAGAGATGCTGAATTGCCACTGCCTGCCCTTGTGGCTTAAAAATGAGGAAACCAAGCTTGCTTTTTGTATACTCTCTTATTAGCTCATCTCTCTTGTGCTTGCAGGTGCTCTCTTGCAAGTGGAATCCTACCAACTTGTAGTGGAGAGATTCCTTAAGAGTGATTTCCCCTCCTGGAAACAGCTGGAAAATCTAGAGCATGTAAGGGAGAAAAAAACCAAGTGAGTACCTTTATTCATCGCCTACGTAAAATCATTACACTATGCCAAGGTTACTTAGGTCTAGAGTTAATTGCTTACCCGCATGGCATTTCAGTACCAAAGCAACTCCTTTGCTTCTCACAGGACAGAAGATCTGTATCAGCAATAAATCCATCTTCTCTGTTTTGTTCAAAGCAGCTGGCAGATGCCTTTTTCTGAATACCCATTGGGCAGCCACAGCTGCTTGGATTGCAAGGCTACATGTCAGCAACAGGGAGTGTTACTGCTGCTGCTTCTTGTTTCAGGGTCTACGTGCAGTTCTACTTTGAGGATGCACTAGTTCTCCAGGCTCCTGAAGTACAAATCCAGGATGGTCCTAGGAGCAAAACCAGCTGCTCTTTGCGGAAAAAGGATGATGGCAGCTCAGCATCTGAGCTGGAAATTCCAGAGGCAAAAGTGCTGAAACTGGAGAATGCCAAGCAGGATATAGAGAGAAATGAGAGCTGTCAGAGTGACCAGAGCAGCAGCGGGGAAACCAGCTGCATCTCTTGTCTGTTCTTGGTTACCCAGAAGGAAGGTCTTGGGTTACGCAATTATCAGCTACGCGGAGAAGAATGTGCAGAAGGGCAGGAGCTGCAGCGCAGTTTCCAAGCCACAGTGCTGTGGTTGGGCAGAGCTCACTTCTGGAGCCCTCACAGTAAAACCGTGAATCTACCAGAGCTGGAGGCAACCAACAATCAAGGAGAACAGGACGTGACACAGCAAGAAGTGAGGCCTCAGGAGTGACTGGGGGCGTGGAGGGATAGATAAGGGTGTGAGTTGGCTCCTGAAGGAGCCTGTCTGACAATTAAAGACCCCGATTTCTAATCAATGGGAGGATGTTTTTTGCCGTGGGTACCGATGTATGTTTACGCAGGTAACTTCCTGTCACCCAAAGGGAGTTCTGTCTCTTCTCTGTCAATTTGCTGTAAATGCATCTGCTTTCCCCTGATGGTGCTAACCTCACTTCTTGCACAAGACATCCTCTGCTGGGCGTGCTGTTTTTTCTGGGGCTTTTTTTGTTTGCTTGTTCTCTACCTTTTTGCTAATATCTCTATTCACTTTTTCTCACATCTATTTTTTTTTCTCTCTCCAGGTCCTACTGCTTTTCATGGGGAAGTCACTGCAATGGTTTCCACTTCTGCACTTGGACGGGCTGTATCGCCTCATTGTCCCTCACTGCTCGGTAAGGGAAGGGTTGTCTTGCCTCAAGCAGAATTCTTGCATCTGGGAGATGAGGAGCCACAGAACTGACTGAGCTCTTTTGAGGCTTGGAGTTCACACTCACCTTGCCAAGGATCTGCTTCAGTTCTGTCCTTAGTCAATATCCTTGAAGCTGTGAGTTCACTGTGTGAACTTTATTTTACTTTATTTAAATCTGTTTGTCTATTTTAACCATTGTTTCTTAGTTGGCCCTCTTCGCCTCTACAGCTTTCATCTCCTTTGCCTGAGTGATTTTCTTCTTTGCCTTAACCTGTCACTGTCCTTCCAGGACTTGGAAGTGTTTGACAAACTGTGTCAGCTACCAGCACAGTTTCCACCTGTGCCAGCAAGATTCCGGAATAGATCGGGCTGCCCCACATGCCTGCCTGTGGCAGATACCTGGCACTTGCACCATGAGACGTGGATCTCCTGTCTGACTGAGCGCCAGGTACGCAGTGTCCTGTTGCTCTGAGTTTTCACGGGTGACTTGTAGATCTTTCCAGAACTAGCTCAGAAAACTACAGATAGAGAATGCTGTGTGGACGAGACCATTCTGCTGTAAGCTCCGTCAGATGCCATTAGGGGGCTTGATGTTTTTCTGCCTTGGAATTGATTTGAGGAGGAAGCAGCAGTTGTTTGGTGTAAAATAGTTCTAAGCATTTAGAATTTGTCATCATTCAAACTGGTGGGGCATAGCTATAAACTGCAATCATTTTGAGTCTGTCTCCTTCACTTCTAGCTGGTACCGAGGTCACTGCTGGCAGGCGTGGAGCAGAGAATTTCTTCCATTCCAGAAATACTTAGGAACAGGTACATTGGATCACTTCAGCTTTAGAGAGTGGGGGAGGTGACACAATAAAACCAGAGCTGAATTCTCTATTCTGGGAATATTGTTTGGTTGGGGTCATTTGGGACTACCTGTACACAGGAAGATCTCCAGTTTCTGAAAAATAAAGAGATTGTAGATGGTAGGACTGTACACAACAAGATCATATTTGAGCTATTAATAGCATGTACTAAGTGCCCAAGGTCTCTGCTAAAATCCGGTCAAGATGGAAGCACGAACAGCCATCAAAATGAGGCTCTTTATTTTTTGTTTTGATTTTTTTTTTTTAATGCAACTTGCTCAAACAAGTTCCGAGTTTAGAAACTTTTCTTAACAAAGGATGTTTAATCTGGGGTGATCTGCCTCTACCTAGCGAAATCTTCACTGGTGCCTCAAAGTAAAATGAGTTCTCCTCTGTCTGGCTGCTTCATTTCATCATGGAAAATGAATAGGAATTAGGCAGAAAGGAAAGCTGTGATGTTGGCCCCCTTTTCTTCTTCATCACTGAGCCTGTAGACGCAAAGGGAGGGGGGATCAAGGGACCTTCCTGGACAGGGCATGATGCAGCAAGCTGTCCTGAGTGCAGTATTTCAGGTGCTCAAGGGCAGATTTCCCTACAGGCAGCAACGTGGACTGAACATCACGTTGAGCCTGTCACAGATTCATGCCATATTTCTGAGGGAAATTGTGCTGTTTCTGCCCCCAGCTTCTGTGCACCACTAAGCTACAGTATTGTGATGGGCACATGACCTGTTTTAGCCTTTTTGCCTGCTGCACTTACCTGTTGTTTCGGGGCTTCCTTGTGGAGGGGCAGGTCAGTTGTGTTGGCCTGTCATGGCTGGAGAAATGTGCCTGTAGCTTGCTGTAGGGCCAGGCATGGCCAGCCAGCCCTGGGGAAGTTGGGTTCAGCTTTGTTCCCCTCTGTCCTTTGTAGCTGCAATCTGGGCCAGATCTTTCTCTTCTCCCTTTGTCTTTAGACAAGATCAAACCCCTTGATTCTGTTCTGATCTCAGATTCACAGGTTCCCTCGTTTCTTTCCCTGGTGAAATAGTGGAGAGGAACTTGTGTGCCTCTCCCAGGAATGAGAAGCCATCTACATCTCTCAGTCTCCTACAGCAGAAAGGTAAGGAGGCAGCAGCCCATGTCAGGTAACATAGGTAATAATTCTTGCATCTTTACTTTACAGGAGGCCAATGTACTTGGCTAACTGTGCTTGTATACCTGAGATTAGGTGGAATTATGGCAGGATTCTGCATCCCGTGTCATGATGCGGGTCTGGGAAACTCTGCTTTCTCTGTGTGTAGTGGAGCAGTGATGGCCTCACTGTCATGGGAGGGAAGATAGCTCTAGCAGAGTCAGGTCAGGGTGGACTAGGCTGCTGGCTGTGTGTGAGCTCATGGTGGCTGTGGTTGTGTGTCCCCTTAGGGAGCCTGCTGGCCAGCGATCACAGCGTGAAGCTCAGCGTCTCTGTTGCCCACAGCTCCCCTGTTGTACTCGATGTTTACATGGCTGCCACCTACTTGCAGCATCTTTGGGGTTTGCTGCCTGGGGCCAAGATCCTTTTCCAGAACTTGGAATGCAAAGTCTCAAGGTACTCCTCTCTTTCCACCCAGCCCCTAGCTCTCACCTCTGTCACTGCCTCATAATCTCTCCTCTCCCAAGGATCTGGCACTTTTCTCTCCCTTGTCCTTACCTTCCTGTGTCTTCAGCTTTTAGTATAAATGATTTTCCTACAACATTATGGATTGTTACAGGAAAATAGCACCCCAGCCATTCCAAAAAGACTAGGTAACTTGATTTCTACATTTTTTTTGACATTTACCCTTTTTGTATTGCAGATTCAATAATATCTATTGCACATACATTTCCTCCAGCTGTATAAGCGTCATGTCTTTGCCAGCTTCTCACTTACCTCTTCCTTCAAGGTGAGTCTAGGGTCTCTCCTTTCACTGAGGCCTTTCACTGTCCCACTGTTGCAAGTTTGTCACCTTCTGATCTCTTCTAGTCTTGCAGGAGAATCCTCATCGCCTAATTTAGTGTTTCTGTCCGACTTGCAACTTCACCTACAAAATGTGTCCCAGGCACGGATTTTGTGCCACTTGTCCTGTGTCCTGGCTCTGTCCCTGCAATGGGTTTGCTCACTTTGCAACAGCATCTTCAGAGAGGTACTCAAGCTGCCACAGGGATAGTATGGGAGGAGCTGTGCAGGTGTCTCCTCAGACACATCCTTTGCTACCATTCAGAAGAAACAGTTCCTCTCCCATTTCTACCATCTTTTCTTGCAGAGTGTGAAAAGGACTCACATAATAGAAAGCGAGCAAAATGGCAAACTATTAGTAGTGTGCAGCTGATACCAGGCAAGGCTGCAGCCAGAGCTGGAGGGAAGGGGAAGGTTTTGGGGGGAGAATCCTGCTGTGTTAGAGCTCTGCTGTCCCTACGTTCACTGCTCTTGGGTTTCGTTGCTGTTTTTCTCCCCATACAAACTCTTCCCAAGATGCTCTTTGGAAGGAAATCCTTAATCCAATGCCTCCTTCCATAGGAGGCTTAAAAGAAGCATAGGCCTTTGCCTTCTCTCTCACATAGCCCCCCATGCACAGCTGTAGCTTTACTCTTCCTTCAGGGGAAGTGCACCCGGCACAATCCACCCTGCCCATCGCACATAGGAGTGAGACAAGCCAGTGCACGGTAAGTGCTGTAGAGGCTGGAAGTGGGAAGCGGTGGGAAGATGACACCATTTAAGGGCGGGAAAGAAAGGCAGGCCGAGGATGGGCAGTGGTCGGAATAACAAAGGTAGATGTTGAAGTTCATCTTCCCGTGAACAAACCTTCTCTCTTCACTGATATCTGTTTGCTCATGAAAGAGCAAGGCCTTGTCCTTCTGACCTCCTTCCGCTTTGAACTTGGCTTGTCCTGTCTGTAGGGTGCTGGTGGAAGACGGAACAGGCGAAGCGCTGGTGCTGTGTAGGAACCAGCACGTAGCAGCAGTGCTGGGTCTGGGCTCCCTTGAGTGGGAAGCTGTGCAGAACTGTGTGCAGAGCAGAGGCAGAGTGTCCATCCAGCACGGGGAGGCTACTGGAACGGGGGTGAGTAGCTTATTCTGGCAGTGACTTACAGCGTGCTGGCCCAGATTCTCTGTTGGGCTGGGTTTTCCCTACTTTGCTACAGGCATTCCTGTGGTATTTTGTCTCCCTCCACAAATTCACTGGCAGCAATCTATCTCCTTCCTCAGTGTTTAGAGGAAACCGAGGATCATATCGCCTGCTACCTAAGGAGCTTGTGCAGGAGTCCTCTCATCTGTCGCCCTATCCTGCTGGATTTCAGCCTAGACAGGAAGCCCTCCAAGATCCTGCAGCCTGGTAAGCACTGTGGCTTGTGTACTGCTCAGCTTGGGAAGGAAGGGAGGAATTGCCCTCACTAGTCATGATCTTTTGAAGATCATGTAACACAGTGTGTAAGGTCATGGTGCTGCTGGTGGAAAAATCACATGGCCCAGTGCATCAGCTACCTGAACAGCACAGTTCAGTGATTCATACTATGTAAAAAAAAAAAAAAAAAAAAATCTGTTTCCTCCAAGGCGGAAATTTGGTGGCCAAATGCATTTATCTGCTTTCATATTGCATTCATTAATCATCCTGTCCTCTGTGGTTTAGCAGATGCCATGCAGCTGTTGCAAGGCCTTCCCTTTCCTGCCGCCAGTAACTTTCACAGTGCTGGAGGGGACCAGGAGCCCTGTGCAGAGTTGTTACAGCTTTTCTCCTTCCACTTCTAGCTCCACTACAGCTGAGGAATTTTCGGTGCGGTGAAGTGGAGTTCGTGTCGCAAGTACCACCTCGACCAAGCCTGCTGTGCCTGAATGTGGAAGAAGTAGAACAAAAAGCCTTATGCTGTCTCAACAGTGAGAGAATTAGGAGGTCATCTAACTGCTGCTGAGTGTGAGGCACTGCTTAACTCCTCTGCCAGTAAGAAATATGGAGAGTGTTAATAATGTGGAGAAACCTGAGGCTGGCAGCTTTTTATTTTTCTCCTTCACATTGAAGAGCGCAGGGGCCTGTGAGCACTGAGCCAAGGTAACCAAGAGGCTGCTGTGACTTGTGGAATTCCTGAGTGGTCATTCTGGACCATTGCGGAATTCCTGAGTGACCGTTCTGGTCACCTGGACTTCATTTTAGGGGAGATATGTTCAGTATCTCCCACATGGTAACCATTGCTTTGGGCCTACAACACACAGCGTGCATATATCGTGTCTGCTTATTTACAAGATATTTACATATTTTGTGGAAATAAAGCTATTAGAAATACGATTTAATATGAAAACATATATTGTATTATTTAAGGTTTCCTTACCTGTATGGGGAGCTGACACAGAATGTGTATCTGTGGTTTATGAGACAGGTATTTTGCAGATCACTTACTATCTTCATGGGAAGCTGTATAGTTTCCGGAGGAACTTCTGCTTAACTCAACTGGAACAATTAGGCAGTGATTTTTTTTTTTTTTTCAATTAAAGCATTTCCTTCCTCAAAAACAGAGGGGAAGTGAATAAATCACAGTCTGGGGACCAAATCTCACTAAGTAAGTGTGCCTGAGCAGCATCCTATCCTGTTTCTGCAGGGTGTAGATCACTGATGTTCGCCTCTGCTCCAGCACATGTTTTGTAAGTCCACTCATCCTGCAGTGCTCACACTGTGCACCTCTGCACCTCCTGCAGCACACACACCACAGACCTCCACTTCTCCTGCCTTCTCTTTGCTGTGGACCTCCACTAATTCTACAGGGCACAGGCATCAGCCCTTCCTCCAGCACGCAGGTTGTCAATGTCTGTTCCTCCAGCGTACCGGTCATGGATGTTGGCTCCTCCTCCATTGCACAGGCCCCAGACCACCACTTCTCCACAAGCACACAGTCTGCAGATGTTTGCTCCTCCACCACACAGGCCCACAGGCTGTGGACCATTGCTCTTCCTACAGTGAACCTACAGGTCCTGAACATACGCTCCTTTTACAGCACACTGCCCGCAGATGTTCGCTTCTACTGCAGTTCACAGGCTCCAGCTGTTAGCCACAGCCGTATGCCTCTTCTCCAGCATACAGACCGTCATTGTCTGCTCCTTCAGCATGCAGACCATGGATGTTGCTTCTTCTACGTGCAGACTATGGGCGTTCGATATTTCTGCACCACATAGATCACACACATTAGCTTCTTTTTCAATGTGCATGCTGCGGGTGTCTGCTCCTCCTCCAGCACAGTATCCGTGGAAGTCAACTTCTCCAGCTCAGAGGCTATGGACATTGGCTGGACTTACAGTGTGTGGGCCCTGAGTTCAGCTTTTCCTCTAGCACACTGGATCTGGATGTCAGCTCCATCTCCAATGGACAAGACACTGATATCTATTCCATTTCCAGTGCGCAGCATGCAGACATTCACCACTTCTCCAGCACATGCACCACAAACGCTTGCTCCTCTGACAATGGAGATAAGGCAGACATTTGCTCCTTCTCTAGCACGCTTTCTTCTTCTTTGCTGCTTCTCCGGCTCCCAGTGTCCCATGCCCACTCCTTCTCCATAGGGAAGGCCCTGGATGTCCACTGCTAATCCAGTGCACAATCTGTGGATGTGCAGTGCTTCTCCAGTATGCAAGCCATACTCTTCATCTTAACCTTAGTACTCAGAATGATCTGAAGTGGCTCTGGAGGCCAATAGACCTAGTGTGGGCTTAAACATAAATGTGGTCCCAAAAGCAATCTGCTTATAACTCTGCATTTCCTTTGGCATGCCCTTTTTGTCCACTCCACATGGACTACTAAGTGTTATCATTCTCTTAACCTTAAACCTTATGCTAGCTTTTAGCCAAATCTCAGGTCAGCCTGGAGGCTGAGGCCACCTGGCCTAGTACTGGCTGAAGGGCAAGTGATGTCCTAGAATCAATCTGGATGTAGCACTACCTTTCCTTTTGGCATGCCCTTTCCAGCTCCACTCCCCATGGGACTTCCTCTCTCTTAACCCAAACTATAACCCTAGTATTCACCCAAATCTCCTGTGGGTCTGTAGGCTGAGCCCACTAGGCCTGGTACTACTTGAATGGCACATGATGCCCTAGAGCCAATAATGGTGTATGGCCGTGTTGCGTTAGCATGCCATTTCTAGCCCCGCTGCCATTGGGACTCCAGACTTTCTCTTCATCCAAACTGTAAGGACTCAGAATTATCTCAAGTGGCTTAGGAGGCCAAATAGGTCTAATGCTGGCTCAAAGGTTAATGTTATCCTAGAAGCAATCTGGATATAGCGCTGCCTTTCCTTTGGTATGCTGTTTTTAGCCTCTTGTCTCCATGATGCTCTAGCCTCTCTGCCTCTCTTATCCCTAATGTAATCCTAACCCTCAGGTAAATCTCAAGTCAGTCCAGATGCTGAGGCTGTGAGGGCTAATCTTGGCTAAACAGACACTGTTGTCCTAGAATCAATCTGGATATAGCACTACATTTCCTTTGGTATGCCTTTTCTAGGGAGATATGATTATGAGGAAACATCTTGTGTTGCCTGAGTATGATCCTGTGCAAGGTGTTCTAGATAACACTGCTTGAGCAGGCAGAACTGTCTATAAGGATTTCAAGGTCCCTTACAACCTGAAACGTTCTGTGATTCTTATGGATAAGGCTTATGGGACAGACCATTTGGGGTGACATTGTTGTGGCTCATTGCTACAGGTCACAAGATCAGGAAGAAGCACATTCATTTTCATATTTTCATTATCTTTTTTTTTTTTTTAATTATTCTCTCTTTAGCGCTCAAGAAGTATATTGTCACGCTGGTAATTTTAAAATGACTCTATGTGATTAGAACGGTTGCCACATCAACTTGTCCTTCATGCTTATTCGCTCCACAACTGGCATGTTTTACATGTTGAAAGGAAGCAATGATGCAACAACAATTTGGGAAATCAATATTTAGTAAAATTTCAGTCAAGCACAGCATCAAGAACTGAACTTCCAAGTTGGATTTTTTTTTTTGCACAAGATTGAAGGATCATTTTTCATTGTATGTAACATTTGTGCTTAGAATCATAGAATCCTTAAGGTTGGAAGAGACCTCTAGAGATTAACCCCCCTGCGCACACAGGGTCACCTACAGCATGGGACACAGGGCTGCGTCCAAGTGGGTTTGAAAAGCTCCGAAGGAGGAGATTCCACAGCCTCTCTGGGCAGCCTGTTCCAGGGCTCTGGCACCCTCACTGTCAAGAAATGTTTCCTTAAGTTCCTGGGGAACTTTTGGTGCCTCAGCTTGTGGCTGTTTCCTCTAGTCCTATCACTGGCCACCACAGAAAAGAGGCCGCCCCCTCCTCCTCACTGCCTCCCTTGAGGTATCTATAGACACTGATCAGGTCCCCCCTCAGCCTCCTCTTCTCCAGGCTGAACAGGCCCAGCTCCCTCAGCCTTTGCTCATAGGGCAGATGTTCCAGGTCCCTGATCCTCCTTGTAGCCCTGCGCTGGACTCTCTCCAGCAGCTCCACATCCCTCTTGTCCTGGGGAGCCCAGAACTGGACACAGTCTCCAGATGTGGCCTTACCAAGGCTGTGTAGAGGGGCACAATCACCTCCCTTGATCTGCTGGAGACGCTCTTCTTAATGCACCCCAGGATCCCGTTGGCCTTCTTGGCCACCAGGGCACACTGCTGCCTCATGGTCATCTTGTCATCCACCACGACGCGGAGGTCCCTCTCTACAGAGCTGCTCTCCAGATCAGTCCCCAGCCTGTACTGGTGTTTCTGGGGTTATTCCTGCCCAAGTGCAGGACCCTGCACTTGGCCTTGTTGAACTTCATGAGATTTTTAACCACCCAGTTGTCCAGTCTGTCCAGGTCCCTCTGGATGTCAGCTACTCATCCCAGTTTGGTATAATCAGCAAGCTTGCTGAGGGAGCACTCCAGCCCTTCATCCAGGTCATTGATGGATAAATTGAACAGGACTGGGCCAAGGACCGACCCCCGGGGGACACCGCTAACTACAGGCCTCCAACTGGACTCTACACCACTGATCACAGCCCTCTGAACTCTGAATTGCTCACTGTGCTCATAAGTGCTTGATGCTGCATGGGACAGTGAGTGATTCTGAATGGAAATTCTAACAAAATGACAGGTTCATTTTGTCAGTACCAGTTCATATGTCACTGAAGCAGCCTTACAAATGTAGCTTTGGAATTGTCCTGAAAGAATGAAATTGCTGTGGTTACTACTGATGAGAAACTTCTTTTGATGGTAATCTAATTTAGTACATCTCTTCATTTCAAAATTTTATTTATTTATTTATTTATTTATAGAACTGTGTCCTATAAATAGTCAAGTTAACAGAATTGCCTTTTAAGATTACAAAGGGAATCTGATAAGCAAAGGATCTTTCTCAAGCTCCTTCCAAAAAGACATAGTTAGGTAGACCACTTGTTCAGACTGCTAACATTGCCGCCTGGTAAATCGTGTTTGCGTATCTGATTGCACCACAGTACACACAGAAAATAAAAACATGCCATGTTCTTTCAAGAGTTATTGAAAGGTTTCTTCCCACTAAAAACTGTTTTATCTGTGAACAAAAATTTGAAAGCATGATCAGACCCCGCCAATCTGGCATTCAGCTTGAGTATCTAGGCTGGCTTCTAAGGGAAGATATACCCCATGAGGAAGGGAAAGCAAAAATGAACACATAAATACTGAGGAGCAGGCTTGGCTCTGGGCACATACTAAGCAGACCACTACCTACTTAGTTCTAAGCAGCAGGCTGTGCAGATCAGTGAAGTGGTTTATGACTTTCCCTAGCAGCACAGCCCTGGAAAAACCAAGGTTAATACTGCTTCCAAGAACTGGGAAAGGTCCAGGATATAGCACTGTTGCTGGGAAGCTTTATTTTATCTCCATCCCCTCATTCTCACAGTACTGAAAATGTGATTCATTCTACACTAGAGTCTCATGCTTGCTGTGCTCATTAAAGCCCCTTACCCACATAGGTGAAAATCTGGGGAACTCCTACCTGCATGAAGGAAGGTGATAGGGGAGAGGGTTCATCTTACCTCTAAATGTTTCCCTCATGGAAGTTTATTTGGAGTGGGGCTCTCCAGGGTTTATGGATATATACATATATATATATATATAAAAGAATATATATATATAGGATATAAAGGATCTCTGTCCATCTCACTGAAGTACAAAGAAAGATGATGCTAAAGTGTGAAGTTTCAAACTTACAAACCCCTTGGTGAAATAGTAAGGATGCTGTTACACATTTCTCTCTGCCATCCACTCCTGGGGTGACTGCTTCCCTAGCACCAAGTGTGCTTTCTTTCTTTCTTTCTTTCTTTCTTTCTTTCTTTCTTCCTTTCTTCCTTTCTTCCTTTCTTCCTTTCTTCCTTTCTTCCTTCCTTCCTTCCTTCCTTCCTTCCTTCCTTCCTTTCTTTCTTTCTTTCTTTCTTTCTTTCTTTCTTTCTTTCTTTCTTTCTTTCTTTCTTTCTTTCTTTCTTTCTTTCTTTCTTTCTTTCTTTCTT
>NW_020455954.1:3319797-3390970 GCF_003342845.1 Nothoprocta perdicaria
TCTCTCTCTCTCTCTCTCTCTCTCTCTCTCTCTCTCTCTCTCTCTCTCTCTGATTATTGCACAGCTGCAGCTCCCATCCAGAAACTAGGCAAAAAGCTCTTGCTAAGGAGTTGCAAAAGCAAGAGTCGGCAACAACAGAGACATCATAAACAGCAGGGAACTAGTTTTGTCAGCAAAGGACCATAACATAGAGCCGCGCTTGGGACTGCATTTCTGTAGCAGGACCCAAAACTGGATATCACAGTTTTACCTTCCCTCCTGGGCTCAGGCATATGTCCACCCTTTCCCTTTCACTGGCTCATCTTACTGTGCAGCTTCAGGGTTCAAATCTGCCATCTCAAGCTCCCTGAATCGCCTTACAAGAGAGGCAGATGAGAACTGAGGCCAGCACAAGAGAAGAAACACAAATGCTGTGCTGTTGACTTGTTTATGTTGTCATAGTACCGCAGCTGCTGTGGGTTTTTTTCATCTACACAAGTAGTTCCCCTCATGTTATCACGGAAAATTAATGAAAAAAAAAAAAAGAAATTCAATTAAAAATAGTAATACAGACTGCCCACACTGACCTCTGAACTGAACTCATAGAAGCAAAAGGTCTATGGGCAGAGGGAGGAATGTGTAGGAAGAGGCAAGTTTGGAAGTGCCACATATGATAGTAAAATACAAGGAAAGAAACCAAACCGGTAATACAAAACAGAACTATTTTTTAAACTATATTTTAGTGATATTGACATAGAGTCAAGCCTTTCCTAGTTACTAGTAACCAGATGGATGCTAAAGTCAGGGCAGATATTATGACTTCCTCTTAAGTATGAGTACACGGGGCAGGAAATTCTAGTCATTATCACCTCAAATGGCTTCTGCGTTGTGCCTTTTAAAAAAGAACTCCTTCTCCACAATTCATTTACTGTTAACTTAAACTCTAAAACAAAGAAATAACAGATTTTTAGTAGATGGAACCAAAGAAGAAATGTCAGGTCTACAGTATCCCAGCTTGAACAAAAGAAGCATGTATGAAACCTGTATAAAGATATTCAGATTGCCTAAAGATTAGCCTATTTTATAAAAGTCCATTTATCTTGCTTTATTGCTTGCAATTCAGATACCAGTCATACCCTTCAAATGAAAACTTCATGTCTGCTTACATTAAACCCATATAGAGAAAGCACTGGAAGTAAACACGCTCCGGTAATTTAAAATTTACTTCAAGCATTCTAGAGATGGTGACAGACAATCCCCCAAAGTCTTTACTGGCACTAAAAAAGCCTGGTTGCAAGTGTTCTGTGGTACAACCCACTTGCATGTAGTACAGGCAGAACTCCTTGTCGACTAGCTTCAGTAGAAGCATGCACTTCTTGTCAGGGAATTTATTTTAACAGATCTTGCAAAGACTGTGTGTGTTGCTGAAATAATTACCTCTTCATCAAAACAGACCATTTAAAGGGAATGGAGAAGCAGGAAGGCTCAATCTCACATTTGACATGCAAACATGAAATGTTCTACATTTTGACACACACCCACAAAAAAAAACCCTCCCCAGCATGCACAATCATAAAAGTCTCTTTTCCATAGAAAATGATGCTTCCACGTGATGCTTAGTTCTAAATAATAATAATAATAACAAGAACAATAATCAGACTAGTTTTATAATAGCTTTATCCTTTTGCACTGAAAAGACTGAAAGATTCTATGCAGCCACGTTGCTATGGCAGGATCAGAATCATAGAAACTTGGCAGAACACCACACAGCTGGAATATGCCCTTAAGTGCATGCAGGCTGTTCAGGAAGCCTAAGCTGTCAGCAAAGGAGATGGGTTACATTATTGAAAGAGCCAGGTAGGGGTGCCGTGTGTGCTCCTGGCAGGGTCAGATGCACAAATGCAAGGCACGCTGTGGTAAATACGGAGCATTTAGTGCCTCTGTGCCTGAGTGGCGGCTTCCCCAGTGATTTCCTGATGGAGGCAATAAGGAGGTGGGAGAGTGCTGACTGAGTGTCAGTCCACTGCAAGGGAAGAAGGCTGGACGGGCACTGAAGGTAGTTTTCATGCACGGTAAGCACTGGAGTTCCTCGCCAGTCTTGATTCAAAGCCCAGGTGTGGTGCTGCCCTGGCACAGGCCCTGCCACGTGGCTTTGGGGCTATGGGTCTACATGCCCTGTTGCTGCTCCTTTTCCCATGGGATGGTCTGGCTATCCTCCATCGCCTCTGTCCTCAATACTCTTCTGTGCTTTCCCATATAATGCAGCCCCACGATGGAAAGTGAGTAACAGCATGTACCAATTTTCAGGAGGGCCTGCAAGGGCAAGGGTGTGTGCAACATAATAGAATCAAAACATAACATAAAACAACACAACATAAAACAACACAAAAGAAACATGAGTACGAGGTGGCCCAGTGATTCCATCAGGGAGCCAAACTGAATAATTGGCTAGGCATCTCTGCCGTTCCACTGTATATATTGGATAATATTTTTTAAGTGTCTGATCATTCTCAATGGATGTTGGTTCATCAGTAATGTTAAACCAGCATGTCCTGTTGGAGTCATAGCATCTGTGGTCATATCGCACTAGGAGACAGTCGATCACTAGTTGGGTTTGTAAGCATTCCTTGCCATACTGCTCCCAACTCTTAAATATTGGGCTGGGCTTAAATATGGACTGGGTCCATATTTAATTGATGGTCAATTCACTAAGCAGGACATGGAAAAGCCAAACATATTTTATGTTAGGAGCTGCCAAGAGCAAGATAATAATGAAATGTGGGGAAGAAAATAAGCCTTAAATCCTGCTCACTTCTGGATGTTAACTGCCAGACATCCAGCTAATATCACACTGAATTGCCTGCAGAGTTTAGACAGACCTACGATTAAGCAGCAACTTGGCAGTAGTGCATTTTCAAATATGCCCATGTAAAATGGAACATAAATTTAAACTCTGGTGCCCTCTGCTGCATTTTGCTCTTACAGTCCAGATCCTCAGTTGTTACAGTAAATAATTTAAGGAGATGAATCGCAGTAAACGGTTTCAGAAGTATGAATGGGAATCTTGATTACAGAAATTGATCCTCAATATGCTTCTGTTGCAAAATGTGCTTTGAATCTAGATTTAACAAACTTCTGTAAAATGTATGTTTCCAGTTTCTACACTCTTTTTCTTACATGGCATGTTTTTATGTCTCATATTTCTGTTGATGTTAATGAATGAAATATTTGCTTGAGTTTGGGAGCCAATGGCCAATAATGAACTAATAACTTATAGTAATTCATGTAAGAGACCATATTTATGATACTGTGCTAGACGAGTGGAACCATTTTGCTTTGATTTTAAATGTCCCTCTTGAATTCATTAGGCTCCACAAGTTCAGAAAGCTGGAGGATCTTCAAAATACATATGTAACTTCTGGAAAGAAAAAATAATGGTAAGCAAAAGCTTTTCGGATGACCAGTTAAAACTGCTCTGCTTGAGAGCAGGAAGAAAAAAATAATGGATCGTGGTAAAGAGACAAAAAAAAAAAGAGAGAAAGAGGAGTGTTTTCAAGATAACACTGGTGGAACACTTAAGGATGCTAAAAAGCAACTTGATTGTGAGAAGGTGAAAAGCTCTCCAAGGTTTAAAGTACTTTTTCCCAAGGGCAAAATTATCAGATGGCTGCAGAACTTGTTTTCATATGAAAAACAAGATAATATGAAAAACAAGGTGTGTTACCATTTCTTCAGGTGAGGGGAAAAAAGTGAATTTCTGCCACAGGGAATATCCAGAACTTCACCCATGAAATTAGAATTACACATGACAGAAAAGTTGTAATTAATGAAAAGGGATGTAGAAAGGGAACAATGCAAGTAAAACAGAATGTGGGGTGTGTCATTTCTCATGAATCCACAGTTGTTTCATGTCATTCAACAGACAAATACAGTAGCTATAAAGTTGGAAACCCAAATGCCTGAAAGTATACGTTGATTTGATATGCAAGTCATAAATTGGAAGGTTGTTTTTCAGAGACATTTCAGGAATGAAGTTGGCTGCTTGACTTTTTAAAAATTGGGGTAGTTATTTAAATGCTTGAATACAATCTCAGTAACCAGATTTAGCTATTTCTTTTTTTTTTAATAATTATTGTTCTTGAAAATACAGGTTAGAATCATACAGCCACTGTCCTTTGATATGTATATTAGTGAGAAGCTGCTTCCATTTGTTCAGTGATACAGTTAGAACAAAAGTTCAAAGAAAGTTCAAATTGCACAAAGGTTTTTTTTTTTTTAATCCATTCAGGAAAAGGAACATAGTTAAATAGGGAAGAACTGATGCATAGGTACATGTAAAAGATAAGTTTTCCCAAGCTACATTTGGCTACATTTGGCTATGTGTGAGATAAATCAGTGACATAAGGCCTGAAAACTGAGACTTTATGGAGCTTGTTCTCTGCCTAGGCAACTAATATCTGAAGGGCATCAAATACAAGTTCTGGAGTAGAACAACGTTCTGGAAAGCCTTAATACTTTAAATACAGAATAGCCATCAAAAATTCATTGCAAATATTAAACATGTTGATAAAAAAAAAAAAAAAAAAAAGATTATTACTCTGAAGTACTTATAAGCTAAAGAAATGGCATCAACTGCCTTCTCAACACTTTCACAGGTCAGCAGAGCTGGGAAGAAATTAAGATGTTTGACCATATAATTTTATTTTGTACTGCTGTCACACTAAATACGCAAAAATGAATTGCATTCTTTTTCAACGTCAACATTTTCTTTTCTGTTTCAGAACAAAAATAACTTGCAAATCATACAGTTGAACTGTTGAGCAAAGCTTCCCATCATGAATTCCTTACGCTTTTGGTGAATGACAGTCAGTTATGCAAACAGTACAGTGGCATGTTCAAGCCAAAATTATGTTCTATGGGGGTAAATAATAAGCTTCCTTAGGGTTGTTATAGTCTGTCCTGTAAATGTCTCGCTTAAATATGTCTAAACAAATGTATGTAATGTCTCAGATGTATATAACATATCAGAAGAAGCTACTGAGATGAGGCAACTGCATGTGATATAAATTGTACAATTTCTAAATTGTTTAAATTTGTGTGTTTTCTAAAAAATGTCCTCAGATTATTCTCTAGATTCACAAATGTATTTTACAACATTAAGGAAACAAATCTGACCAAAGATAATTTAAAAAATGCTCTCACTCTTGCAAGTCTCACCAGACTTTATAAAATAATCCCACCAATCTCTTCATGCAGATTGAGAGGGTGAGAACAGGTGGCGCCAGCACCATAAGGTGAAGGTAAATAGGCTTGGATTCTGTGTACTTGAATGAAAAATGAATTCCTCAGCAGAAGATTACTCACAGAGAATTTTGATTCCAATTAAAGCAGATTTTCCTTTTGGTTATGTATCTCTGTTCAACAGATGCACCACCTAAAATTTTCCTTCAAATGGTGATTTAGCTATCAACTTTCAACAGTGTTTGAGAAATGAGCCATCAAAGGCCCGGTTCACTTCCTAATGGATGCTTATGGATGTCTAGGTGGTGGAGTAGCGGATACTATCTCAGTTCTTACACATATATGTTCTCTTACATTGAGTATAGCAGGAAAGTACCAATATTGGTACTGTGACTTATTCTAGAGCTGTTGTTTATAAGAGGCCTCAGACAAGACTGCACCAAAGGATGTAATTTTTGCGGAGTTACTGGTACATCCTGTAATATAGACAAAGGATCCTAGGAATATAGACAAAACAGCAAAACATCATTTGAAAGGAATAAAAGGAACATTGTATCTTGAAGGAACTGGCTGAAACTTGTCAATGAGATGGACTTTGGCACCCTGAGCCAAAATGAGGCATATATGGAAGTAAGCAGCAAGAGTTTGTCAAAAAGACACGGAAAGATGACCACCAGGGGTTCCAAAAGACCACCAAAAGCCATGGAAGGGACAAAGGGAGCATGTGCGTGAGGGTGGGCCGTATTGTAGTGAGCTCCAGGAAATAGAATGGTTATGTATGATCATTCTGGGAAATCTAATGCATATGTATGTAACAGGGTGATATAAGCTTTGGCTGACACAACATATGGCATGCATGATAGGAGAAGCGATCCCCCGTGCATCTGGTGCCATAACAAAGAGAATGTTGCCTTCTTCTTCACGTTTGTGTTCAGAGGTTCATTCCTCATTTCAGTGACAGTGTGACACACCACTAGAGGGGTATCTGAGATGCTTTCAGTTTCCAGGGTTAGTTGTACTGAATTTCAGAGACCATCATTTTTTCAAGAGTTACAATTTACTATTGATAAGAAGTTTCAACGGAGCTGAAAGTGTAGCAAAGCTAGAAATAGAACTGAAATACATATATATATACACAGAAATATTAGAGCTGTACAGCTAAATTATAGATGCACTCTTGCCTTATCCTCAAGGGACTACCTTTTAGTTTTCCCCAGTTTCTCAAGCAAACAGGTATATGGCATGCAGACATTTAAGGGCCATCCTTCTGGTTTACATTTTCCACGTTTTTTCTTCACCATGCCATTGACTTCATGGTGTCCCCACTGCCAAGTGGATATTTAGCTCCACAGGCCTGCTGATTCTTGGTCCAAGTCCACACCAAATGTACATGGCTTACTCTCTTTTATATCCACTCAAACCAATGCCTGCCCAGAGTTATACCAAAGTTCTAGTGCTCTACTCAATAACAACGTGCATATCAATAGGTATAGAGTACTCAACCACCTCACTGATACACTACATCCATTAAGAGGTCATTCTGTGGGGAATTGCTCCACCATACCTAGATGCTTACGGCATGGGTCACCAGAGTCCTTTCTCTCTTGTCTGGTCTTGTCAATGATGAGGCCATTAGAGGGTGTACCTCTAGGTGACAACAACTCCATAATGTAGTGATTCTGGGCATGTTGCTCCCGAGGTTTTTGTGAGGTGCAGCCCAGAACTAATCTGTCTTTTATGGGCTGCACTACGCAGGAGGGCCACACTTGCCTGTGTGACACCTGCCACAGAACTGAAAAGAGTGTCTGTAGAGCTTGGCATAAACTAGAAGAGCAGAGAATAAAAGTGTGCTTGTCCCTGATGTAACTTGATATGGAGACACATTTCACTTACTCCCTACTAAACACATATGTGTTTATTCCATATTTTGTGGAATATTTGCATAAGATGAACTTTTACATATACACGTGTGCACAAATACACGCAAATGTGTTGTTTTCTAGTAAAAAGGATCTACGATATTCAAAGCTCGACTGTTTCACTGCTTTCAAAGGAATGTGTCACAGATGGAACAAAAGTCTCATATCTTGGCTGATTTTCCCAAGCCCGTGAGTGTTTCTGACAACACTCTTGAAAGCATAATGCTTTGCTAATGGGAAATTGTGGCTGTCTGCTATTTTCTTCCCTAAGGATGTTCCATACACTATGCCAACAGAGCTCTTTGTTGGAGGAACTCTAGGAACTGATTCTGACACCAGAAAAAAACAAAGTGGTTACTTTGCAGTTAGAGTATTTTCTTAATCTTCTTCATTAAGCAGCAGCACAGTTATACTATTAAAATGGTGATAATAGAAGAATGGGAAAAAAGTTGTTAGGCTGAAGCTTGAACAACAAAAGCTGCAGTTGCTTTCAGACAAAGATTTGTGTAACTATAGCCTGATTAACAGAAGAGGAAAAAAAAAAAAGGAAGCCATATATTTCGTTGAACAACAGTTATAAAGCAGCTGTTCCTACACAAGCAGTATCAAAGAAGTATAGCTGCACATTTGTTGATCACTTGCTTCTGTATTATGAAGGCATTCATGTATGTAGAAAATCTTTTCTGTCTACGTGTTTTATGACTATCTCTTAACTTCTTTCCTTGACAAAACACGTTGGGCACGTTTTGTGAAAAATGCATTTTTTGACTCTAGCATCCATAACTGTAGCATCTGTAAGTAAGCTCATATTTTCCTTTAGATGAATGGTCAGCACTTTGGAGAAAAAAAAATCTTCTGTTTTTCTTTCTTTCTATTGTATACGGACAATATATTTTTAAACTTTTTTTTCTCCTTAATGACTCTGTCTATTTCTGATTGGTAAATATAATAATTTTACCACACTGATTTGTTGGAGTAGATGAACAATCATCACTAATAGTCATTTTAATCCCATCTTTCTCTTTTCTCTCTATTGCAAACTGGCATATTAATAATTTTACCATGCCTGATTTTCTTTCCACTGTCATGACAAGGAACAGACAACCTTCTTGCTTTTATAATCAAATTCTTTAGAATTTTTTTAAAAAGGAATAGCCTGCCTGACATGTTTTTTCTTTGAAATCTGTGATTCATCCTCATCAAGTTTAAAAAATAGCGTATGAAATGAGTAATCCTTCTTACTGGCTGTAGTCAGGTAAATTGGAAAGCAGTAATCTTTTCTTTTGCATACCTTTCTGAAGGCATTTCATGCACACATGCATGTGCTTATTTGAAAATCTAACATGAGAAGAATAAGCACATGGAAAAACTAAGCTCTCTAATGAAGTGTGATCATGGGACTGCTCTAGGGGTAATGTTTTACTCTCTTTGTTAACTTCCCTCTTTTTTTTCCCCCCTATTCTCATAAAAGTGAATCATCTGTGAATAATCTGTGAATAATTAGTTCAAATTTTGTTCCTGTCACTGTGAATTTAAACCTATACAGATCAGGTTGTGCTGCAACAAGATTCTGGCCGATATCAATTTCCCAAGAAATGATCTATTTTGCCTTGTTCCTTGTACAATCTGTCTCATTCCTCATATTTCAAATGAAACTGAATAGCTGTTCATGTACAGTCCTCCACGAGATCAGCATATTGAAGAAGATCAAACTGGTTGTTGGAAATGCCAGAGGTATGACTAGCCAACATAAGGCTTTTAAGCAGCCCAAGTATGAATCCTGTACAAGAAAAATATCACATGGGCAGCAGTGGGACTATCCTGGCACCAGAGCTGTCAAATAATCCAAATCCTTGGCTGTACGACAAATTTAGCCATCAGGAGCTAGCTAACTTTTTGCACAATTAGCATCTTGGTTACTCATGTTTATACTTCAAGCTTGCTCTTTCATACCCTATGTAGTGGCCACTCACAGAGTTATGACCATACCTTACCTGTGCTCATGGACTGGCTTTGTGGCCTCAGGGATTAAGATTGTAGCGTGATTTCCACAAACTCAGAAAACTAGTCACAAACATTCTAAAACGGGGACTAGGACTTACTTTATGCTATGAGCGTGAAAAAGGCCTCAGAAACAGATCTAACTGTTCTTGCTTCTCTATCAATGATTTGAGTGTCTGGATACACAATTGCAGAAACAGGTGGTGCACATGGAATATAAGTTCTGCGGTGGTTTAATTTATGAGGCTGCCAATATCTGTCAGGCTTGCTGAAAGCTGGAATATTGAGAGAGAAATTCAAGGCTTTAATTGAGAGACCAAAGAAAGCCCAGTTACTACTTTCCTTTTCCTCCCATTTTATTTTTTCTTTCTTTTTTTTTTAAACCTACCTTTGTCAAAAAATAATAGTGAATAATCTGAATTAAGCCAAAACATGACTTTAAGTCATTTTTTTAGTCTTCCTTATCTTTCTTATAAAACAAATATTTAATATCAAGCTCTGTTTGAACGAAGTTTCACAGTACAGGAAAACCTATTTATCCCCATAGTAAGAGAAGCCTATTCTGACCTCTACACTTCAGAAGCAGCAGAATAGTGATGGCAGAAGTTCCCCAGGATGAGATATTAGTCAAAGATTATCCCAGCATTAGCATTCTCTAGAAGATAATTGTTAAGTTGCTGAAAATTAACAAAATTAATATTTAACATAGTGGCCCCTTTGGCAATATCTCTTAAAGGTCTGAGACAAAACCTTTGAAAACAATACAGGAATAATAGGAGCAAAATCCAAATACACAGTGGAAGTCTTCATAGTTTAAAGACATACATTTTCATTTGTTTCAGAATCTTGCAGCTACCTGCAATGTCAAAGAAATGATTTTAAAAATAGCTTCCTCAGAAAAATCAAACTATGATTAAAACTAATTTAAAGTTTCTAAGTACCTCCAATGACAAACCTTTTCAAAACTTTAATCAGCACTAAAAATGATTAGTCAAAAGTGAGTTGAACTAGGTAATTTTAAGAGATTCCTTCCAACCTCAGTGATTCTTTGGTTCAGTGATAACAGCTAAAATTTAAAGATACTACAGAAAGCACATTCTGTGTTTGGAAAGCATTTGGACAACATCTTCAGCACATGATTTTCCAAATGCTGAGACCTTGACAAATTTGAAAAAGATGTCAGAAACTCAGCCAATAGTAGAGGTCTGCACTGGGCAATGGATTGCTGTACACAGATCCTAGATGTAGTGCAGACTGGAATCAGTGATCTGACATGGGCAGAACAACACCATTTGGAATATCAGCTATGGAAAACTGTTATCTGCTCATATTTAACTCACACATTCAAATGATTCCTCTCTTGCTGGTATCCTCCCAAAGAGGCAAGAGGTATCCTCCCCAAAGTCTGGGGAGTTTCCCCCTGGCTGTGCTACCTGTAATCAGTTCTGTGGGGCTCTAGTTGCAGAAACATTTTTTTGTTTGTTTGTTTTTCTTTTTTTTTATATCCTATAAGGCAATCAGGTTGGTCAAAAATGATTTGGCGTGGGTAAATTTGCACCGACACCTTCTTGTCCTTCATGAATTTTGAAATGGATTACAGACATTGCACTCCATGAACATTCCAGGGAGTCATATGTGATTGACCAGTTTATAGTTCCCAGTGTTGTCTTTCTCTTTCTTTTAAAAAAGTATGTAGTGTTACCTTTTTTTTTTTTTTTTCCTAATTATCAGGAACAGATGGAAACTGACTACTATGATGTTGTATAGCTGACAGACAGCAGCCTTGAAGTCCCTTTCTTACAGTGGCATTGGATATATCACATCTGGCCCCATGGATTAGGCTAATGCCATCCATGGGTTTAAACAGGACCCATTTCATTATTCTGCACTGCTAACTGACTCCCTTTTCCAAAACCATAGTATAGCATGCCTAACTCTCCTGCATTAGACTATCTTGTCTCCTGTACTCATCAATAGATCCAAAATTTTCCTCATTTGTTGTTTTTAGGTGTCTGGGTTTGCTTGTGAATTCTAACAATTCTAAATTCTAAATTCTAACAACAACTATTTCTTACTACACTATGTCCCTCACTATTCTCGGCTCCAGTTGCTCCTTGATCTTCCAGATTTTCTACCTAACTGCCTGTGCAATGCTATTGTACTCCTGCTGTCTATCCTTTTTCCACCTCCTAGGCATACACAACTTGTTGAGTCTTTTGCTGAAATTTCTGGTCTTCTAGTGAAGTGAGAGTTTGTTTATGAGCCCTCAGTACATTCTCTTTCAAAACAGCCCACTCTACTGGGTAACTTTGCTGTTCACTGTAGTTTCCCAGGAGATTCTGCCTAGCAGCCCTAATAAGTCTAGAGTTCTAACTCAGCTGCTTATCTTCTCAGCCTTCCTCTGGAGCCTGAACTCATACATGTCATAATTCCAAAGAAATAGGATAACATCAGGGGTAACATTACTTACACTAGTTTTGCTGGTAGACCTTTCTTTATGGATTTGCACTATTCTTAAAGCTGAAGGTTTTTTTTTTTTTGAGAGAGAGAGATTTTCATATAAACACATTCTAATCCTTGAAATCAATGGCTTTAATAGGCCATGGAGGGTTCAAACTGTATTTTTCTTTGCCCACTAAGGTGAATCTGTCCTTGTATCAGCACTAAATTTCATCTTCATTGTGCAGATCACTGTTATGTCGTCTTCAGGTGAACTGCCAGGGCCTGAACCACAGGCCCAAGTCAGGGTTGACTTACAGCTAAATATGGTTCTGCTTTTGCAGAAGTACACAGAACTGGCCGGTAAATTGCTTCTGCTAATCTGCACGTAGACTCATAAAACTGTAGCTCTTGTAGGTTCTCAGGCAAGTATTTTTGATCTTGAAGGGAACTTTCCCATCCGAAGCGGGGGCTCTGGCTAGGTCCCGGCGCCGGATGATAAGGAAAGTAGGACATACCAGATATCACTGCTAACAAAGAAAAGCAAGTTTTACTGATTAGGTTATATGAAAGCTGGACTCTCTTACAGCAACTTTGGAGATATCACTTATAGGTGGACGCATCACCTATGACCTCCCAATTGCTAGGAAGGCTCCAAATCCTTGCTGAAACAGGGGCTCCCCAGCGACTGTGGATCTGGATGGTAGTAACGTATTTAGGCAATTGGTGATATATCCTTTTCTTAATCACTATTCTCTTTCTCATATAGTAATGGCTAAGTGCATTACCTTGCTTACTTGTCCCTAGTTAAAACATGACAAATAGTAAGCTTATTGTTTCATTAAATGCATCATTTCATTTCTGTATTATTTGACATTAAGAGTAAACATGACCATTCCTTCCCTTGGTGTCTGGTTATTTCTGCCGCCCTCCGTCAATTGGCAAAACATCAGGGCATCAATGTAAGACTTATTAAAGGCAATGGAAAATGTTCTGTTCACCTGAACAGATTTTTGGTAAGATCCTACTCCGTTAACATACTTAATATTTCAGAAGAATTAAATTATAGCCCTAGTCTCCCAGGAATAGCTATGTTCCCTACAAAGTCTATCAGGAACATATATTCCACTTACTGATACATAAAAGTAAGCTATGACAGATTTTACATACAAAATCTTACTTTTGGAATAAAACAGTTTTAACTATAAGATTGTCCATGGATACTTGCTATAGATTGAAACCTGTTCAACAGATTTTGGCATTTCTGTCATCATTAATCTTACAAAGAATGTCATAGTTAGAGCACTGTAAATTACAGTCTTCATTTTTCCTCCTCACTGACATGAGTGAAATTTTTGCACCTATACATATCCCAGCCCGCAGATGATAGGTTCAGTCTGAATGGCAGTTCTGATTTCCTGCTTGAATTCTCTTGAAGAGGCTTATAAAGCCTAGTTAAAAATTACCAAAGGTAAATTAATTCTAAGCAGCAAGACAAAAGATTACGTGGGCCACCATTAATTCACTGAATAGCTCAGTCCTCCTTCACCCTTCTGTTTCTCTCCTACATTTTTCTCTCTTTAATCTTGTTAAAATACCAAGAAGAAAATTATACCAGTTGAATATCTTTTCCTGCAGAGTATAGACCTGGCAAGGATTCATATCACTTGGTCCTGAAATATGTATGGAGAAGACCAGGAGTAGTTTGAAGGGAAGATTCTATGAAAACAGGTATTGAAATGCTGTCTGGATCATGTTGACCTTTGCTAACCTCATATTTTTTCACTGTCATTTCAAAATGCCTAACTCATTTCCAGTTCATTTTTGAACTACTGTTTTGTTTCCAAGATCTGTGTGTGCCTTGAAGGAGGCAGGTGAATGACAGGAACGGGTGCGCTATTCTGGCCCCCTTTACGAAAACTTTCAGTATGACTCAGTTTCTGTGGGTGATCCAGTTGATCTCATATATGAAATTCTTTCACAGATCCTACAATCTCTTTCCACCCTTCAACCTTACTTGACCTCCTCAATAACCCTTCTGTCTCCTCTATCTCCTTCAGGGAGAAAATTTTTATTTCCCTGAAGATTTCCTTCAATTGGGATGGCCTTCAATGGTTTCACTGACTTACCCCTCTTTTCTAAGATGGAAATATAGACAGTCTCTGCACTTCTATCAGTCACTCCAGAGACTGCAGCCCAAGAAGAGCTTCCCTATCAAACGCTGATAGTCTGTTTATTCCACTGGACATTCTCAACAGATGGGCAGAGTGTGAGCAATGTTGTTTCACGGTATGAAGACAGTCTCTCCAAGTAAAGATTTCTTAGTCATGGAGGCAAACTCAGCAAGATATTTGCTGGAGCTGAGTGTATGGCATGTACTTCCAGAATCTGGAATGCTACCAGCAAACCCTCAGCAATTGGCAGCTGTATGCTGATACAATTGCTAAAAAAATGCAAACCTCATGAAAATGGCTTGAATAGCTGAGTGGCAAATCAGATGTTTTGCACGGTGTTATGCAAGTCTATCTCCCACATCCCACACAATTCCATGTCCAAAGCTCTGTTTTTTTGAGAATAGTTCAAGTTCCAACACTTGGTCAGTAACAGCACAATGAGAGTTATTCATCAGATATAGCAATGCACTAAATATTCCTGAGCCTCTGCTGAACTTAGTAAAAGATAAATCCTTCCCCTTCAGCATGATTCTGACAAGCTGGGCCCCACACAAGGAGAATATTCCAGTCACAGAGTCTGGCTGATACACCAGACCCTACAGTCCAGAAAGACTGGCAGTACTGCTATCAATTTTACTGGACAAAGTATTGAGCCAATTTTTGCAATATTTGGCTGTCCTCCAATGACAAGTAGCTTTTCTTTCATAAGATCTCAGTGTTAGTTCAATGCAATTCAGTCTTCAGGCAGGTGTAATTTTAATCAAAGCTTCATCAACCTTATTATATATCCTAGGTGTTGGTGCTTTTAAGAGCTAGGCCACATTATATGTAGGTAAGCAATCAGCAATTCAAAAAGTCAGATGAAAATGCTATAAAAAGACAGTGTGCCTGCAGACAAGCCATTTGGGAAAGAGAGAGAAGTTTTATTTTACTATTGCAAAGACTGGTTGTTATTAACAATGGAATCAAACTTAAGCTTTTTTACTGTGTCTAACTCTCTGTGGAGCTTTAGTGTTATAAGTACTATTGCTCATGGGATTTGGAACAGCATTCTTATTGTACAACATAAAATCCTGTACAGCTCTGTATTGATTTCAAGGTTCTATAATTATTCTTCAAGACACTGTAATGCAACATGGCAGATAGATACTTTGCTGTTTGAAGTACACAGGCATTCTATTCCTGTCAACATCACAAGGTGATATTTTCATCACTTTGAGCCTTACTCTAATGTCCTTGGAAAATTAGGCTCTTTGGATCATGTTCTTCAGTATCAGAATTCTCCCTTCCTTTTTGGATTGCTCTCATTTTTTGGACTTTCACTTGCTGCTGTTCCAGGCTTTTAAAATCTGAGCAGTGACATATATTAAATGTTCTATTATATAGGATTTTGCAGATTTGGGGCAATCTAAAGGGCATTGCTGTGATGTTTTATTTCAGTTGTCAATAAATGTGGTAATGTTTTGAGTTTGCTACTCTTTGGGGTGGTTAATTTATG
Organism: Nothoprocta perdicaria; assembly: GCF_003342845.1. Lineage (NCBI taxonomy): Eukaryota > Metazoa > Chordata > Aves > Tinamiformes > Tinamidae > Nothoprocta > Nothoprocta perdicaria. The sequence continues at coordinate 3,335,049 of NW_020455954.1, forward strand.
CTCTGTCCCCCCACTTACCTTATTTCTCTTTTTTGGGATGGAAATGGATGGAAAGGGCTTGCCACACAGTCATGTATGGGGATCAGCTAATAGCTTGCCCTATCCATGCTCTCAGCTGGCAGGACTTAAAGCACTTCTGTTCACAAGCCATTTATGCATATTGACACAGGACTGAGTTTGAGCTAAGAAGCTCTTAATCTCAAGACAGAAAAAGTGTTTGCTTTACATGGGGCTCATAGCAAGAGAGAACCTAGCTCACAGCCACTGACTGAGCAAATATATTCTTAATAATAAATTTTTAATTTGGATCAACTTATTTTATGTATCTGTTTTTACATTTTTTCCACATTATCCCCTATTAAATGAAGCATTAGTGAGATCTGTGTGTGGGCATCTCATTGCAATTACAGAGAAACAGTGAGATAGCTTGCATGACTGGAACACTGCTATGGATAGCTACGTGCTTTTTAGGAAAGACAAGTCAGGAGCTGGTGGAGCTACTCTTTAAATGACAGAGCAACTGGAATGTGTTGAGCTCTCTCTCGGGGTAGATGAATGGTGAGTTGAGAGATTACGGGTGAGGTTTAAAGGGCAGGCTAGCATGGGTCACACTGTTGTGCTACTGTTGTGCCACTGTGTTGTTACTATAGGCCCCTTGACCTGGAAGATGAGGCTTTCTACAGACAGCTGGAAGCAGCCTTATGATCACAGGTCCTGGGACTTAAACATATCTGCTGGAAAGACAACACAGCTGACACAGCTAGGTCCAGGAGGCTCCTGCAGAGCACTCTTCAAAGAGGTAAAGGATAGGCCAATGAGGCTTCTGTGAGCTGCTGAACCTGATACTAACAAAAAAGGAAGGACTAGTTGGAGATGTGCATGTTGGGGGAAGCCTTGGTTGCAGCAACCTTATTATGGTGGAGGTCAGCATCTTCCAAGGAGGAAGCAAGGCAATATGTAGGATTACAAACCTGAACTTCAGCAAAGCAAGCTCTGCTGAAGGGATCTACTTCAGGGATCTACTTGGAGGAATCCTATGGGTTAGGGCCATGAAAGGAAGGCAGGAGGAGTCCTAGAGAATTTGTTTGAGAATATTAACTTAAGCATCACTTCATCCAAGCTCAAGACTGGTGCACTGGTGCATGAGTAAGGAGTCAAGCAAAGGGGGCAGGAGGTGTGCATGGATGAGCAACGAGCTCCTGGCAAAATGCACACAGAAGAAGGAAGTATACAGAGCATGGAAAAAGGGACAGGCCACTTGGGAGGAATATAGGAATACTGTCAGAATATGCAGAGAGGCAACGAGAAAGGCCAGGGCCCATTTGGAACTAAATCTGGCAAAGGATGTCAAGGACAACAAGAAGGGCTTCTTCAAATACGTCAGTAGCAAAACGAAGACTAAGGAAATGTGGGCCCACTGCTGAATGGGCTGGATGCCCTTGTGGCAAAGGATGTAAATAAGGCAGAGTTACTGAATGCGTTCTTTGCTTCAGTCTCCACTGCTAAGGCAGGAATCCCAGACCCTGCAGAAAGTGTGGAGGACTTTCTTCCTTGCTCAAGGAGGATTGGGTTAGAGGTCTTTTAGGCAAACTTGGCATGCCCAGATCCCTGGGCCTCAATGGGATGTATCTACAAGTGCTGAGGAAGCTGGCAGATGTTATTGCTAGTACACTCTCCATCATCTTTGAAAGGTCTTGGAGAACAGGAGAAGTGCCTGAGAGCTGGAAGAAAGCCAGTGTCACTCCAGTCTTCAAAAAAGGCAAGAAGGACCCAGTAACTACAGGACAGTGAGCCTCAACTTAATTCCTGGAACAGTGATGGAGCAGCTTGTCCTGGATGTCATCTCTAAGCATGCAGAGGACAAGAAGGTCATTGAGAGTAGTCAGCATGGAGAGAAAATAATGCTTAACCAATCTAATAGCCTTTATGATGGAATGACTGACTGGGTAGATGAGGGGAGAGCAGTGGCTGCTGTCTACCTTGAATTCAGCAAGGTTTTTGACACAGTCTACCATAACACCCTCATAGGTAAGCTTAGGAAGTGTGTGACAGAGTGGACTTTGAAAACTGGCTGAATGGCTGAGCTCAGAGTGCTATTGTCAGTGGCACAAGGTCAAGTAGGAGGCCTGTAGCCAGCTAGTGTCTTCCAGAGGTCAGTGTTGGGTCCAGTCTTGTTCAGCTTACGCATCAATGACCTGGATGAAGAATCCAGAGGTGCACAGAGTGCACCCTCAGTGAGTTTGATTAAGATACAAAACTGAGAGGAGCGGCTGATACACCAAAGGGCTGTACTGCCACCCAAAGGGACCTGGAGAGGTTGGAGAGATAAGACAGAAACCTCATGACGTTCAACTAAGGTAAGTGCAGGGCCCTGCACCAAGTGGAGAATACCCCCTGTGCCATTACAGGCTCCGGCTGACCTGCTGGAAAGCAGCTCCGTGGACAAGTGTTAGACGTGAGCCAGCAATGTGCCCTTGCAGCAAAGAAGGCTAAGGGTATTCTGAGGTGCATTAGGAAGAGCTTTGCCAGCAGGGTGAGGGAGGTGATCCCACCCTCTACTGAGCCCTGGTGAGGCCATGTTTGGAGTATCACGCTTAGTTCTGGGCTTCTGGCATGAGACAGACATGGAACTATTGGAGTGCGTCCAGTGTGGGGCTGTGAATGAAGATGATGAAGGGATTGGGGCATCTCTTTTATGAAGAGAGATTATGAGGAAGGGCCTGTTGAGAGAGTTGGGCCTGTTTACCTGGGAGAACAGAAGACTGAGAGGGGATCTTATATAAGGACACAAGTATCTGAAGGGAAGGTGTCAAGGTGATGGGGCCAGACCCTTTTGAAAAGTGCAGAGTGATAGGACAACAGGCAATGTGTTTCAGTTTGTGACCTGCTGAACATGAAGCAAAACCTGACTGTGAGGGTGACAGAGCACTGGAACAGGTTGCCTAGAGATGTCGTGGTGCCTCCTCTTCTTCAGTGGACAAGAAAAGCCACAACTTAAAACTTCCTCTTTCTTTTCAGCTCAGTCAAAGCATTCGCAAATCACAGGACTGTTCCTATATGATATTGTGACAACCAGGTGTTTTACTGTATTGAAAAAAATGCAAGGCAATGGCTCTTTTCCCTATTTCTTGTAGTCTCGCTGGAGCAGGCTTGCAGGCCTCAGCTCAGGCTCAAGTTTCCTAGCTTCTCTCTCTACCTCCAGTTACATTTGCATTAAGTGAATGCCTTAAGTTTCATGCCATGTGCTTAACTCAGATGGAAATGAAAGCATTCAGGATGACGCCTGAAACATTCAGAGTGACTTTTCTGATGCCTTTCTTGAGCAATCTTTTGGAGAAAAAACAGAGAAGTCAGTCCATTTAATGGCAGAATGCCCCTTGTTAGATGTCCCTATGTGGGATAATAATGTCTGTCTATGGAACTGTTATGTCTTTTTTTTCCCCATTTTTTTCTTTTGTGATCTTTTGTGATGATGCATTTTATGTTACTAAGCAGCTCCCTCTGAGCTTGATCCTACCTTGTGCTGTTACATATTTGCTATTACAGTAGTATAGAGAGACCTGTAAATGGCCCCGGAGGAGTGTCCATGTGTAAGGCATTGCAAGTGGTTCTGCGCCAATACTTCTCCCAAGGAAGAGAATGAAGTAAGGCAGGTTAAAGACAGGAGGAGATGTTCAAGCTGATAAAAGTGAGGTGAAGGAAAAGTGAGGGGCCCAGGAGAGCTGGTTAGTTTTCAAGCGGCATTTCCTTCATGCCCAGCAACAGTGCATCCCTGTGCGTAAGAAGTCAGGCAGAGGGGGCAGGAGACCTGCGTGGATGAGCAGAGARCTCCTGACAAAACTCCAGCAGAAGAAAGCAATATATAGAATGTGGAAAAAAGGACAGGCCACTTGGGATAAATACAGGAMCATTGTCAGGGAATGCAGGGATGCAACAAGGAAAGCTAAGGCAAAATTGGAATTGAATCTGGCACGAGATGTTAATAATAACAAGAAAAACTTCTTCAGATATATCAATAACAAAAGGAAGGTCAGGGAGAACGTGGGTCCACTAGTGAATGGGGTGGGTACCCTGGTTACGGAAAACACGGACAAAGCAGAGCTGCTGAATGCTGCCTTTGCTTCTGTGTTTGTCAGGGGCAGCCCTCTGGAATCCCAGGCCCTAGGGACACACGAAGAGAGCGAGAGAGAGGAAGGCTTGCCCTGGGTAGAGGAAGAGTGGGTCAGAGAGCATCTAGGGAGCCTCGACACCCACAAATCCATGGGCCCTGATGAGATGCACCCCAGAGTGCTGCGGGAACTGGCAGATGTCCTAGCCAAGCCGCTCGCCATCATCTTTCAAAGGTCCTGGAGAACGGGGGAGGTGCCCGAAGACTGGAAGAAAGCCAACATCACTCCAGTCTTCAAAAAAGGCAAGAAGGAGGACCCGAGTAACTACAGGCCAGTGAGCCTCACCTCCATCCCCGGGAAAGTGATGGAGCAGCTCATCCTGGCTGCTCTCTCCAGACACATGGAGGAGAAGAAGGTGCTCAGGAGTAGCCAGCATGGATTCACCAAGGGGAAATCCTGCTTGACTAACCTGATCACCTTCTACGAAGGAATATCTAGCTGGATAGATGAGGGCAGAGCGGTGGATGTCATCTATCTGGATTTGAGCAAGGCTTTTGACACTGTCCCTCACAGCATCCTCCTGGGCAAGCTCCGAAGGTGTGGGATAGATGAGTGGACGGGGAGGTGGATTAGGAATTGGCTCGATGGCAGGGTGCAGAGAGTGGTTGTCAATGGTGCGGAGTCCAGCTGGAGGCCTGTACTTAGTGGTGTCCCCCAGGGGTCAGTTCTCGGTCCGGTCCTGTTCAACTTATTCATTAACGACCTGGATGAAGGGCTGGAGTGCTCCCTCAGCAAGTTTGCTGATGATACCAAACTGGGTGGAGTAGCTGATAGCCCTGAGGGCTGTGCTGCCATCCAGAGGGACCTGGACAGACTGGAGGACTGGGCGGTGAGAAACCTCATGAGGTTCAACAAGGGCAAGTGCAAGGTCCTGCACTTGGGGAGGAATAACCCTGGACACCAGTACAGATTAGGGGTGGACCTGCTGGAGAGCAGCCCCGCAGAGAGGGACCTGGGTGTCATGGTGGACGACAAGTTGACCATGAGGCAGCAGTGTGCCCTGGTGGCCAAGAAGGCCAACGGGATCCTGGGGTGCATTAAGAAAAGCGTCTCCAGCAGGTCGAGGGAAGTGATCATCCCCCTCTACTCAGCCCTGGTGAGGCCACATCTGGAGTACTGCGTCCAGTTCTGGGCTCCCCAGTACAAGAGGGATGTGGAGCTGCTGGAGAGAGTCCAGCGCAGGGCTACGAGGATGATCAGGGGCCTGGAACATCTGCCCTGTGAGCAAAGGCTGAGAGAGCTGGGTCTGTTCAGCCTGGAGAAGAGGAGGCTGAGGGGGGACCTGATCAGCGTGTATAAATACCTCAAGGGAGGCAGTGAGGAGGAGGGGGGCGGCCTCTTTTCAGTGGTGAGCAGGGATAGGACTAGAGGAAATGGCTTCAAACTGAAGCATCGGAAGTTCCACAGGAACTTAAGGAAGCATTTCTTCACTGTGAGGGTGACAAAGCACTGGAACAGGCTGCCCGGAGAGGTTGTGGAGTCTCCTTCTTTGGAGATCTTTAAAACCCGCTTGGATGCAGCCCTGTGCCACGTGCTCTAGGTGACCCTGCGTGAGCAGGGGGGTTGGACTCGATGACCTCTGAGGTCCCTTCCAACCTTCGGCATTCTATGATTCTATGATTCTATGATTCTATGAAGAGGCTTGAGCCGTTTGTGCTTTAGATAGTTTTCTCTTTTCCCCGTCTCTACTGTCAGTAAAGCATCACTTGGGCAATTGTGAGACTGCTCTAATTGACAGCAGTGACCTCCAGAAGAGGTCACTTAACTGCACCATAGCAGCACATCAGAGCTTCCTTTCCTGAATCACTTTGAACCCGGAGACTCCTCCGCAAAATAAAATGTCACAGCAGCATTAACTCAGTACAAGTTATTTATAAGAAAGATGAGACTAAATGAAACCTCACTGAGTGAAGCATGAGATAAGCACGTCATTCTCAGAGCTCAACTTTCTGGCAGGCACAGATGCTTGCTTTTCTCCTTTTATTTGGGGGTGTTGGTAGGTTGTTGTCTTGGGGAAGCATTTTGCACTTTTAACTCATCATGAGTATAAATAGCTCCTCTTCCTTATCCTGCAATGTGAGTGACCTGAAAAAATAATAAAAGTCACCTGGACCCTGATAAATTTCTTAAGTAAAATCATGCCTCCTGAGGAACTGCAAGGTCATCCTAGCCCAACCAATCAATCTACTATTCATAGTTCAGAATATAGTAATAATTTATAAAGTGACTGTACAGCACAGCAAATCATTCCCCTGCCCTACAGCTTGTCTCAGTTAGTTTAATTATCTTCTCATTTCCATTAGCAATCTCAAATGATGGGAAAAGAAGTTAGGAGTTTAACTGTGAAGTTAGGAATTTAACTATGAAGTTAAAAATCTTTTATGAACTTTTATATATAAAACATAACTGATTTTGTAAGTTTCTTTGGTGGTTTCTCATGTGTTTTTTTGTTTTGGTTTTTAGGTTGATTTGGAAAGAAAAAAAGTTGATCCTTATAAGCGCATGGAAAATGTTTAAAAGGTATAAGAAAGAGAATTAAAAAAAAGTTGAAAGACTTAGGAGAGAGAAAACCCTGTTTCCCTGGATGCAAGACATCCAATAAAGGATGAGAGGGGTAAAACAACTTTCTCTTTGAGGAAGTCATTCCTTAATTGTTTACTCTAGGACTTTTGCATCTCTCTTAGAAGTATTTGATATTCACATCTGAGATGGTCAGATCAAGGAAACTACGTCAGTATTACCCTTAGGCTGTGATGAACTCACTGTCTGCTTGGCTGTGTGTTTGGAAAGAGGTGGAAGAAACAGACATTATATTCCTATATCTTCCTCCTTACAGCAGAAATAATCTCTCTTCATCACTGACACCATGAAGGGAGGATAAAATACAGGCCAAACAAATAAATATCAAGAGTATTTTGCTGCAAAACAGGATTTATTCCTGCCAAATCCAGCTGGACATGACATCTTTATGTTACAGTAAAGGAGAATAGAAACTCTGAGGGGACTTGAGACTTGAGGTCTTGTTTGGTTGCTTTTTCTTGCACTCTGACTGTTGTATATAGGCCAAGTGGAATGCTGGCTTCCCACTTCCGTGGTGATACTTGTTTTTAGGCCTTGCTGCTTATAACTGTACTTTTTAGTGTCCCCTTGTCAATGACTAAGGGATTCTGTTAAGGGATTTCTGTTACACCTCACAAAGTGCTAATGTGCCGAAGCACCTAAGCACCGCTTTGTGAAATCTGATTTCAAATTGATATGAATGCTGTTTAGGAAATTCATTGATTTTACAAAAAAAAAAAATTATTTTGGCTGTTAAGAATTGGGAGACCCTGGAGAAGTTGAAGGCTGTTCCGGAGGATCATGTCTTGCAGGAAGGATTTGTTCACCTCAGCTTCCTACAAGTCAAAATAAGAAGGCCAGCAGGCCTGATAGTACTGGCCTTTGCATTATTCCATGAATACTCATGGAGTTATGCCTGGCTTGCACTTGCCTCAGAACCAGGCTTATGCTCTTAGAAGGCATGGCATAGCTCTTATGTGTGAAAGGAATCCAGGGCCTGTCATTTTCTTTAGGGAAAAATTAATTATGCCATGCATTACCCACATGTACAAATATATTCAGGGTAGCATCTGTGACTATCAGCTTAGGAAATAGAGTGCTGCAGCCTGTCCTAGAAATTTGGTGCATGCAATTATCTGTAGCTCTCACAGTCTGGGACTTGTAGGACTAAAACTGGCCTGGTAGATTTCTAGACAGATAAGAGCTAAAGGCAGTGTGCTTGTATTTATTATTTTTGTGATGAGGTTCTAGTCATTATTGCATAACAGAAGTATTCGTAACTAAAGTTTCTCAACCAATCGGTCAAAACAGGCTTTTGATGATTAAAGGGTCTCAGTGAGCCATTGCTTGGATACCGTGCAAATGGTGACCAAATACAGCTGAGCTGAGTGTTGTCATTCAGGAATGTTTATTGACTGTATGATGCAAGTTATGCGTATGTAAAGAAAAAATGAAAATAAAAGTTAACAGTAGAGAGTGGGGGGGAGGGAGGGGGAAGAAAAACCATTAGTTTTGAGCATGGTCATTTAAGAAATGTTTTTTTTTTTTTTTTTTTCTTTCCTGTTCTCTTCAGCAGAGTAAATACAGGAACTCCTGAAGTTTCTGCTCCTAGCACTTACTTTGTACTAGACCTGCAGGAATCAGCTAATGGCAGTATGCCTCAGTTCGCCCATCTGTGAAGTGATGCTAGTATTCCATGAGTAGACCAGAAATCTGTCTATCTACTGGGGTTTATTTCAGATCTCAGAATTTTTTGTATGCAAAAGATACAGATTGTGGTGTGTTTTTGTTACTTAGAATTGTGCCAAGCCTGACTATCCTGACAAACAAGACAGCAGTCTGTTTGTGTCTTAACTTCTGTCAAATTTTATTTTTATTCCTTCCTTTCCAGGAAGAAAATCTTTCCACTTGTGATTCCTAATGGCTAGATAGGTGTTATATCTTTACTTTATTACTTTCTCTTGGGAGTTATAGTTTAATTATAATGAAATTTGAATTTTGCAGAAAATAGAAAGTATACAGAATATAGGACTGAATGTGCATTACTCTAATGTAACTTCTTCATAGGTTGAAATTCAGCTGTCAGAAAGCCATATATCTAACTTACTGGAAACCTGGAAGGGGCTAATTTTTCCCGTGTGATCAATCAGATTTATATACCTCTGTTGATAAAAAGATGTGGTTTTAATGTACCTTATTTGATGTCATCACATGTGTGCACAATTTACTCTTACTATCTAATCTATCTGTTTTGATATTCCTGCTGAAAGAGTATTCATTACTTGGCTCTATTCTGTTTTCACAGTGTTCCTCAAAAACTGGGTTAGAATCAGTTCCCACAAACCTGTTCATGGTGCCCAGGACATGAGAGTAACTGAAGACCAGTTTCAGTCAGCAGGCTGTAATGAGTCATGTGTTTTAGTCTAATTTTTATGTTTCTGTGAGGCATAGTCATCAATATCCATGCATGTTTAGAAAATATTAAAATCAGTGTTAAATGCTTTGCTTTGAGATTTTAACATTTAACATTGCTGTGATGATTTTAATGTTACTTGGTGTGTGGAGTGGCATGCTCACCGTAAGCTGATGGTTTGCTTACATAAGGTAAGTTTATGGTTTAATCAAGCTCTAGATTCAGAGATAGATGATTGCATCTGGCTTCCCTGAGAGGAACTGGCATTTTTAAAGAGGTGGATGGCAGTCAGTAATCTGGGAACATGAAGCCTTTGTAATCATGTGGCTTATATTTAAAGATATTTAAATAGATCCTCTATGTGAAATTTTTGAGTTAAGGGATTCTGGACCACTGCAAAGCCTATCGCTCCAGGTTATTCCAGTGGCAAGCTGGATCTCTGATGAATTTCACATGCCACTTGAGGAGTAGAAGTTGCATGTATCTGCTGAGAAGGGATGAGTTCCAGTAATCAGTGTTAGCTTATAAAGTATTTTGACCTAATTCTAGGGTAATGTCCTAATGTAAAAGGTACCATGTGAATTTATAACACCAGTCATTTGTATTTTTCAAAAAATCTTCAGAGTATTAGAATTTTTTTTCTTTTTGCTTGACATTTGAGAGTAATATGAGATTGTTTATACAGAACAAGCTATATCTTTATGGAGATCCAGAAGATATATTTCTGGTGAAAATGAATTGGAATCTGTGCAGTTTTTATTTAAAGACAAGTATTTGTCATGTAAGTAGAATTAGCTTCATTGCTCTTCATTAGTTTCTGGTATAGCTTCAATATTGCTTAATTACTCTCCTACATAACATTTAATCTGTATCTAGTCTCCATTTTATGTAACAACTCGTATTCCAGCCATTGTTCTCTTTTTGAATGACCTCATTCCAGAAGTAGTTTTCTATTTTAGCTTCAGTCATCAGGTGTGATCCAACTGAATTTACCATCTTACTAGTATAAACAAGACCAAAAAGTACTTTCCTAATTCTGATGAACCAGCTGTGCCATGTGAAAATGTTATACTTCCCACAAGTCTGTTCATTGTGCTCCATAATCAAGCTTAGCATTCTCTGGTGAAGTTTGCAGAAGCATATAGGCCTGGATTTTAGTCATTTCTTCTTGAGGTCTAGTAAAGGATTTATGTTAAGATACTAGTTCATGAATGTGAATCTTTGAAGCTCATACCTATCGTTTTGACTCTGCAGTGGACATGATGACATCTAACCATCTTTAGTAACTTGCAAGTAGGGAATAGCAATATCTTAAACTACCAGGAAGTCTGAATTGGAGTTTTTGGTCTCAACTGCATTGGAATAGTCTGTGTTATGTGCAACTCTAAAGGCATTTTGCAATTTTCTTTTAAACATTTAAATTTGAAAGTTAGAAGCAGGTTAAAAAATACCAAATCTTCCCCAAAAATCTGAATTTTATAGGTTCTAGATATCTGAAAACAATATGGTAGTTATTTGTCATTAATAGTTTAATTTTGCTGCTGACAAATTTATGATAAATTAGGCTAATCTATTTAATCGTTGATTACCATCTCCAAGTGGCCTTATTATGTTGTACTATTTTTAGAGCTTTTTGATAACTAGTCTGCTCTGATAAATGTCTAGATAAAAAAGGCATCTCCTTCTTAAGTAGGCTTCTTGTTCTCCATAAAAGAATCATTTCCTTCCTTTAATGACTGAAATATTCTTTTCACTAGTTTTCATCTCAGTTCTCTTTCAGAGCCTGAAGAGCTTGGAGTGAGCAGTGACTTGCACATTCTTGCACATCATTTATTTTTGAATCTGCGAGACAATCATTTATAGCAGAAGCTCAATAGTCAACTCCATTGTAAAAACTCCCAGAGAGTTTTTACAAGCATGTGACTCCATTTATATACGTGCTGCTACATCCCATTTCGGTTGGGATGCGACACTGAAAGATGTGATAGCAGAGGTAAGTCCTTTAAAATTCTTTCTACAGCAACAGCATGTGTTTGTTCAGACAGCTGACTCCTAAGTACATATAATAGAATCAGCCTGTTTCTTTTCTGCCATTATTATCTTCTAGTAAACATAAAATAACTTTGGGTCAAATTTAATTATTCACACCTAAAGACCTATTGATAGACGTTTCTATGCCTCGAGGTGAAAACAGTGCTCCATTTATAAAGGAGTCATGTGTTAACAAGGATAATCCATAGCTATCTGTTGGCTGCCTCTGTCGGCAGTGTTGACTATAATGATCTCTGAGCCCTTCAAGGAATGTCCGAATCCTGTAAAGAACGTTTTTGCAGTTTATATAACCACAAACTTAAACTACAGGACAGAAAATTAGCAGAATAAAACCAGGAAGACTGGTGACAAATATTAGGATACTAAATCTGACGGGTGACGATGAGGAGGTCATAACATATGGGACACTCGCATGGAAAAGAGCTTTTTTTTTTTTTTTTTTCCTCTTCAGAACAAACTTTAGTTTTACAACACAATGTCTTTGTAAGTTTGTATCAGCAGAACTATTCCAGACAGTGAGCTAAAACAACCCACGCTGCTTTCACACTGCTTCCTGTCTGTGTGCCTCCTGCTGAAAGAAGCTCTCATCCCACTTGACAAGAAAGATTGACTAAATTTTTCCCATATGTAAGAATTCAGATAGGATAGATGGAACAATCAGACCACCCTTCTGGATGGTCTGCTATGATGCCAAAGCATTTGTCACTTCATCCAAACTACCTTAAGCTTGTTCTGTTTTATGGAGGAAAGTGAGGAGTATGTATTTTGAATGGATTGTTGAATGGATTTGTCCCTGCTTCTTTCTTCAGAGGGTGAGGGATGAGCAGTAGGTCATTCGTAGGCCTGTGGTTTTCAACTTGGTATTCTTCCCTCTCCCCAAAAGTAGTACTGAGCTGTACTCCTCTCAAGTCTTCTTTCTTGGGGTAAGATTCTGTATGAAGGTGGCAGCTAGTTGACTCCAGAAGAACTGACATTTCTTAGCACTTCAGATTCCTTTTAATGAGGTTTCAAACCCAAAAGTGTTGAGAAAAGCACTAAGTGTGATGGTGAATGGTTTACATTCAAAATCCAGATGCAATCCCGTGCAACATGCTCTAGGGTACCCTACTTGTGCAGGGGGGTTGGATTAAATGATGTCCAAAGGTCCCTTCCAACATCAACCGTTTTGTGATTTAGAAACATTACTGTAGTCTATAGTGTTTTACAAATGCCTTCAGTATTTTAAATGCTGCTCTCATAGCCCTGCTGGTGAACACAAACACTACTCTTTCTTGGTTGAGTTCCTGTAGAATGAAAACTGTTGCCAAGACAAGTGGTTAGGAACACTTAAAATAGGAAAGATAGTAGTTGTGCTTTTAGGGCAGGCAATGTGTTTGGTTTTTAAGATGATGCCCAGGTGTGTGGTGTGCCATGTGCCTTATAAATTCATACACATCAGTGGTCACTGAAGAAATCAGCTTCCATCTTGGGACATAACTTATTTCGTATTTTAAAGCAAGATTTACCGGCTATTACATATTTATTCATATTGCTGTTTAGTCATATTGTAATGCAAGACTTTACTTGATCATGAGAGAAGATAGTAATTCATATTAAAGAATTTGATCTTTTATGTGCTTGAGTGATTTATGAGTAGCATGCGTTACTAAAACCATTTGATATGTACTGTTCTTAACAAAACTTACATATCCTCACTTAAAGTTTACAGGCATCAAGAAGGATTCACAGTACACTTTCTCTTGATACATTCTTTCTTTTTTTGTTATTTCTCTTATAGAAAGTTGACTTATGGTGTGACTGTCTGTTACTGGTTGCCACATGCTCTATTTATTTTCAAGGTGTTCTATTTTTTTTGGTATTTTTTAAATTGCTGTCAGCAAGTAACTGTCATCTGGACCCATGTGATATATTTTGTAATGAGGTGGCTTTTGGTGAGTGTTAGCTTAGATCTATATACGTTCTGTTAAAAGATGTCCGCTTCTTTGAAGATCTTTTTAATGGTGAAGTTCATATTCAGATAGGGAAGTAGCTATGGGCAGAGCTGTATTAAGCTGATTTTGATATAAAAGTTAAAAAGAACATAATGGAGAGAAAACAATGACAAAAAAAATACAAGTGACAAAGGTGCTCCATCTATTGTACTTGTTCTTAGGTGAGAACAGTAGAAAGTAGACTGGGAATTGCACAAGGGAGGAAGGACTAAGGAAGGAAGCACGTGCCCATTCAGTGGCCATTGACTTCAGCGAAAAACTTCCAATTTCCGGTGGAAAACTCCCAGTCTCTTTAGTGACTTTGTTTTAGTCTTAAAGATACAGTGAAATAGAGAGTAAGGATTATAAATGTGTTGCACTGTACAGCAGCTCTTTTTGAGATTGTCTAGTTTTGGAGTGTCTGTAGTATAGTGCAGCCTCTGGCAACATCACACAACATGCCACATGAACTGGCAACATGAAAACAAATCCTACCCTATATTCCAAAATTTAGATTGATTTCCCATTTTTTCACTTGAAAGGTAAATATGAATGGAATCAGACTAAAGAACTATATCTTGTCAAACTTCAACCTCTTCCTGTAGCAGTTTTAAAACAAACTAAACCATCATTGAACAGGTGCATGCTAAACAAGAATCTAACTCTCGTTAGTTGCCCAGTTTTTATTGCGTATTGCCTAGGGATAGACAGGTAGTAAAAATTTGGTGGAGATACTGAAAAAAAGTTCAAATAGTATTCCTTTCTTATTTCCCATTAGTTCATTTCAAGGTTACACTAACATGTTCAGATTTCCATTTTCATTATGATATTGGAGTCATATCTGCTTCTTTTCCTTTCTTTTCCACAATGTTTTGTGGCTTTATAAGTTGCTGGGAATGTACTACACATACCTGTGAGATGTTTTTTTGTGTTGTCTCGTAAACTTTGAGTGTGTTTTCTCTGATTAAAATACCCTGTGAGTTCATAAATGCCATTTTGTGTAAAGGCCTGTTTTGTAAAGGCCTTTTGTTTAAAGGACATTTTATTCAAATAGCAAAGATAGTATATTTTTATTGAAATGTATTGTGGTCTTACTGGTTCCTTGATGTATATGAGCTCTTTTTACATATCCCCCAAACCAGTGTAGTAGCAATTGCTAAAACTGAATAGAAAGGAACTGTATCCTTAGCTGTGAGTATAAATCACTGTAGATGCAGTGACATCAGTACAACTGTACCATATTGCACCATTGAACCTCTGGCTCAAGTCTTTTAAGATTCATTTCAAAGTAAATTCAATTTCAGTTACATTTTATGTGAAAGCCTCAATATAGATATTCCATTTTTACACCTCTTGACCCATATGTTTCAATTTCCTTGTGGATTGTATCCAGATGTCAAACATTTTGGGGGATGCAATTTCAACATAGATATGTTTAGGTTCAGTAATCAGGCTAGATACATCATTGCTTAACATACATCTCCATATGAGGAAGACCATCTTTACTGACAGAGTGACAGGGCACTGGAACAGGCTGTCCAGAGAGGTTGTGGAGTCTCCTTCCTTGGAGATCTTCCAAACCGACCTAGGTGTGATCCTGTACAATGTGCTCTGGGTGGCCCTGCTTGTTGAGGGAGGTTGGACTAGATGCTGTCCAGAGGTCCATACCAACCTCAGCCATTCTGTAATTTTGTGTGATTCTGTGATATGTTTTTCTACATTTGTTTCATTTCTCATAGCAAGGAAAGAAGAGCAGGTTAATATGTAATTTATAGGATCTGTAAAAATTACATGTAAAATACATTCTATAACCAGATACAGCTGTGTGAAATTACTAAGCTAAGGAAAAAAGTTGTTGTTATCCAGTTTTGGCCACGGCAGATTTCTGTGGGATTAATCTTTTCATGCCAGTACTGTAGTAACACTCCATTGACTTCAATGAATTTAATCTTAGTGTCATGAGAATCATGATTATGAGGCATGAGTGGTCCCTAAGGTAAAACATTTTAGTATTGACCTAGTAAAACCATTGAAATAATCGAACACTTTGAGGGTTAAATGGTACCTAACTTTCAAATCAATAAAGGATCATTTATCATTAAACTTCGTTCATAGTAGGGTCCATAAAGTAATGAGATGATCTTTCTCAGACAATATTCAGAGCTGACTGATTTCTGTGGTCTACCACTGCAGAAGTGGCTGTGGTGGCATCCTTTAAAGTTACCATTCTTGCTGATCAGTGAGCAAAGTAGATCATTTTTGTATTTCAGTAGCCCAGCCTAGCTTGTTTTCACCTTGCATGGTAGCACAAAGTCACTTGACTTCAGGCTGAAGTAAAATAGTGAGCGCTCATAAAATCTGGTGTGCTAGAAAACTGCAGGTATGGTAATAAGATCATTTATTGCCAGAAGCTCAATGACAGCATTTCTTGTGCTTTTTGAATTTGTTCCCACTGATAGTTCTTTTAAGCATGAAAATGACCTCTTGCGGTCATAGTCCTCAAGCTTTCTTGCCAGGGGTCTGATGTGATGAATTTCTTGAAAATATATTTAACTTTAATTTGACTTTAATTTCACAGTTATTTTATTGGATCGAATCTCATATTTAGTTTTTTTTCACATCGTGTATAAAAAAATAGAA
This sequence comes from Nothoprocta perdicaria, assembly GCF_003342845.1. Classification (NCBI taxonomy): domain Eukaryota; kingdom Metazoa; phylum Chordata; class Aves; order Tinamiformes; family Tinamidae; genus Nothoprocta; species Nothoprocta perdicaria. The sequence continues at coordinate 3,350,852 of NW_020455954.1, forward strand.
AGATGTGTGGGAGCTGTACCTTCTCACTTACACATTAGCTTCCTGAATATCCATCATATGAATCATTATGTCTTGTTTTAAGTGAGCCTAAATCCTTTGACAACAATGGAGTTGTGTAGATTTATATTTCACAAGAACCCGTCCAAAGAAATTTCTCTTGGAAACTGCGTTAAGGCTGCTGTTGAGTAGTATAAATTTAAGTTACTGTCTCTCCTGGCTTCTTATATGAGTGTCATCCATCATTTGAGTGTATGCTCAGGTTGTGGTTTTCAGACTTTTGTGTGAATACAGATTTCTAGCTAATAATAGTGTTTCTGAGGTAAATGTTGCATTTGCTCTGGAAACCTCATTGAAGTTTTCTGGCCATTGCTTATTTTTATGTCTGTGGGAGAGGATGTTATTTGGGTTTGAAATGAGTTCTTTTTTTTTCTTTTTTTCTTTTTCTTTTTTCTTTCTTTCTTTTTTTTTTTTTTTTTTTTTAGAAGGGTCAAACATGGGGAAGTCAATATTAGCTTTTGAAATAATTCCTGAGATAAAGATGTATATGAAAAACTTTGTTATATTTGATGACTTATGGGAATGGAGAGAAAAATGCTTTTCAGGCTTAAAGTGAAGATACAATTATCAATTTGATAAACTTCAGCTCTTGCCAATTTACTATAAACATACCAGTAAAATTTGGATTTCTTCTTTTCATTTGCTGTTACTGGTTGTGCAAATAGTAGTTTATGAGGCTTCTCCCTAGTTTTAGCTCAGTCCTTTGGAGTAAAAACAGCAGCCATTTGGGTCTATTAAGCCATAAAGGTGTCAAGTGCTGACTGCTCGTAATGATTCAAGTTGCACTGTGTATGTTCTTGACTGGACAGTAAATTTGGCTCTGACCTGTATAGTGTATCAGACCTGTTTTTGAGGTGTTAAGTGCTACACATGCTTTCTCAAGGATTATGTCATTTTTCTGAACCAGTTTTCATTCTGTGAGACCCTTTGGTTGGAAGACAGAATCATTTATCTCATGTCGCCTTTATTTTGAACTGAGAAATAATCAGTTACCTTAGAAATTAGATTGTGGGGTTTTTTTTTTTTTTTTTTTTTAATAGGTCAGATCTTTAGTGGGACGATGAATAGAATCAAAGTCTGAAACATACAGTTCATATGAAACGGTGGAAGCACTACTTCAGTAGTCTTTCACTTGAGGCAAAATGCATCTCTGAACTCTCCCTGTCTTGAACAGGAGGGGATTCTTCAACCCTACTACCTCAGTTTGAATGCTGAGATAAAGGTTCAGATTTTTTTTCTGCAAATCATCTGTAGTAATTCTGCTTTTCAGAGTATCAGTATTTTCATCTGATGTCCTCTGCGGTATCCAAGTATTCATGGAGTCTTTAAGGGGCTTTCCAGATTTAAAGTATAATTTTTAAGGCAGTCTTTAACATATAGACTTAAGAAGAGGAAGAACCAGTAAGATCTGTGCCAAAAGGCAGACTACAAAATTTCATTCTCTAATATTTGCACTTAATCAGTGTTTCAGAGGTTTTACTGGTATGGGTGGTGAAAACTTGCCATGGCTGCTAGTAATTTAATTGTTGCAGAAGAAGGAATAACATCTAGCCTCATTACTGAATTGTGTGGGCACTGCAAGAGGCAGGGACAGGGATAAAAAGTTGCAAGGGCATATTTTTATCTTTGAGGTAAATAGATCTGACTCTGAATAAACACAGCAATGAGATCTGTTGAGTAGGAAGGTGCAATTTTTATGTAATCACTTTTGGAATAGAACTTGCAACATTCCATACCATTATCCATACAGTTTTGAGTATACAGCATGAGTACAAATCGACTCCAAGTACTTTGCTGAGACATCTATTCTAGCTCATTTATGTAAAATATTACCTGCAGCTTACCCACTTCACCATTTGATTTAGCCTAAGTAGTTTCCTGGTCTGTCCTTGCCTCCTCCAGCTACAATTTAATTTTTATTGTCACATTTTGAAGGTTCAGCTATTTCAGTGCTGTCAACTGCAGTCATTTCACAAGACGATATACTCCCCAGTTCTCACCTGAAGTGTAATTCATTCATTTTCATTTATCATTTTATTTGGCTTGTTCTCTGTTTTATGTCTGCTCACTGGAAATGCATAGTGTCGTTCAAACACAGCCTAACTCGTGTTGTGCTTCTGCATATGCATAACATGAGTGATGTGTCTGTATAGTGCCTTTCGAAAGCACAGTGTCTTTCAAACACAGTCTAACTAATGTTATGTGGAAGAACAAACTGGCAGTGAGAGCACTCTGTTCTGAAAGTACTCTCTGCAATTGTTTTCATTACTGCTTATGTGTCTTAGAGCAGAAGTTAAAATTTCAGTTCCCATGCAAATTATTTTTCTCTCCCGATATCTTGCACTGGGATAAAACTAAAACTATTTGCTTTTGGGGGTATTTGTTTACTTAACATCATTAAGCATCATATCTCATTTCTTAATCTACTTGGCTGTTCATTTCTGTCCACTTGGTTGACTTCATCTGTTTTGTAGTAACTGCAGCATTAATGATGTGTTTTATTTTGCATGAACTGTTAATGAAGGTATAAGATGACTAGGTTTGTCCCTCATCAAATTCAACAACCACAAGAAAAAAACCTGCCTGCAACTTCTGGTCTTCTTTCACCCTCTCATGCGGACCCAAATCCATTTTATTAATTATTTTCTTGCCACTAGATTTGATTCTGCATGCTGTAATGCATTTATGATTCTCTTCAAAACTTTCTGAAATTACATTCCTTAAAAGGATTAAAAAGTTGCTTTGTATTTGGTAGTCAATTTCACCACAGAAGCCAATTTTAACACCTCCTACCTTTGCTATAAACAGCTCAAATCCTTCTTTTATCATATCTCATGAAAAAATAATCTCAAAATTTGAGTTCAGTCAGTGATTACAGTTAGGAAGTTGTTAAAATCTCCCCAGCATTTGTTTTCCAGAAAATTATTCCAAATGATCTTTTTTTTTCTTGTGATATTTCAAAGAGATAATATTAAATCTGTAGCTGTCTTATGCAGGATTATGGTACCATTGGTTACAAAGAGTCTTATAATCAGCACATAGTATTTTATTGCACAAACACAAAGGCTCAATTTGGTCAGGAAGATTTTGGAAGATTTCTCTTTACAGAGAAGTGCTGTTATGGGCTCTGCTCTATTTATATTGGGCAATCGGGTCAGTCCCAGTTCTGGAAGGTAAGAGATCTGGATTCAAACAATCTGAGTCTCCATTTGTTGTCAGATCATGTCTCAGTGTTACAGGGGTGTGAAGGTGACCAAAGTCACAATTTGCATTGCCCCTGCATCACTCCAAATTAAATTTAACAAGTTCTTTTTGTTTCCTTTGAGTAATCATGTAACAGAACTAAGCCTAGATCAGAGAAATACTTGTTACATTTCTGTGTACGTAGGTCAAACGCGGAGTCAGAGGTAGAACTGCCTTGGCTTACAGTGCTTCAGCTTCAGAGGAAGAATCGTTTGGCTGGATTTTAAACACATGATGCCAGAGCTGCTGCTGTGTTCTCCCCACAATGGAGGGAGAAAGAGATTCCTCCAGAGAGCAAAAGGAGGAGCTACTCATTGTACTAGAATGCCCCAAGAATTAAAAAAAAAAAAGGATGAAACATAATGAACTGCATAGGCAATTTATAAGAGATGATGAAAAAGATAACAAAACTGTCTCAGGTGTCTCATCCAGCATTGTTGCTAGGAACAAAGGAACTTATAATGACCATAATGCTGTTTAAATATGCTTGCTAGTCAGTCACTCTAGTGCTGCTAGTTTAACTATGGTTTCCAGAAAGCTGTTGCCCTTGCCTGGATCATCCTTCCTGCAAAGCAGGAAGCAAGATTTGACTTTATCAACAGGGATTTCCTGGCATTACCAGAAAACTATACTTACCCAAAAGAAGAAATTAACCACAAAAAAGAAGTACTTCAGAAAAACAACCAGTCATTTTATTCAATATTACTGTAATAAGGTGATGTCAAAAACCTTAAGGAAGGAAAAGAAATTTGTATCTGAGTCCTCCACACACTTCTGTACATATGCATACACATATGTGTACATATTTCTAGGTACAGTTTTACCTTTATAACCACTCTATACAGAACACTCTGCTTTTAAAACAGAAATTAAAGTACAATGCTATTTCAAAAAGCACTGCTGTTCTACTTTCTACGGCTTTGTGGAGCTCCAGATTTGTGATGTCTCAATGACTTATGAATCAAATTATTTGAGAAAAGGGAAAAATAAACAACTAGGAAATTTTCTGGAGGAAACAGTGATACAGTGAATAACAACCCAAAGATTTGGCCTGCTAAGCTCTGTAGTTTTGTTACTAGGATATTTTTACTCTAGTGGATATTTCAAAGTGAACTGTTTGGCACAGATGGATTACATAATCTAAGTTTTAAGTTCTTGTTACTCTAAAACTATTGCTATTCTTTAAAATTAATTTCAAAAAGGAATTTCCAAATTCTTTATTGTGCAAAGTGGGAGCTCTACGCACAGTTTGTTTTTGGCAGTCACTGCATTTTAAGAACATATTCAGCCCTCACTAACATATAAAAGGAGAAGACAGGAAGGATTTCTGGGTACTATTAGCAGGATTGAAAGGATAATCAGCAGGAGAACATGGTAGTCTAACACAAAAGCACCCATTAATTTGGGGTAATTAAAGCACTTTTTTTTTTTTTTTTGTGACTTCCACATGAAAACTCTCCAGCTTGATTTTTAGCAGCAAGAGAGCTGCAGCTGCAATTACATTCATTTGATGCTGTAAAGCTGAGTGTTTAAGTAAAGACTTAATACTAAAAATATTTCCTGAAGGAGTGTAATTGAAAGCTTCTCTAACAGAAATATGTTCTAAATAAGAGGGCTTTGAAAATACTGTCTTTGCTCTACTTAGTTAATTGCAACAGCTCCTGCTGCCAAAAAAAAAAAAAAAAAAAAAAAGGAAAAAAAACCCTGAAATATGTATGCATTGTGAGTCATTTCAAAACAATTTGATTTAAAAGCCATTTTTGATGTAATTTGATGAAAATAGTTACTATATAAAGCTACGATGTTGAGCTTGTTACATTGCATTGGCTGAGATAATGAGATTGCTTTAAAGTAATTGTGGTCATAATCTAACACAGAACATTGTAGCAAGTTAAAACATGAATTGTTCGGGAATTAGGTATCTAAATACGAATTATGTGTTCCAGTGTCTTCATGGATCTTGTAGTAAGGGATCATATGGTGAAAGACAACTTAGCAAAGTTGCTTTTAATGCTGTGCTTAGTGATAAGTGATACCCTCAGAATCTTTCATGATACCTATATAAACAGCAGTAAATGTTGCGGTTTGTACCACAATAAATTACATGCATCACTTTACTGAAGTAGAAGAGGCCACCGCTCTACAAAGCTGGCAGTGCTTAGCCTGTCATGAATACTCTCCTGAATGAATTTGATCTCTTGGGAGCTGAAATCTTTTCCTTGGAAACTTCCACTACCAATACCTGCAAAGATTATTATATACACGTTTGTCTCTGTCAAGGTTGTGGCACCAAGGAAGACCTATGTGGACTCCTTAAGATCCAGAGCACTTAAATATGAAGGAATAAATGTCTCTAGATCAGTCATCATCCATCAGTGGATTATTTTGGTTTCAATCTTATGCTCATGTTTTTCTGAGTGGGACAGTACCCAAGATGACTCAGTGAGGAGGAGGAACAGCTGAAAAAAGGTAACTCATAATAACCTTGCCATCAAATTAAACTTTCTGAATGACTTCAGACAGCCTTTGTGCCAAAATCTAGAGACCTTAGCGATCAGAAAGACAAGTAAAGTTTTAACCTGAGTAGTAAATGTGAGTTGCTTTTAGCAAGCTAGAAAGGAAGTGGAAAAAATAAACTCTAGACTCAACATGGACTAACAGCAGCAAATTAGGGTATCTCCTTAGTGTCTAAATGGATATACTCAGCTCAGAATGAGGTCTGTGTGGAGAGTGGGAAAATGTAGGTGAATAGGAAAACTCTGTAAACATCAAAGGCACCTGAGGTGCAAAATACAGCCAAGGGCAAAAGAGAAAAGATATAAGAACAATGCAAAAGGATTTTTGAAACAGAAATACCAAAAGATATAAAGACAAATAACTAGATCTTTTTCTAAAGTGCAGTAGAAGTAGAATGCCTTCAGGAGAGGCAATGAATTCATTTCCTTGTTGGTAGGACCCTGGGGAAGAGGTTGCAATGAAGGGGAGTTTATTGAGAAGTTAAATATTTTTTTTCCATTTGTACTAACAGCAGCAGGTGATGGAGAAATACTTTCCCCAGATCTATTCTTCACAAGTTTAAAAAAATGATTGAGCATCTCAGGAGACTGAGCTATAAGCAGTCCCCAGGATATGACATCTGAACATTCCTATGGAAATAAAAACGTGTTAGAGGTACTAGCAGAGACAAGTGCTAATATTTTAGACCGTAGTGCTATGTGGGAGGCGAGGAAATTAGTCCGTTTTATTGTTGCTTTTAAGGGCTTCCTTCTGGAAGGTTCTGCCTTGCTTCAGCTCCCATGGCTACAGGCAGGAGTTGAGGGTACTGGCTGTCTTGTGAGGACAAGCTTCCCAGGAGTTGACAGCAGCAATCCTCAGCACAGTGCTTTTCACCCCTACATCTCTAAATGCTTTATAAAGAGGGAAGTAATTCTCAATCAAGGTCATGTAAAAAGACAGTAACAGAGCAAAAATAGAAAGCAGGTCTTTACATCAAACCTATTTTTGCTCTGCCACTCTGCTGCTACATAACCTTGAGTCTTAGGAAGCTTTTCTCCAGATGAAGCCTGACTAGTGAACAGTACAGATAAGGCAACCCTCAGTAGTCTTGGTGTTTGTCATAGCAAAATGTTTTTCAGAAAATTTAAAATAAAGCTAAATATCTGTAAAGTGGGTTGTGCTGTCTAATTTTGCCTATTTCTGCATTTTTTTTTCAGCGTTGTAACATCCATTTTTTTTAAATTGTGAAGTCCTCCTTTTTTTCCCCCCAGCAAGTTCTCATGTATTTTTTCATCTATGAGCTCTAAATTCCTTTTTACATATTAGTAGCAAGCATAACAAATCATAACAATGGTAGGCAACAGCAGAACTGGATGCCAAAACCTGTGCCACCCTACTAGAGATGTAGTGCTCCTCAGCCTGGACTGGAAAGAACATAGGCACTGGGAATAACTTCATAACTTCTCCTTCTTCCTGATATGTGTACCTGTCTTTTCTCTGTCAGCAGAAGTGCCTTTGAACTCTCAATGTGTCATGTACCTACAAGTTTTGAATAATTAATGAGTGGTATATTCTTCATAGGACACATTGCTCATGTACCTGAGCAAGCTACATTTCACACCGGTGTATTTAGGCTTGTTAGATGCTCATTAGTCTATTTACGCTTATTATTTATTTTAAAGCCTTATTCAGGAATGTTAGGTGAGATTAGGGCATGTTGTTTCTAGGGAAGAGAGTTCTCCCATGCTCTGAAGGATTTGCAGTCAACATAAATTAACTAGAGTGGGGGAACAGGATCACCCTTTTTGGAATGTAAACACAAAGACCAATGTGGAATTCACATATCCAATCCATATTTCCAGCACATTTTCCACATTATGTGAAACATATATTGTCATGCCATATGATTCTTTTTCAGTGACAGTTTTCATTGCTGTTCACACAAGATCATAAATCGAGAGAGAGAGAGATTTTATCATTTTTACAGGCACACTTGCTTAGTAAAGTACCAGTTATATGATTGAAACAAACCCCTGTATGTCAGGACAAGACAGATTAGAATGTATTTGGAGGGTGCTGGTGATGCATTGATACTACGGTTGAGGTTTGTAGATCCTAGCCTTCTTTCTTAATCAGGAAAAAAGGGTAAAAGCTGAGGAGAGATGCAGTTTGTTTTGCAAAATGCAGATAGATGAAATATTCAAGTGGTAACATTGGCAACATTTTCTGTAAATGTTGATTTTCAAGGACAGCAATAATTATTTCAAAAACTGATGCTTTGACAGTTAATTTTTCTACAGAGTCCACAAAATCCAATGAGAGCGATGGGGAAAAATCCATTCATTTGTTTTATTAGCACAATGCTTTTAAATTGCTGGAACAAATACTGGTTCTTGAAGACCAGCTTGAAAGTGATAGCTTTTCTGTTCTTCTATAGTAAAAATTCTAAACCAGTCTATGGTAAATTCTGTGAATTCCACAAGTCATGCCTTTGAATCTGTTAGTTTACACTGTTTGAAAATGCAATTTTGAGATATGGACCGGAAGATCTCCTTTGGTCATCAGTGTTTGGATGAAGTACAGCATCTGTTTCCATCTCTGAAAGGCTAGGCCCCAAAGATGTAGCCCATCTTTCTCAAGAACTTAAGCTCTATTTATCTGGGGAAATTATCATAGAATCATAGAATGCCGAAGGTTGGAAGGGACCTCAGAGGTCATCGAGTCCAACCCCCCTGCTCACGCAGGGTCACCTAGAGCACGTGGCACAGGGCTGCATCCAAGCGGGTTTTAAAGATCTCCAAAGAAGGAGACTCCACAACCTCTCTGGGCAGCCTGTTCCAGTGCTTTGTCACCCTCACAGTGAAGAAATGCTTCCTTAAGTTCCTGTGGAACTTCCGATGCTTCAGTTTGAAGCCATTTCCTCTAGTCCTATCACTGTCCACCACTGAAAAGAGGCCGCCCCCCTCCTCCTCACTGCCTCCCTTGAGGTATTTATAGATGCTGATCAGGTCCCCCCTCAGCCTCCTCTTCTCCAGGCTGAACAGGCCCAGCTCTCTCAGCCTTTGCTCATATGGCAGATGTTCCAGGCCCCTGATCCTCCTGGTAGCCCTGCGCTGGACTCTCTCCAGCAGCTCCACATCCCTCTTGTACTGGGGAGCCCAGAACTGGATGCAGTACCTCAGATGTGGCCTCACCAGGGCTGAGTAGAGGGGGATGATCACTTCCCTCGACCTGCTGGAGATGCTCTTCTTAATGCACCCCAGGATCCTGTTGGCCTTCTTGGCCACCAGGCCAAGCAGACACTGCTGCCTCATGGTCAACTTGTCGTCCACCATGACACCCAGGTCCCTCTCTGCGGGGCTGCTCTCCAGCAGCCTAATCTGTACTGGTGTCCAGGGTTATTCCTCCCCAAGTGCAGGACCCTGCACTTGCCCCTGTTGAACCTCATGAGGTTTCTCACCGCCCAGTCCTCCAGTCTGTCCAGGTCCCTCTGGATGGCAGCACAGCCCTCAGGGCTATCAGCTACTCCACCCAGTTTGGTATCGTCGGCAAACTTGCTGAGGGAGCACTCCAGCCCTTCATCCAGGTTGTTAATGAATAAGTTGAACAGGACCAGACCAAGAACTGACCCCTGGGGGACACCACTAAGTACAGGCCTCCAGCTGGACTCCGCACCATTGACAACCACTCTCTGCACCCTGCCATCGAGCCAATTCCTAATCCACCTCCCCGTCCACACATCTATCCCACACCTTTGGAGCTTGCCCAGGAGGATGCTGTGAGGGACAGTGTCAAAAGCCTTGCTCAAGTCCAGATAGACCACATCCACTGCTCTACCCTCATCTATCCAGCTAGATATTCCTTCACAGAAGGTGATCAGGTTAGTCAAGCAGGATTTCCCCTTGGTGAATCCATGCTGGCTACTCCTGAGCACCATCTTCTCCTCCATGTGTCTGGAGAGAGCAGCCAGGATGAGCTGCTCCATCACTTTCCCGGGGATGGAGGTGAGGCTCACCGGCCTGTAGTTACTCGGGTCCTCCTTCTTGCCTTTTTTGAAGACTGGAGTGATGTTGGCTTTCTTCCAGTCCTCCGGCACCTCCCCCGTTCTCCAGGACCTTCCAGAGATGATGGCGAGCGGCTTGGCTAGGACATCTGCCAGTTCCCGCAACACTCTGGGAGTAACACTGTGTTACTCCCCAGAGTTACTTCAGGAAACCAATTCCCTGAAGTACAATTACTTCAAGAAACTTCAGGTATGGTGGAGAACTAGCTATGGTGTAGAACATAAGCTGTAGAACCATTTTGATTGGCTGCCTTTTGCATTTGTGGAAATGGAAGGAAATATTTAGCAAAATCTTGTTAGAGTTATACAGTGTGCTTCTGGTTCTTGGCTGAGGCATGCCCGAGTTTCTCACTGAAATTTCAAATATATAATGTCTAAAAATTGCTTTGGTATAATAAGTTGAAAAGAAAATGAATTACGTACTTCTTTAAATTGCTTCAATAATTCATTGTTGCCTAGTTCTATTTTCTGTGCTGACTGGCACTTAAGGAAAATTCGTGTTTTCATTCACAGAAATTTACCAGAGATACCTACATGCTATTTACTATTTCTGTATTATGCTACATAAATCTCAGCTAGCAAACTTCCTATAATATGCTATTACTATTAAGCTGTACTTTATTCTCTGTACACATTTCAGTGTTTTGCTGGGATGTTCATTCTTTTTTTCACAGCACAAATTTTACAAGTCAATTATTCTTCACTGTAGTATTCCTCTCATTTGGCATCCTGCCTTTCTTTATAGTCCTGGTCTGCCTACCTCATGCCTGTATTAGATCCATTCCTTCTTCACAGGTGCTGAGATGAAATTATGAAAATAAATAATTTAGGTGATAAAGTTGTAAACAGAGAGATGATGTAGTTTCTTCTGACAGCATTTCTAAATATGTGTGAACTGAATGTCCACAAAGGAGACAGAGGAGACCTAAAACTTTATTCGAATAAAGGGAGATTCCACCAGGCCTGAGGGGTCTCTCCAATTACAAGAGGGCGCAGCCTCCTTTTATCCTAATCTCCTGACTGAGCTAGCCCTCTCCTTTTCCCCATTGGTGAAGGTACTCAGAAGTTTCACACTTCCCGGCCCACCTAACGGATGTTGCTCCTTGATATGTTCCCCTTCCCTGGTCAGACATCTCATGACCATCGCAATTTAAACCCGAGGGTCATTCTGGGGGATGTAAGACTGGCCTTCAGGAATCACAGTCTCCAGTGAGTAAGGAAGGTGGGGGGAGAAGGGAAAACAAGGAAAAGAAAGAATCTGGAGCAAGAAAACTTTGACTTTGTGGAGGAGGTTAGGGAATAAGCCCTGATTCACCACAAGTGCTGAAGGATCTGGCTGAAATCAGCAGAGGAGCTGGCTGAAATCAGTGATTTTTTTACCTTTGAAAAGTCATGGAGGTATGAAGAGATGCCTGAGAAAGCGAATATCATTCCAGGCTTCAAAAAGGGCAAAAAGGAGGACCCAGGGAATGAGAGGCTGATCAGCTCTCACCTCAGTTCTGGAAAGGTAATGGAGTTACTAATCCTGGACACTATATCCAGACATATAGGGGATCAGAAGGTGGTCAGGAATGGTCAGGATGGATTCACTAAGGATGACATGGTCATGTAATCATGGAATGAATGGCTGGGTTGATGAGGGGAGGGTAGTGGCTGCTTTGACATTGCTTCCCATAACAATGTACCAGGGAAACTGGGCTAGATGAGCAGATAGTAAAGTGTATCAAAAACCGGCCCAATGGGTGAGTTCAGAGGGTTGTGATCAGTTGTGCAAAGTCTAGTTGGATGCTGATCATTAGGCATGTTTCCCTGGGTCAATACTGGGGCCAGTGCTGTTCAGCTTATTAATGAATGGACTAAGCAATAACATAGAGCACAACTTCAGCAAGTTTGCAGATGATATGAACTTGGGAGAAGTCACTGATACACCAGAGGATTGTCATGCCATTCTGAAGGATCTCTAGAGAAACAAGCAGAGAGGAACCTTGTGAAGTTCAAGAAAGGGAAATGCAGAGTCCTGCACTTAGGGAGGAATAACCTTATGTAGCAGCACAGGTTGAGGCCCAGCCTGCTGGAAAGCAGCCTCACAGAAAAGAAACCTGATCAGGGTGATCCTGCTTGAGCAGGAGGATAGAACTAAGCTGTCTCCAGAGGTCCGTGCCAACCTCCACCATTTTGTGATTCTACGATGATTCTGTGATGCCATCAAATCATGCTTCCCAACACTATATCATATTAAAGTATTAAACTAAAAGGTTCTGCAGATGAACTCTTTAAATGTGAAATCTTTATAAAAGATTTCGTTTTCCTCATAAAATCCCTCAGTCACTGTCAGATTCTGTATAGAATACTTCAGCTGGCAGTGCACTACTCTTATAGTACTCTCTCTTCTGGTCACATTTTTCCTGTTACTGTTCATTTGGCAGTTGCCTTTGGCAAATTGTTCATCCTCTAGATACAGAAAGAACTGTCACTTCATTTGCACTGACCACCCAAATAAAGCTATTTTTTTCTCTTCCTGTTTAGTTATAAACATGAAGTACAAGTGAATATATTTGATTTCAAATTCTAGAATGTATTTTATCAAAAATGTCTGTATTTCTACAGATAACTGCAGACAACATTGATTTTTCTTACTAAGAAGTCACAATTTGATAAATTACTTTATTCTTATATAGCCAATATATTTACAGCAGCTTTATTCAATCATAAACATAATTAAAATCTTTTCTTTGATTTTTGAGTTCAGGTTCCTATTTTTTTTTTCTCAAAAAAAGAGCTATTAACATACTGCTTAACATACGCGATGAATGAAAAAATTTCTCATCTAAAAGGTAGGAAAATCAGCACTTTTAAGATGCTAAGGCTGTAAAAAATGACAGACACACAGTACAGTCATGAGTACTGTGAGAAATTTACAGAGACAATGTGTCTTTTTGGTTAGCAAAAGAAGGGATGGTATTATACAAACAAACTCAGAAGCCCTGTTTATAAAAGAAAGTAACCAAATGTATATCACATTATGTGAATCAATATTTCAGCTTTTTAGACTCAAAGTTGTTTCATTTGGCATGTTTTATTTCACTCTACTCTTCAAAATCAGACAACACAACTTTCTCTTGAAGATTTCCCTAATTTTGAATGTGACTTATATAAGGCTGGTGTGCTGGTTATGCTGGTGTTGCTATTTGTACATGAAGTAGATTTAACTATTTGTGACTGTGACTCAGCAAGAACACTGGAGAGTAAAAGCATAAAGTTACAACCAGTTCCAACCTGTTTAAAAATAAGAATGAATTTTGGCTTAGTTTGAGAAGGGGAAAGAGACCTGTGAATTTCCATATTTTGGCCTCTGATAAAAAGCCTCCATTTGTGGGAACACAACATTGGAGCAGGAAAGCAGGAGCACAAGCTGAATTTCCCTAAATTCAGTTACTCACAGGGTAAGAGCAGATGAAAATCCACGAAAATGGATTCAAAAAGAGTATATTGCTTTATTTGCAATAATGCAATGTATACAGCAAATTTTGGCACTCCTCATTCCATGCTAAATGCAGCGTGACTATTTGGTGGTAAGATTAAGCCCTTAGTGTTCATCAGAAATGCTCTATATTAAACACAATTAGAAAGTGAATTGGACAGTAGTATTTTGAGACAGCTCTTTCAGAATAGAAGCACAACGCAACACATCAACAGGAGTAAGGGGGGAAATTCTGTACAGCTGCTCCCTGATCTACTGTTAAATGATTTCAGCCTCCAGAGCTGTCAGATAGGTGAGTGCTTCACACAAGTCCTAAAATCACTTAAAACAGATAGGTAATTGTGATATCTGCTTTTGCTTGACTTAAGAAGAGCTGTGAGGGAGTTTCATAGCTTAAAAGCACAATTAACCTTCTTCCCTTCTCTTCCATTCTGCTGACTTACTCAGCTGGTAAGAACAATATTTTGTATGTCCCATGTCTGGGGATTTGCTATTTTATTTTATTTTATTTTATTTTATTTTATTTTATTTTATTTTATTTTATTTTATTTTATTTTATTTTATTTTATTTTATTTTATTTTATTTTCACAGCAGATGCAATTTTGATCCATTTAGGAATTGTGAAGCCTTCATCTTCATTGTCTGAGATGCACCAAGTATCTCCTCCAGGAGTAACAACATTTTGGACTGATTCAAGAAGCCAAGAATATTCTGTAATGTTGCACATCATTTCCTATGGGAGAGAGTGCTATGGAGATAAATCAAAATCCAGAAATAAAACAGACTGATTAAAGTGTTGCGCCAATGATCCCAGTTAGAAAGCAGATTCAATTTAAGTTTTCCCTTAAGTGCTTCTGACCAGCTGATCTGCCAAAAAAAAAAAAAAAAAAAAAAAAAAAAAAAAAAAAAAAAATCAAATCTAGAAACTTCTGGGGTATTTGTGAGCAGCCACTTTAGAAATTCTTAAGCCTTTCATCTTATAATTAACACAGTCATATGTAATCATGCATAACTAATCATCTTAAATAGTCATAGGTTCCTTATTAGGCATTTATAAAAGAACAGAGAGAGTACAGTAGTTCATTTATGCTAGGGAGAGGACTGATTGAGGAAAGATTGATGTAGTTCCATGCCCCAGATCCAAAAAGCAGTGAGGCTGAGCATGTATTCCCTGCATACAGGTACAATACATATGTAATGAACTAGTTTGCGGATGATCCCAAGCTGAATGGAGTGGCCGACACTCCGGAGGGCCGTGCTGTCATCCAGAGGGACCTGGACAGGCTGGAGAGTTGGGCCGAGAGGAACCTCATGGGGTTCAATAAGGACAAGTGCAGGGTCCTGCACCTGGGGAGGAATAAGCCCAGGCAGCAGCATAGATTAGGGGTTGACCTGCTGGAGAGAAGCTCTGCAGAGAGGGACCTGGGAGTCCTGGTTGACACCAAGTTAACCATGAGTCAGCAGTGCCCTCGTGGCCAAGAAGGCCAATGGGATCCTGGCTGCATCAGGAGGATGTTGCCAGTAGGGTGAGGGAGGGGTCCTGCCCCTCTGCTCAGCTCTGGTGAGGCTGCACCTGGAGTATTGGGGGCTGTTCTGGGCTCCCCAGGACAAGAGGGACGTGGAGCTTCTAGAGAGGGTCCAGTGGTGAGCGACAAAGATGATTAAGGGACTGGAGCATCTCTTGGGCAAGGAGAGACTGAGTTAGCCTGAAGAAAAGAAGACTGAGAGGAGATCTGATTAATATGTGTAAGTACATGAAGCGGGGAATGTAGGGAGGAAGGGGTCAAGCTCTTCTCAGTGGTGGCCAGTGACAGGACAAGGGGTAATGGGTGTAAGTTGAAACACAGGCAGGTCCATCTCCATGTGAGGTAGAGCTTCTTCCCTGTGAGGGTGCCAGAGCCCTGGCACAGGCTGCCCAGGGAGGTTGTGGAGTCTCCTTCTCTGGAGGTCTCCAAACCTGCCTGGATGCCGCCCTGTGCCCCGTGCTCTGGGTGTCCCTGCTGGAGCAGGGGGTTGGACTGGATGATCTCTAGAGGTCCCTTCCAACCTCAGCCATTCTATGATTCTGTGTAATACACAGATGCACATGCAATACACATGCAGTACTCAGAGAAACACAAACAGGACAATAAATAGCATCTATTTCCTCTCTGGCTAATTAGAATGAAGGTCTGTTAGTGCAAAATATATACATATATACAAAGCGGATCTCTCTAGTAGCTGGCCTGAGACACTCAGGTTGGTCCTGGATCCTTGCTCTTTCCAGAAACCTCTCATATAGAGATGCACACACATTCAAATAAGTCTTATTCAACACCAAACCATGTGGCCTGGACCTCTTGATCACTGCAGTAGTCAACTCTTCCTGTAATCAGACCCTCGGTAGATTCTCCTCTCTGGGAGTTGGCAGTTGGCTAGTCCCTACAGTAGGCAACTTCTTCTGTGGTATTGTTGCAGGATTAGAATGATTCACCTTGTTTAAAACTAAGCAGAACAGATGTTCCCTGGATCTTGGTATCTTGGTCATCTCCTCCTTTACATCGTAATCTATGTCTAGACGTGAGCATTTTTTGTGTTGACTGTTCTCCTGTGATGGTCCTGGAAGTGGCCAGATAAGGGTGTTATCCAGGTTCCCCTGGCATTTTTCCTCAGTGCTCCTCAGTGTTTCTTCAGACAAGCTTTTTATCACATAACCTCAGATCATTTGAATCAAGCTGGTTTTTGGGCTGACTTTGGACTAACAGAAAGTTCCTGAGCTTAGGCTCATATCTGAAATCAAGGAATCAAGACCAGAAGTCTTCTGTCTTTTTTTAATCTAACACAATTCAAGCAAATACTTATTTTTGGAAAAGAACTCTCTCCAAACACTTTCTTCAGCAACTTTTTTTTTTTTTTTTTTTTTTTGCTTTAACTGGGAACTGGGTCTCATATATTGAGGTGGTTGATGACATTCAGCTTGCCTTAAAACCTGCTTTCATTAAACAAAAAACTAAACCAGACCATTTAAATATAATTCCTATAATTTATTTCAATTACGTATTATTTTTTTTTCTTCTTTGGAACTGGAATCATGATTCATTTATTTAAATGATAAGGCCAAGACTAATAAAAGGAAGTATTATTCACAGTCTTTTTTTACAATGGGTTCTGTGTTTTCAGGGCACCTGCATCTGAATAATTAGAGCAGGATTTGGCTGAAGGGAAAACTTTTTCCACAAGTAGAATCACAACACTAGCAGTAATTGATTTCAGAGGAAATTTTTGCCAAGGATATGGAAGTAAAAATGTACTGTCCCTGACATAATTTACACGGAACCTATTTAGAGCTAAGTTTCACAAAAAGAACTGTGTAGGCTGCCTACAGAAGGAAAATACTTCCTGTTTTGCTTATCTCCTTGGATTGACAAGCTGAGATGTACAGTAAGCAAAAGTTTAAACTGTAACCCATGAGAGACAGCACACCTGCCTATGTGGTGAGAGTTTAAATAAATAGCATAAAACAGGTCTATCAAATCATCCCACAGTGTTTGAGTAGTAATCATATTTTATATTTTCTTATCTTTACTTTGTTTCCCCAAGGTTTTCTAAAAACAATCAGAATTGGATTGGTGATGTTATTTAGTGTGGCCGATACTGGTAAATATTCCCGTAAGTGATATCAAAAAGACAAAGCTAATAAATGTTAGAAGATTCCCTGTAAATTTACATGTTATTTCTGCAAATCTCTGCCATTCTCAAATATTTTGGACTGATTCGGAGTATTTTCTTTCTCCCTAGATATTTCATTCTATTTACAAAAACGTCTGGAACATGCTAGGTTAAAATAAATGTTCGTCATGAGCCCATAAATAGTTATACAAAAAGACAACAAAACTCTGGTCTGAGAGGAAAAAGAGGCCTGGAATATCTTCCAGTACTTCTAGTATCACTGGAAGATACTGAAAAATTAGATAAACATTGCCGGTGCCTTTTGAAAATCCTTTAAAATCTTTTTTAAAAAAAGTTTTTTTTCTTTTATTATGTATGACCAGGATACCAGGTAAATACAGTTTATTTTATGAAACGTTTCTAAGTATGGATGAGTGGAATTATGTATACACGAGATTAACTGCTACATAAATTGCACAAATGATTGTGCAATTACGGATACATTTTGCATGGCTGAAATTAATATAATCACCTTTTACTTGAAATTCTTTCCTGTCCTTTTTATTCATAACACTTGACAAATGTGTGACCTTTCATTCTTATAATTACCTCTGTTGTAACCCCTGACCCCTGAACCAAAGTCAATCACTAGCCATAAGAAGTTGTACTAGGATAAGAGAAATTTCTTCCTCCATCAAAAGTTCATGTTCTCATCTCAGACATAAATGGTCTGATCTGTATTTGCATCAAGTTTCCTTTGGAAAGCTCTGATGATGAAAGAATCTGTAAAACAACTGTAGTTATAAGGATTTTTTTTCACACTGCTAAAATATGCAATATTAATAGTAATCAAAATCAAGATGTCTATCCTGTCTCAGGAGTAAGAAGAAAACTGAAAGGAAAGGGGAAAAAAAAGGGAAGAGAATGACCTACTTCAGGTCCAAATGGTAAAGCTGTGAAAGAGAAGCTCTATGAACTGTGACAGGGCAAAGTTTCTAATGAGGTCCCCTGTGAATAGGTCCCTGAGAGAGATGGTAGCCCAGGCTGACAACAGTTGTGAATGGCCTCTGCAACGGAGGCTGTACAGTGTTCTCACTTGTGATTGTGATAACTGTACCATAATCCTCCCATCTTTTCTCCAATAGCAAATTTCAGCCTATAGACACCATGATCTTGCTGACTTGCCTCTTGGCTTTAATCACTTGTGCAGGTGTTTATCTCTTGTATTTCCTATCTAAGACAAACTCTGATACATAGTCTGGTCAGAAAAAAAGACAGTGAGTATGGTGTCTGGGGCATCATTTCAATTACATCTCAAAAAAGAAAAAAAAAAAAGCACTAAATATGATTATATTTTATTTCATAAGGCTCTCATCTTCCAGCTCAAGAAATAGTCATACTTGACAGTTTCTGTCACGTGCATGTCCCTCTGTAACAATGGCAATGGAATACATACTCTGTCTTCAGTGTTTTGTATGCAGCTGTACTTTGCAAAAGGCAAGCTCATCTACAACTGACGGAGAACAGGCAAGAAATTGCTAATGCACAAGTCCAAACAAATTCAAATTCTTGAGCTTTGTTGGCTCCACAAGGAAAGCAAAAGGCAATTGTTTTTGTCAGTCCTGTTTTGAACAAAAACATAGTGCAAACCAAATAACTCAAAAGGAGCAGTCTCATACTGTCACTTTAGGTTCATAACGTAGCAGTCAATACTTTTAGGACCCCCTCTGTTCATTCAATGGGAAATTTGAACTTTTTTAGAAATACAATCACAATTTTAAAAAATCACTAAGAGATAGCTTAGCTGACTTTATTCTAAGGGTTTCTAACCCTTAGAAGTGTCTATTTTTTAAAGTTTCTCCATTATATGTCAAATAAAAAAGAAAAAATCAGCACATTTGGAAGCAGTTCTGAAAAGATACTTTTGCTGAAGGACATGCTTCGTTATGATCTTTTATTCCTTCTACAGTATAAGTAAAGGCACATATAGAATGCAGTATTTCTATTCTTTTAAGCAGAAAATCTATTTACATATGTTCTCATGTACATAATCCTCTTAACTCACTGAGGAAAGACACTTCCTTTCCTTTTTGATGACTGCACAGAATTCGAGAAAACTCAGTCATCACAACACCTCCTCCAAAGACTATAGGACATAAGCAGAAACAACAAATGTATCAGACACCAGGATACTCAGATAATCACTTTTCCCAGCAAGGGTCCATATTCCAGCTGCCCTTGCATACTCCTCCACCTGTTTAACACAAGAAAAACAAGAATTTCTGTAATCAGGTCATCAGACAAAGCATGCATATTGTTTTTAGCTTTGTGGTGTACTTCATTAGCTATTGAGTCAACAGATCTTATCTAGCAGTACTTTCGATCAGTCGCCCAAATTATCATTGTGCAAGAAGCTTTGACCTTTATAAAGATATGCTATGCTATTTATATTTCGCCATACAATACTTCCTTTTGCTAGCAATTTGGTAACAGGTGGCACTGCATGAATAACACCGTGTTTTCTGTCCTTGGTTTTGTGTAGAATGAAACAACATTGAGCATTGCTTTTGGGGAAAAGGACATGGTATTAGGTAAGGATTCCTGGATAAAAGTTACTTACTCATCTTACTCATCCAGCTGCAGCAAAAGATACTTGTATGACTAAAGAAAGGTACTCTTTGAGTACATTCAAGCTCCATATTACTTATTTCTCCTTCCATGAATAGCTGACCTACAAAAACTTGATATAAGATACTGGTGCCACAAAAAAAGGGACACACAACAAGCACAATGTAGCGTCACCAGAGCCCATCTGTTATTCTGACTCTTCCTTTGCTGGTGAGAGAAGTACAGGATCTAACAAAATGGGCCAGGAATAATGATTAAAACAGCCCAACTCACTGATTGTTTCTAATCTAATCTAATTTAGATATCTACTACTACATTATACAAATAGCTTGCTACAGAACATTTCTAAATGAATGGGCTGATTCAGTTCTGTTAGGGTGCTTTAAGCCATGCTTCTTCATAGCAAGAATCTGTAGGAAAACCTCTCTGTTAGGAAGGAGGATTTTTTTGTGTGTGTGTATGGTGTTGTTTGTTTGTTTGTTTGTTTGCCACATAACCTTGTGGCCCTGTCTAATTCGTGTCTCTCCACCTTCCAAAGCTTCTTTCTAAATTTATGCTCACTTACTGGTGTTCAAAAATATAAGTAGTTTGTTTCCCAAAGTATATTTACATAGGTACACCTAAGTCTTTCAAGCAGTATTTCCTTGGAATTAATTACCATTAATCACTGTGGCCTGGAACTAGCTCCTTATCTCAGCTATGGATAAGGCCGTCGTCTGCAGTCACTCACACTCCCTTTTTGGTGTCGATGAGCGCCCAAGGCAGTTAGCCTGCTTGTCGTGGTGCGTGTTCATACATTGCACCCACAAGTCATCCCATGACTTGTGCGATCCTCATGACAGTGAGAGAAGAGAGTGGAAACCTGCAGCAACCAAAAGCTGGGGACTACAGCTGCCTGAAGAGAACCAGCTTAACAACCCCCTCCTTCCACCTTCCCTTGAAAGGTATAAATAGGTTGCCTTGGAATGTGCTATTGGCTCTTTGTGGGTGACAGTGGATACACCAACCTGGGAAACACCTCAGGAAGGGGGGTACCCTCCCACAGTTCCTTTCCTGAGATTCAGTGTACAATGCCTGCTGACACAAAGTGTGGATAATATTAATTAGAATTGGTTTGCCAAGTTCATTTGTTTGGGTAGCTACAGTTAGTATAAATTAGCTAGCTCTGTCTGTTTACAGAGTAGCTGCCATTAGCATAACTTCTAGTGTAATTAGAAAGTAAATATTCTAGTTGGGCTAAATTTCTGTTGACAAGAAAGTTGTTTCTGTGTACCGTGTTAACTTGTCCTCCTGTTGCAGCAATTCCTGGCTCCTCAGTCAGCAGTGCCCCTGGCTCATTGAGCAAAAAACTCACAATTCCCCCAGTTTTCCATTTGCTACCATAGTCCTTAAAAGCAGGTTCCTGAACAGCCCCAGGTCTACTCTCCAGGTTTGTGATCCTGCTCCCTCCTCCCAGGATCCTGAAAAATACCCTCTCATACTCCCTGCAGCCGAGGTTTTTTCCCCTGCCCTTCACATCCCCACGCAGCCCTGCTCTGTTTGTACGTATGAGGCCCAGCAGAGCATCCATCCTCGCTGGCTGATGGGCTGAGTAAAGAGTTAACAGTGAAACTCTCGCATGAACTCTGCCTATGTGGCAGAAATGTGATGGGGAAACGTTGGGTACTGACCCCAGCAGCAAGGTAGAGAAGTGGGAAGTGTTGTGGAGGCAGGGCAGCCTTGCCTCGCTAAAAATGGCAACAGCACCAAACTCGCTAAAAAAAAAAGAAAGAACTGATGCCTTTGCAAAAATTGCCTCACTGACCGTGTAAAGAGTAGGTACTCTTATGGATCTCAGCTAAAGGTTTTGTAAAGATTACCTCGTAAGGATGACCATGGAACAGTCATGTATGTCTCCTCTAAGAGTATAAAGGACGGAGTCCAGTATTGATGAGTGGAGCAGGGATAGGGAACAACCCTGAGCAACTCCTCTGGTTGACCCCTGAATATCCCTCCCCTCACCTTACGTGGGCTGCTGGGCGAAGGTAACACCTTATAAGGCTGAGAGTCCCTGTGTGTTCAGGGTGAAGAAATACGCTAGCATTTGTCAGATCCGTGCAAGATAGAGAGGCTGCTGTACACTCAGGGTAAAGAAATGCTATAGCATCTTACTGGGACAAGCTGTGTGTTCTGCTTAGTTGTGTTAACTGGTGATTGCTAAGCCTATCCCTGTAACAATTGTGCCTGTTAATGGCCAGTGGTTGTTGCCCCTCTGAACAGTTTTACTGTCTTGTTTAATGAGCCAGAACAATATTGGCTCCTCTATCACCTGTGATATCTCTATCACAGGAGATTGTCTTTAATGAAACCTAGAAAGTCCTGAATTGCTTGTGGCATGAAGTGTTGTTCTTCCAGTAGATATTCTTTTGCCCTGCTTGGTCAGGAGCATACCTCATCAGTTCTTATCACTGACATCAGCTGCACAGTCTGCTGCTGAACCAACAGGAACTTTCCACTTCTCCTCAAAACCTTCTCTTTCCCTGTTATGACTGAGGAGGAATATCACTTCAGACCCCTTATCTCGGACCATCTCCTCAGAACCATGTAATCACACTTAACATGCTCCAAGTGGAAGAACACCAGGAGTTAATAGTTCAAGGAGAAGAGAAGAACCAGCAGTTTCTCCACAGCGTTCCAGATCAGGGTCCTCAGCACGGAGCAAACCTCCTTACATGGCAAGTCAGTTCAGCAGATGGGACCTCCATCAACCACAACAAGGAATCTGCTGCTACTAATACCATTTCTTCCTGATGCTTCTATGTGAGCTTCCCTCCCTTGAAGACTGCTTAGTGTCTGGACCCCAGCAGACCAGTTTGGAAGGTTCCTCCCCTTAAGCCTACCTGGTACCCAGGGCTAAGAGGCTGTATTAGAGTCCAGCTTCCCTTGAGGCTGTTGGGACAACTTTGAGCTTCACCCCGCTCAAATCAGCTCCATCTCCAGGACCTTGCAGACACCTTAGTTCCTCACTGCCCTTGAGCTTGCCCAGGGGCCATTGGAGTAGAGTCTCATTTTCCTCCAGCCTACACAGCTTTCAGGGGCCCAGCAGGGCAGCTTAGAGTTTTTTGTTCCCTTGAGCCTGCCTGGCCTTTGAGTTTGTGTCTTATTAAACATTTGTTTAACGAGCAATAATGAATTTAATTATTCCAGTTTAAATGTCACAAGGATAAAACTAATTAAAAAGGAAATACGTGTCCATGAGCCCCACTCTAAAAGTCTTCTGATCAAGTTCTAACATGTTTGGTCTTGGGTAATTTTTAGGGTGATGGGTTTCAACAATGATGTGAGGCAGTGCAGTTTGCAGGCTTATGTCGGGCACATATCTATGGGGCTGGAGACCAATCCTGTGAGGTCACCTCAGCCTGAAATTAAATATTCTTGTCCTGGTGGGTCATAAATTTGATGTTTATCAAGCTTGTGTGCTGTCAGTTCTCTGGCACATAGAATAGCTTGTCATACATCACTGCAATGATCTTGTTATTACGGCAGTTGCAACACAGTGCTTTTGTATTCATCGCATTGCGATAATGGAACCAAGAAGTTTCCAACCAGCTAGTGTTCCACAAGATCACTTGAGCACCAGGGAAAATCCTGGTGCTGGTGTTGCTGGGCACTGTGATGCAGATGGTTTTTTTACCTCAAATGCTGAACATCACAAACTTGGTAAACTTTTATCCAGTTACAATTCTGACGCCAGCCGTGTTACTTCACCAGCAACTATTTTTTTCAGTGATGTTAAAATAGTTTTCTTACACTTTAATGAATCTTAAAGAAGCGTCTAGAGCTAACTGCCTCCAAGTACATTGAATTGAGAATTTTTTTCTCTGTGCAGAAATGACAACACTTACTGACTGTTTGTATCACTGTTTTTTTTTTTTGTTATTACTCAGAAGTTATTATTACTCAAAATAAAATAGGAAAAAAGGCATAAAAATTCTTTAGCTTCTAATTTGATATTGATGTCCTCTGTGCCATTACTATCATGTCAGTGAAAAGTATGGCAAGTCAAAATAGAACATGTCCATTTATTATCTCATCAAATCTCTCCACTCTTAATGTTGCTTCTACAAGCCAAAGTCCTTGCCTGATTAATATCCTGAAAACCTTCAAGCAGGGCTCAGTACATGCATTTGCAAGAGCTTTTTTGTGATCCAGTTTAAACTGCCTCCCCAACAAATGGCATAGGAAGCAGTCACTGCCTTCGGTCTTTCCAGTAACTCCTTCATATCAAAAACAGTATCTATAGATGTACTTCCATAATTAATGAAGTATTAAAAGATACAACTTGAGGAAAAGCTCATAAATGTTGCTGTTGCAGAATCTGCAACTGAGAATCAAGTCTTTCATGTGCTTGATGCTGACTCAAGATGATTCCTGCCTAGTTTGAGCACACAATGATGTTACATTAAAAACAGATGGGAAAAGATTGTTGAAACAAGGAGATGTTATGTATCATCAGAAATATAAGTGGTTTTCGACACACAAATACCATTAGTAGGTAGGACATAAAGAGCTTGCGGGATTATTAAGCCCAATGACCCAAATCACAGATTCCACATTTTATATCCATTATGTTAGTGTAGAGTAATTGTAGTCTCAAAACAAGGTAGATTTTTTGCCCCACTGCCGCAGTAGCACACTGTTTCAGACTCCCTATTTAGAGGCTTGTAAGATAACTAAATACTAATTACTAACTTAAATTGAGCCATGAGTTTATGTCATAAGAACCTTTTTGTTCTTGTGACATTATCTTCTGTCTGAGATAGCTCCTACTTTCTCTTCTGCTTATTCTTAATATACCTACAGAGCAATTACTTTCCCTATTGGTCTCTATTATGCTGTGCTAAATAAGCTAAACCCTTTCAGTCTCCTTTGTACAATAATGGATACTGGTCCCTCTATGGCTTTGTTATGGATGCCATGTCCTTGAGGATAGCAGTGCTCTCTTCTCTCCTGCCTAAATTCCACATTCACTTCTTATCCCCAGGAGTGTCTGCATTGTTACTTGACCCAATTGCATATTTGGCACCTGAGACTATGCTAATGTTTGTTACCAGCAATTTTTAAGCACAGCATTCAGGAGGAACTGTTTCATGCTCAGCAGTTTCAAAGATCTGGCAAATGTCTTCACTGTGATTTAGAAGCATAATATTCAGGTTCTGTTCTGTATAAACAGTGACCTTTACTTTTCTGCTTGCCAATTGAACAGTTAGTCTTTGGTTTAGTTGTATATGTCTATTAAGGACTATATGGTTTGCTTTCAGATCAGTAGGCTCCCAGAATGTATTCCGTGCTTCAGCTGCTGCCAGTGAAGAGACACTTTAAATGAAATGCTCTCTCTTCAAGAAGTATATGAACGGTTTTATTACTTAAAAAAAAAAAAAAAAAGCAACATTTCTACTTCAAAAGTGTAGTTCAAAAAGAAACTGCTCTAATAGTATTCAATGGGGCCTAATATTTTCCCTGCGTCACTTACTTTGTGCTGCTTAAGCAGCCATGAACTCTGAATCAGGTGAGTTCCTCTTCAGGGAACCTTCAGCAGGTTCACGGTCTCTTGGGCAACATGGACATGTAATATCATTTAGAACATGCGTGCAACATTCTAACATCTAACAGAGAATCTGAGGAAAGTTAGAGGAGGGTTAAATATAGTCTCTAAGGTCACAGATAGTCCCTTAAATTATACAAGAGGAGTGAAGAAAAAATAGCATGTCTTTAGAAAGTCAGAGTTTTCCTCAAGCACCATAAACCTGAGGGCAGAATGAAAGGATGGGGGTATGCTTGGAGATCTCTATCATCAGGATCTCCCATCCCCCATGCAGATCCTGACTCTATGACTCAGATTCTATTTAGGTAAGAAAAAGGCATATGAGGTTTCCCCACCTCCCCCATTTGTTGGGTGATCCTTTGTCTTGCCCTCTCTGATGGTTTCTGCTGGTTCTGCTCTTTGTGTAGCCAAAGAGATATTGATTTACCAAAATTATTTAATTTTATAGTATAAATAGTTTCTCTAAGAGCAAAATGTTCCTCCCTGTGGAAAAAAAAAAAAAAAAGAAAAAAAAAAAAGTCCTCCCTGAAAAAAAAAAAAAAAAAAAGAAAAAAAAAAGAGTATTTTTAATTGTAATCAGTTTCCCTGTCTGGATCAGCCAGACAAGCAAATTTGTCAGCAAATAAAAAAATCAACAGTGGATATCCAGCCTTGCTGTTGAGAAAACTGCTGGATGGTCTCGTATTATGAGGTCATCAGTTCATTTCACATATTGAATCAGATAAATTCCTGTTATAGGAAAATAACCAACATCTTCAGCTAAATCTGATTCTGCGATGTAGGGGTTAAAAAGCCTGTATTTTTCTCGTATTCTCTTGAGCCTTCTATTCCACTCTGGTACATTCAAAACAGTGGTGCTGAGGCAGGAATATGTACAATGGAAATAATTGCAAATGTCTATTTGGGAAAAGGACCTTTCCTAAGCCGGTACGGATACCCTCAAAAGTCTGCACAGAATTAATACAGGGGCAAAAAATAACTTTTTCCAGAGCAGACTGCACAGAATTTTGTTGTGGTTAAGGTCAGGGCACACTAAAGGGCTCATTAATTATTGTGCAATATGTGGATGCGTGTAAAGGAGTTTGGATATTTATTGTTTCTGTGAGAGTGGTTATAAACATGCAGACTTGGTCCCAGCCGTCTCTGGAAGTTCTGCACAGCTGTGTGAAGGTGGAGGACAAGGTTGTGCTTCTCTCCTTTAGACTGAGGATGATGAATTTTATGAGTTAGAGAGCTCTCCCAGATCTTTCATTGGTGGACTGCTCTGAGCTGTTGCTGTTGCTGTAGTGACATGCTGGATACACATTCTTCTGTAAGTTTACTCCTGCTATTTCTATCAAAATTCTTTTTTTTCCCCATAATACCTCTGTAGCAGAAGTTACAACTCTACAAACTATATATAAACATATAAGGCCAGGAAATAACTGGAGCAGTCTCTGGGACAACAACATGCTAATAAGTATCACAAAGAGAGGCAACATAGTTAAAAAAAAAAAAAAATCAAATCTAAGTCATAGAAACCACATTCAGCCCAAGGGAGTAACCAAGATGAAGCTACTCTATTTGACAGTGCCCTCTATTTGACCATGCCCTATATGTCTTGTGCTCTTTTTCTCTCTCAAATTACAGTTTGAGAACTTTGGTTTGTTCTTCAGTAGTGCAAGTTGTAAAATCATACTGGGCAATGAAACATTTTTTTGATTTGAAGTGTATAGATGTTTGTATAGAGTAAGTATTTTGTAAATCATTATAATATATGATGTTGTCCTGTTAGGGCACCTAATATTATAATCCAGATGGTTTCTCTGTTGCTCTCCTATTCCACAAAAAGAAGATTTAAAATAATATATTGCACTCACAGAGGTTTTTTTTGTGTAATGCAAAGCAGGTACAGACATCAGCTAATTAATCATCCATACCCTGCAAGACAGGTGTGTAAATAAAATATTACTAAACATTAAAAAAAAATGGAATGGGAGAAAATCATCACTAAATCAGGGGCAGAGACAGCATGCTTATATGGTTATAATGCTTCTAACCATTTCAGCCATTTATTTTAGAAAGTTCAATAACATTTTCTATTAAAAATGTACTTCAAGGTTGATTCTTTTGTTAGACCACACTTTGCAGAGACTATTTTAGAATCATTATGGCTTAAGTTTGTCTTTTTTTTTTTTGTTATCCTGACAGCAAAAGATGAAGATTAGCATACTACTTTTGACAACAGTTTGTCCCAAATTTCTCCTGAGCTTATGCTGTCATTGAATGAACATGACCTTCTGGATGCCATTTTTAAAACTTGCTTTTAATTGACTTGTAACATGAATGCTCTATATTTTAAAGTCCCCTAGGTTCTTCCTACCATGTAAGTATTATGTGTAATCTATACCATGTACTTTATATGTGTAAACTGGTACATATATATGTGTAAGCTGGTATATGCATATATATATATATATATTTTTTTTTTCTGGATAAATGAGTTGGAAAGGAAAGTATGTGCATTTTCGTACAGTTTTTGAAGAGAGGTAGTTTTCTGAAGTGGTTCTGTTTGTTATCAAGCCTCTTACAAACCCCAGGATTTCAGTAAAGAATATTTTTCTTTTTTTCCTATTTGCAAACTGAAGTAGGCAGTGTTCCAAATGAAAAGTAATGGATTACAAAACTATTTTTTTTTACAAGAAAAAATCTAACTCTGCAGTAGGACAGTGTTTTCAAATCCTCCATTTTTGCCTATGTGCCATTTTCATCAGCAGTCTGAATTTTGTTCCCGGTCTTTCTAACTTGCTAGGAAAGATATGCCAACCCAGGAAGATGCTGCCTATTACTGAAATAAACCTAGCAGCAGTTACTTGCTTTGGCTCTTAGAATTTGCTGTGCATTTTAATTCTCATGAGCCCTTTGACACCAGGATAAAACAAGAAATCGCGAAAGAAGAAGGCTATTATTTATCATTGTCATCTACTTCGATAGGAAACTACCTGAAGATAGATCTGAAGGGAAATATAAAAAAGAAAAAATATGGCATCTTGAATTTGATGAGCTTCTTTAATCCACTATTGTTACAAAAGTAGCTGCTATGAAAAGCTCTTCCTTTAAATAAGCTTTGCCTTATCTTTATTAGTTCCCCATCCCTTCTCAGAAGAAAACTTTCACGATAATACAAACTGTGACTAACTACCATACTCCCTGTTACCTAATTATACTCTAATTTCAGGAAATGTTACCTTATGAATCTGTATTTCCTGAGGTTTTTTATTGTATCTGAATATTCCTGGCAAAACCATAACACACTGTTCATGAAATGTTTTCTCCCTGAAAGATGATATACTACATGCTTATGCACTCCTCTGTTGTGGCCTTTTTTTAATCTTGCCACTGCCAGCCACTTCATTTATTTCAAAGAAGGAGAGATGGGCACCATTAACACAAAAACACACTGTGTTATGCATATATTATGTGCAATGTAGATCATTAAAAAAGATAGTTGTTTACTGGTTTATTGTATTGAACAGAGAACTCTTAACTGATCCGTTAATCATCTCATTCCCAGTAGGGCATTCAAATTAATAGATTAATGAAGACTGTAGCCATATCATTGGTATTTTGAAAAGAGAAAAATAGAGAAAACTCAATATAAATAAATCCATCCTCCCTCTGGAAGGAACCACAAATGAACTAACAGAATCTCCAGATCAATATTGCCAGATGTAATCAATTAACCTGGAAAGCCGAGCAATATTTGCAGCCAGAAAGATCATCATCTTAGGCACCTCCAAGTGCTGACTACACACTATAACATAGCCAAAGATTGTTTAGAATTAATATATTGTGACCATCATCGGGCAGTACAGTATGACCTAGCTTTTGGCTAAGTTCTAGGCTGGTTCTAAAAAATAAGCTACATTGCTCCCAGCCATGAAACACCTGTAATACTGACCAGACTTTCTTAATTTTTGTGCTTTAAAGAGATGCAACAGTTTTCATAATTTTTATTGGTGGTAAAAGAAGAAAAAAAAAATGCACTAGAAAAAAAAAAATCCAACCCCCTATCACTGCCTCACTTACTATTTTTTCAGCAGTAAAGATTCAACTTCTAAATATTGGGAGGATACTCATCATAACGTCAAAAGTGAGACCCATAGCAGAATGAGTTAGTGTATAAGACTCATGGAAGAGAAGAGATGGAGAAGATTGAGTACAGTTTGCTGTGTCTGACAGAGTCCTCTGAGAGATTCTTGTACATCTTCCATTTCAAATGCTTTTCAAGAGTGATCTCTAAGCCTAATGTATATCACTGAAAGAGGCAGATATAAATCTGTCATTTTCAACCTGTATTCTGTATTCTCTCCCCACCAGAAAAAAAACGTGAGAGAAAAAGAGTAGAAACTTGGGAAAGGGTGAAACCCAGAAACCAATATTATATGCAAAAATGCCCTCTGTCAAAGAAAGAAGGGACTAATCTCTACTGTTGTAACTTCATCTGTGATCTAGCTAAATTCTTTTAACCCTGTGTGACACAGCAATTAAAAATGTTAATCAGAGATAGTGGCCTAAGAATAAAAAAAATCTAAGATTTCATATTTACAAAGCAACCAAATATCTTGCTTAAATTAAATCAGGACAAGTTTTGTTGTTGTTGTTGTTGTTGTTGTTGTTGTTGTTGTTGTTGTTTTGGTTTTTTTGTTTGTTTGTTTGTTTAGTTTCTTTGTTTTAATATTTAAATAGAATTTCCTATATTTCAGTTTGTGCCCATCACATCATGTCCTTTCACTGGATCATCCTGAAATACATTGGATCCACTTTCTTTACTCTGTGCCCCATCAGGTATTTATCCACATTGGCAAGATCCCCTCTCCCCTGAAATCTGCTTTTCTTGAGGCTAAATAACTCCAGCTCTCTCAATCTCTTCTCATAAGAGATGCTGCAGTCCCTTAGTCACCACAGTATCTCTTCACTGGACTCACTGCTCTATATACGTATCTTTCTTGTGTTGACGAGCCAAATTCTTCCATTCCTTCCCAGATCACCCAGAGGTTTTTAGTTATCACCAACCTGGCAGTTTCTTACGCTTTGATTACAAGACTGACATGAATGAAGCTCAAATTCTATCTTCTTTCTTTGAAAGCCTCTGTGTCTCTTGGTTAAAAATAATAATAAAAAACACAATTCTATTCCCTCTTAATTTCAAAATATATTCACTTCACTCGCCTTCCTTAAAGGCGAGTCCTTGTATGTCCTTACAGACATACAATTCTACTCCATGATCTGCAGAAAAATACTAAGAAGTGCTCCACATCGTCATAGTAATCAATCCCATTTTCTATTTTATATAATATTCAAATTCAAAGCTTGTCAGACTTTGTGTGTGCAATGTTGAGGGCCAAGGAAGTGACTTAACACTATAGCTAATGACTGTAAAGAAATTTTATTTATATATCAGAGAACTCAGAAGTACAAGGGAGGCCCAGATACAACAATAGATTAGTGACATTTTGAAATAGCTAACATGGTGAGCATTTTTCAAAAGAAAAGTTCGACACATACACACACACACAAAAAAAAAAAAAAAAANAAAAAAAAAAAAAAAAAAGGAGGGAGAGAGAGAGAAAATCATATGGAAATTTAAACTGTGAAGGCTGAACAAGTAATGAACAGGAACTTGAAAAGCAAAATCCAGATATTGATAACATAGGAAACTGGAAATGCTCATGATTCATCTGGTTTCAGTAATAAACACCCTTAGAAATGGTAGGAAAAATAATAGTAAAATTTCTGTCCCAGTAACACTCACTCCTGAAAAATCAGAGGCAATAAACATATGACAAAATATTTAAGCATATTTCCAGTTTTTAGGGACAGAAAGGCTTGATTCTGAAAATTCTATTTTGCTATTTTACCTTTCTTCCAAAAAAAAAAAAAAAAAAGTCTGGAAGGTAAAGAACAATCAACAGACTTGTCATGGAATTTACAAGGGACCCAATCCCTCTTTGAAGAGATCTCATATGGATCTTGAATATGCCTTATAAAGCTGATTTTAAACAACCATCCTAATTTGACAGAAGTAACCTAATTCTCCCCAAACTGCAAATTCTGCATCTCATCTCAGAAGAAATATAATCTGAGAAGATAGGATACCAACTGTACTCTGTTGATAAATATTCTTCATGATATATCTTAGTGTCATTGTAACTTGAGGATGACTTTGCTATTAAGCATAAGAGTCATTTTGTTGTCCATTCTGCATGTGTTTCAGAACGGTTAGGCAGAGATTGTACAAGGTCATATTATGCAGTTTAGCATTTCACACTTCAGGATATTTATGCCCATTTATATCTGCCATTGGAAGTAAGCTCAATACTCGATAGCCATCCAGCTCCTCTAAGCATCCTAACCCACTGAGGATGGGAGACCCACTTTGGTGGCCTATATAAGAGTTTTCAGAATAGAACTTTTTCTCCAGCAGAATATTTAAGCTGACCCAATTACAACGTTTTATTGCTTTAGCACTGATAATGAAAAAACAAGGAAAGGAATATTTTGGTTAATTATTGATTAATTTTCCTTTTTTTGTTGTTGTTGTAAAATGCAGTTTCTTTCCCTAAATAAAATGAAGCCTACAACTTCAGAAAAAAAACTTCAGAAAAAAATGAGTCTGCAAGGGACAAGGTGTTTCATCACTGTGTGCATAGCTAAGGGTTCAGTTCATGACTAGGTTTCCATAGTCTAACAAGTTACATTGAATTAACAGATAAATGATAAATGTCTGTGTATATACTCTCGTCTTGTAGTATGGTGACATAGATCAACTTAGCTTCTGATAGACACTTCCTCACTGAAATTTAATATCAGTGGTTAAAAACTAGCATCACAACTGAAAATATTTCAAACAAAAATATTAGAGTTGTTGAAGATCATATAATAGCTTGAAGGAACCTGTGCTGTGCGTAAAGCCGCTTAATATGGACTAACATGGCTTATGAACAAAAAAATCCTCAGTATTAATTCCTACAATTAAGAAAATGCTAAAGAAATCCAGCAAGGACAAATGGACAATAATAATTTTGAAAGGAAGCAGCAAATTGAAAGGGAAGATGGCAAGTGATGAAGGATTATGGGACAAAGGGGAAATGATGGTGTCACCGAAAACCAGGAATAAACCTCTTAACACCAGTGTAGTGTTAAGAAGCAGGCATTCACTATATTGCAGTGCTGGATGCACGGGGGATAGCTCCACGTATTGTGCATGCCCTAGGGCATGTTTGCTAAAACTTGTATTTCTCTATTATCTACATATGCATTAAATTATAGGGAACGATCATGTATATTCATATATTCATTCTGTTTCCTGGAACTAATTATGATATACCTCACTCTCGCACTCGTGCACCCTCTGTCCCTTTGGTGGTCTCTGGTCTTTTGAGATCCTTGCTGGTTGTCTCTCAGTGTCATTCGATAACCTCTAGTAACACACTTCCATATGTGGCCTTATTTTGGCTCAGAAGGCCCTGTTTTGGTTCTACTGCCCCGTCTCAGTCAGTTCCTTGAAGAAACGGTGGTCTTTATCTTCGTCTTCAACCGGTGTTTGCTGTTTGGTCCGTATTCTCTCATAACATCGCAGCAACAGCAGCGAAAATATGTCCTTGGGTGCATTCTCTTCTGGGGTTTCTCATAACAATCGGGTCCCCTAAATGCTGGATTTTATACCTCTCAAAGTCTGTAACACATTTTTTTCAAAGACCGGAAATATACCTAAGATAGTAACAAACAGTTCTGGAGGTTCATGAAAAATATTGCGGATGACTTTTTGATCCGGGTGGCAGATGAGTCACTGATGGGAGAGGCACTGCTAGACCTTGGATTATCAAGCAGAGATGGTCTGGTTGGAAATGTGAGGTTGGAGGCAGTCTTGGCTGCAGTGACCACAAGATGTTTGAGTAGAAGATCCTGTGAGGAGGAAGCTGGGCAAGAAGTAGGATTGCAATGCTGGTTTTCAAGGGGGCTAACTTTGACCTCTTCAGGGATCTACTAGGATGAATCCCCTGAATCCTAATATTTAATACATAAATATTGGCTAATATTTAAGCATCATTTCCTCCAAGGTCAGTATCAGTGCATCTCTAGAAGAAGAAAATCAGGCAAGGAGAGGCAGGAGACCTGCGTGGATGGGCAAGGAGATCTTGGGAAAACTTAAAGAGAAAAAGCATACATAGTGTGGAAGAAGGGTTGAACCATGTGAGAGGAATATAGGAATATTATCAGAGGATACAGGGATGCACTGAGGAAGACCAAGGCCTGTTTAGAATTAAATTTAGGAAGAGATGTCAGGGACAACAAGAAGGGCTTCTGCAAATACATCAGAAGTAAAAAGAGGACTAGGGAAAGTATGGGCCTAGTGTTGAATGGGGTAGGTGCCTTGTTGATGGGATACAGAGAAGGCAGAGTTACTAAATACCTTCTTTGCTTCAATCTTTACTGCTAAGTCTAGTCCCCACCTGATTCAGAGCCTGGAGGCAAGAGAAAAAATCTGGAGAGAGGAAGACTTTCCCCTGGTGGAAGAGGTCATTTAGACAAACTAGATACCTGCACATCCATAGGCCTTGGTGGGATGCACCCAAGAGTGCTGAGGAAACTGGTGAGCATTATTGCTAAGCCACTCTCTATCATCTTCAAGAGGTCATGGAGAACAGGAGAGGTGCTGAAGGACTGGAAGAAAGACAAGGTCACTACAGTCTTCAAAAAGGGTGAGAAGGAAGACTAAATTATTAACCAGACAGTCTCACCTTCATGGTGAGACCTGGAAAGGTGATTGAACAGTTCATCCTGGAAGCCATCTCTAGGCATGTCAGGAAAAAGATGAGGATCAGGAGTAGTCAGCATGGATTCACCAAGGGGAACT
The DNA here is from genome assembly GCF_003342845.1 of Nothoprocta perdicaria. Classification (NCBI taxonomy): domain Eukaryota; kingdom Metazoa; phylum Chordata; class Aves; order Tinamiformes; family Tinamidae; genus Nothoprocta; species Nothoprocta perdicaria. The sequence goes on from NW_020455954.1 coordinate 3,384,952, forward strand.
CATGTTTAACTAACCCGATAGCCCTCTACAATAGGATAACTGGGTAGATGGATGAGAGAGCAGTGGTTGTTGTGTGCCTTGACTTAAGCAAGGCTTTCAACATTATCTCCTTCTTAGGGAAGCTCAGGAAGTGTAGGTTAGATGAGTGGACAGGGGAGTAGATCTGGAACTGTCTGGATGGTAGAGCTTAGAGGGTTGTGATAAATGTTGCCAAATCTAGCTGGAGGCTGCTGACGTTGCTGTCCCCCAGGAGCCACTACTAGGTCCAGTGCTGTTCAACTTACTCATCAATGGCTTGGATGAGAAGACAGAGTGCACCCTCAGCAAGTTTGTGGATGATACAAAGTTGGGAACAGTGACCAAAATGCCAGAGGGCTGTGCTACCGTTCAGAGGGACCTGGACCGCTTTGAAAGTTGGGCAGAGAGGAACCTCATGAGGTTCAACAAAGGCAAGTGCAGGGTCCTGCACCTGGCGAGGAATAGCCCCAGGCACTAGTACAGACTAGGGACTGATCTGCTGGAAAACAGCTCTTTGGAAAGGGATTTGGGAGTTCCAGTTGACAACATGGCTCAACCATGAGGCAGCAATGTGTCCTCGTGGTCAATAAGGCAAACAGGTCCTGGCCTGCATCAGGAGGAGCGTTGCTAGCAGGTCGAGGAAGGGGATCCTCTGCTCAGCTCTGGGGAGGCCGCACCTGGAGTACTGGGTGCAGTTCTGGGCTCCCAGTACAAGAGAGACGGGGAACTTATAGAGAGGGTCCAGCATAGTGTGATAAAGATGATTAAGGCACTGGAGCATCTTTCATATGAGGAAAGACTGAGCAAGCTAGGCCTGTTTAGCCTAGCGAAGAGAAGAATGAGAGGAAATCCTATCAACATGTAGAAATATCCGAGGGGAGAAGAGAATGGGGATAAACTCTTCTCAGTGGTGGCCAGCAACAGAGCAAGGGGTAATAGCTAGAAACTGAAAGACAGGAAGTTTCATCTGCATATGAGGAAGAACTTCCTCACTGTGAGGGTGCCAGAGCCCTGGCACAGGCTGCCCAGGGAGGCTGTGGAGTCTCCTTCTCTGGAGATCTCCCAAACCCACCTGGATGCCGCCCTGTGCCCCGTGCTAGGGGTATCACTGCTGGAGCAGGAGGTTGGACTAGATGATCCCTAGAGGTGCCTTCGAACCTCAACCATTCTGTGATTCTGAGATAAACTGGAATTGCGTATTACCAGAAGAAAATTCTGGGAGAATAAAATCTAATTGAAAAAGAGCAAATTAAATAGATGCTGTAAAGAACTGTAAGAAAAATGGGAGCATTTTGAAATTTGCAGTGGAGGATGTAGCCATGGAAAAAGTAGTTTGATACAACTCTGAGAAGCAGTAATGCCCATAGCAGGTTAGACTGTGTTCATATATTTGCAAATGAGGAAAATAAGATGATATCTAAATAATAATAATATTAATAAGGAAAGCGGAAGACCCAAGAGGAAACAACATCAAAGTATTTACAACATAAGAAGATATTTACATTCAGTGTCTTTTAAAATTCACTTCAGAATCTTCAGGATAAATGTGGGTAATCTGCAGGATTCAAGAGGTCTAACTGGAATACTGGCATTTTTGTGAGACACAATTTGCCTCAGGAGATTGGAAGGTTTGCTGCATACTTTGCATATTTTGAGGAAAAAAAAAAAAAACTGTGATGTTCTGACCAACAATACTAATTTCAGCAACAGGTAAAAGACTAAAATCACTGAAAAAATGTCACTTTCTGAAGATTCCATAAAGGAAAAAAAAATTAATGAGAAAAGTTAATGAGAACTCATCAGTTCTGGCAATTTTTCACTTAAAGGTCAGCTGGCATCAGTTAATGCAGGGCTACTAACTGGAAAGAACAACACAAAATGAGGCTAAATTAGGTCCTGCCCCGTGTCTTCCTTTCATCAGATAACAAGCAAAATCTGAGGCAGTGGCGGGGATGAGAATTTTGGAGCAGGAAGAAGTCTGTGCTACAGTATCTTATCTTCCACTGAGAAAGAGAAGTTAGAGCCCAGTGAATACTCTCAGTCTTAGTGTTATCCCCTTCCTTTCTTTTCCAAATACAAGGCAGAAGAAAGGCACTTGGTTCCTAGTCATTCTGCCTAAGTCTGAGCTCAAAGATGAGACACTATGTCATTTCCAGGCTGATTATCTGTCTTCTTCCTTTTATCAAGATGCAGGGTACAGAGAATAATGAAACTTTCTGGTGTAAACTCTCTTGTTACATGTGCAGAAATGGTTGAGGAAGAGATGGACAGAGTTTAAGAGTCAGAGGAGACAGGAGGGCTTAAAAGATCCAGTGGAAAGAAATCTGTCTGATATGACTCAGTAGTCCACTGTTAAAAATGTGATGGGTTAACAATGATCCATGTGAATACTGTCTGTGACATCAGTGTGTTTTCTTATTCTATCTTCTTCTCTCTTCAGCCTTTCCATCACTGCCTTTCTTTGCCTACCATGGCTATCCCATGCTTCCTATGCACATTTTTTTTCATATTTTCTTTTTTTTTACTTATTCATCTTTGTATTTCCTTTTCATGTTTTAGTGAAGCACCGGCACTGCCTTCTTGAAGTGATACCAAATTGTCTGTGTATGAAGTACTTTGCACATATTCCAATAGGGTAACTATGATAGCAACAACCATCTTCCCAAATAGTTATTTTGGGAAAGCTTTTATCAGGGGGAAAAAGGTGATCTCCTATTGACGTATGTTTTCATCTTTAGCAGCTCATGTACTCTAGTGATGTCATCCTCTGGTACACAAATGCAACTGAAAAATAAGGTTGTCCTTGAGGTATAAAGCTTGAAGAACTGTTAGTTTTTTTTAAAGTAAAGTGGCATTGCTCTCTCTAATATTCACTCTGAACTTCCCAAACCACAGCATGTAATTGTTGCCACGTTTTCTGTCATCTGTCACTAGCAATAAGAGTTTGGCTCTGTCACCTTAGTAACTATCTTTAAAAATACTTGTAAGCCATTGTTAAGAGTGATCCTTAGCTTCTTCTTCACTGTACTGAACAAGCACAACTTGCCATGTCTATTGTAACCACCTCTCTCCTGAAACAGGAGGCCTAGAACTGGGAACAGAATCAAAGACATGGCCTTACCAGTGTGAAGTAGTGAGAGAATCATAACTTCCCCTGATCTGCTGGCCACATTCCACTTAATCACTTAATGTAACTAAGTATGCAATTTCCTTTATTTATTTATTTATTTTTATTTATTTTTTTTTTTTTCAGTGAAATCACAATGGGTCATATTCAGCTTGGCACTACTACCACCCTGAAATCCCTTGGTACTTTCTATCAGGACTGCTATACATCTCAGCTAGTCCTGATGCACAGAATTACACTCAGATATAGAACTTAAAATTCATCCAAGATAATGACAAAACTAGGAATGAGTCAATGTCTTCTGAGGACCAGCACAGTATTATTGTATGAAAAAAGACTAAGCGAACTAAGTCTAATCAGCCTAGAGAAGGGAAGATTGAGAGAGAATCTTATCAACATGTGCAAATACACGAGGGGAGAATGTAAAGAAGCTGGGACCAAACTCTTCTTGGTGGTGGCCAACAACAGAGCAAGGAGTAATGGCGAGAAAGTAAAAGACAGGAAGTTTCATCTGCATATGAGGAAGAACTTCTTTGCTGTGAGGATGCCAGAGCCCTGAAACAGGCTACCTAGAGGAGGGTTGTCTCCTTCTCTGGAGATCTTCCAAACCCACCTGGATGCCGCCCTGTGCCCCGTGCTCTGGGTGTGCCTGCTGGAGCAGGAGGTTGGACTAGATGATCTCCAGAGGTGCCTTCCAACCTCAACCATTCTGTGATTCTGTGATGCTTACCCAGGTGAGGAAGGATTCAGAGGGAGGAAGAGGGCACCTCCCTCAGGTGCCATCTCCATATGAGGAGGAACTTCTTTCCTATGAGGGTGACAGAGCCCTGGAACAGGCTGCCCGGGGCGGTTGTGGTGTCTCCTTCTCTGGAGATCTTCCAAACCCACCTGGATGCCGCCCTGTGCCCTGTGCTCTGGGTGTTCCTGCTTCCCCTTGAGCTTTCCTAGCATGGCAGCGGGCTGCACGTCAGGATCTCCCCTTGAGCAGAGATGCCTCTCAAGACTCCTCCTCGAGGCTGAGAGATCCCTTTCTACAACAGATTCGTGCTAAGTCAATATAGCGCACTCTCTTTAAACTTTACTTTGTAACTGTTCACAAAAGCCCTTAGTCATAAACCATTGACCAGGTCTGGAACTAGGATTGGATCCAGCCGCACCCAGACTCCTCTCAGAAGGAGCCAGGAAAGCAAGGGGGTCCAATCTGAACCTTGTGACTCAACAGGAGGGTATCTGAGATAACTGTGTATTATCTTGAACCTCCATGCAGTAAATAATAATAAGCGACCTTGCCATAGAATCTCGTGAAATCATTGTCCATATCAATAAACCCTATTTTTATTTCTTTTGTATGAGTGAAGTGCATTTTGTCACTCACCCCGCTTCCCCCCCAACACTTTCTGTGACAGGACCAAAACACTCTTTCTTCCCTGTGCTAGAAACAAGGATACAGGCAGGCTTTCCTGGCATCTGACAAGCGGCGACAAAGAGTTGGGTGTTGAGCAGTCAGACACCATGTATTTTCCTGTGGAGGTGGAGGAAAGCAAGGGTAAGTTAGGCCACAGGACAAGTGACACAGGATTTGAGGGGGAAGCAGGAAGGATCCAAGCAGATCTCCGCCTGCCGGTTGCTGAATGCTTTTGAAAATTTGATGCTTCATTTAATTGACTGAAGAATGATTGAGGTGTATTAGAAACACAGACTCAGTTTTCAAAGATCACTAGAGAAACCATCCTGGAGATTTTTTTTTTTTTTAATCTACTTATTCTCCATACAGAATAATGATTTTGCTGTAAATGATGTCATTAGGCTGCGTTTGGTTATGTATATTGCCTGAAAATAGAGAATCTACAGTAAAACGTACAGGTCAATCTAAATTCATGCTGATTAAATTCGTACACTCACCACCAGATATTCAACATGGCAGAGAAAAACATGTGACCAAGATAACAGAGTTAGTTCTTACTCATTAGATTTGTTTCCTTATCCCTCCACCTAGGAGCCAAAGCACTGAAAAAAATAACATTTGTGTGCACTAATGAAAGTTTTAGAGATGTTAAAATAAGCCTGAGAAGCAAGTAATAGCAGAAAATCAGACTTTTGAACAACTGGATGATTAAATCTACTACAAAGTACCTCATGGAGGTCCAGTCTCTGGCCATACGGCATATATCTCTAGGACAGACTTCTGAAATGTTTTTATATGATGCCATCGCTCCCTACATGGCATATTGACATCTGTCATTTGGCATTTCAGTGCATCACATCCCCTTATGCTTCCCTAGGTTGCTCACTTTTATATGATTTATCACACATCTCTGAAACTTATTTTTATATCTGCTGATTCCACTGAAGGACTCTGTACCCCCTGATCTGATCTGAAGGTCACTCTCAAGCCCAAAGGAGAAATTTGCTCATTTAATTTCCTTGACCCCACTCCCTCATCAGTTCACTGTGGGGGCTAATTTTACTCTCTGCTCCTTAATTCACATTCCCTGTCCCCATTCCTTAGTCCTCTGGAACAGTTCGATGTCCTGTCTGTGCGGGAACCTCCTGTTTCTCTGACAGCTCTTGAGGGAATGCCAATATTGTAGAGGTCACCTGAGGATAAAATCTCACTAAAAAAAAAAATAATGAAATAGGAGGTAGGGGGCCCAAATTTCAAAATTCCAAATTATCAAAATCAGAGATTGATGTAGCATCAGCACTGGTTATATGCTTAAAATGCAAAGTAATCTTTCAGACTTCTTTGGGCTTCCATTATCACTCCCAGAGAAAATGATTTTCAGCGAGCAGCTGGCCCTTGAAATCTTGAGTGCAACACGTATATACACAGCCCTAGCATTATATTCTCACTCCATATATTAAAAAAAAAAA
>NW_020455954.1:3391015-3456152 GCF_003342845.1 Nothoprocta perdicaria
AAAAAAAAAAAAAAAAAAAGAGTAGGCTGGAGATTGAGCTGAAGAAAGTGAAGGTAGAAAGCTATATTATGTAATATACCCCTTCTCCCACCCTTATGCACAGTGAAACAAGGGAGGTAAGAGCAAGACAAACATTTGTGGAAGGTGGCAATGCATTCCCAAGGAGAAAGATGTCACTAGGGAAAAACTGCAAAGAAGTCCAAAGCACCTTCATACCCTTTCCCTCCGCAGCAAGATCTCTTCCCTTCCTTCCTCTCTGCCTTCATCTCCTCCTCGCTCTCCCCCTTCCCTCCTCCTCCCCCTGCCTTATCGTCCCCCCTCCATCCCCTGCTCTTTTCAGCAGGAGCTGTGTCTGAACCAGGACTGTATATTTTGCAATCTAGCAGTCCAGGGCTACTGATGGAGCATGGCTCCTGCTGAAAAAATCAAGTGAAACAGAAGCTGGAAATGTGCACTCACATACACGAGAAGGAAAAAGAGGAAAGCAGGTTTGCTCTTTAACTCGGAGAAAAGAAGCTGAAGCAAATTTCTTCCACTGCCCCATAAGACCTTTGCCGAGAGTCTTTGCAAAGAAAACTGGCACTGCTTTAGAAAGGGGAAGGGAGAAAGGGATGGGGAAAAAAAAGATTTGCGAATATCTATACGAAAGAGAAGCAATGTGCGTGTTCATGTAGATTTGTGGGTGCATGAATGTGAGAAAATATGTAGGCAACGGTGGGGTTGGGGGGAGAGCTTGATATATTTTCTTATCGGGGAAAGACACGTGAATGCAATTCGCGGACAAGGGCATCCAGCTCAGCCCAAGAGCAGAAGGGGGAGGGGAGGGGAAGGGGGAGGGGGCTGCTATTTCTAAAGACATTCATGCAAAGAGGGTGGCAAATGCTGTGAGCATCTTTAAAGGAAGCTTCCTGGAGATCTAGAGAGAAAGAAGCCCAAAGAAGGAAAGAAAGGGGCTATGATTTCCTTGTCCTATTGCTTTGTCTCTGGCTCCCTCTGGCTCTGGAAGATTAGCCACAGGACGCAAAGATGCCCAGCTGGTCACTGCCTGCCCAAGTTCAGTTTAGCTGGTGTTTCTCTCCTGTTTAGCCCAACTGCTTTCTCTGAAGGGGAGGACTCTCAGCCCGACAGCCCTTTAGTTTAACCTGAAGAGCGTGTGCCGCCTCTTTACCCATCCTAAAAGCTTGCTGGAGGTGGAGGAGAGAAGGAAAGAGGAGAACTCGAAAGTGCCTGGGGAACACTGGATGCCAGAAGGAGGCAAACATTCCCGTGGACAAAGCAAGAAAGGACAGAGCAGACTGATTTAATTGCCGTTTTCCATCTTTTTTCTTTTTTCTTTTTTCTTTTTCTTTCTTTTTTTTTTTTTTCCCCCCCTTTTTCCTCCCTATCTTTCGGAGGTTTTTTTTGAAAACCCAGCACAACCCCGAGCACCAACCCCGAAGCCCCATCCCCTTGGCTAGCTCTTATGGGAATGAAACACTCCTCCCGCTGCCTGCTCCTCCGGAGGAAAATGGCGGAGAACGCCGCCGAGAGCACCGAGGTAAGGACACGAGCCGAGCCCTGCGCCCGGGCTCTGCCAGGCCGGGCCCGGAGCCTTGTGCAGCCGCAGAAAGTGCCGGGCAACTTCCCGGGGCCTTCCGCTTTCCCCCGGCGCCGGGGCGGCCGCCTTTCCCTGCATGTGCCCCCCTTGCCCTCCGGCTGCGTCCTCACGGGGAACTTCGGACCCGGCGGAGCGCTCCGGCTTAGGCAGAGGAGATGCTCTGTGGCGTGTGTACAGGGGCCGGGGTTTTGTGATGCGGATGGTTATTTGGAGGCGCTGAGCGGGAAAAAGGGAGAATAAAAATAAAATAGAATAATTTCTGCAGCACCTTGGCCAGCTCCCAGAGTTTTCCGCCTGGGAGAGAGCGGCGGCGGGCTTTTTGGCAGGAGTGCTTGAGGGAGCTGCAGCACCCTGGGTGTCACTAAGTGGAGCTGCCCGAGCCGGGGGAAGGGCACGGCAACTTTGCTCGCAAGCCCCACTCGCCTGAGTCGGGCAGAGGGGTGATTTGCCTCGCGCTGGGACGGAGACGGTGCCCTGAGAGCTCCTCAGGTTTCTGCGAGAGGAGAGAGAAGCTGCATAATCCCCCCTTCCCTCAACCTTTCCCATCTCAGCAGGCTCAGTCCCTTCCCTCACGTTGCCTTGACTTCATGGAGAGGCTCCTCAAGGGACAGGCGTAGCGTGCCAAGTCTTTCCCATATGTGGAAGGCGGCAGGATGCGCTCCCAGCCCCTGGGAGGGTGTGCTAGGGAGCCAGGCGAAAGCATGAGTGCACGCCAAACTCCCTGCTGCTATTAATAGCCTGTGCCTAGCGTTCTGCCGGAGCGTTTGACATATGGTTACCCGATAGGCAGCATGGCCATGTATGGGCTCCCAAGGACGCTGCACATCAACCAGCTTCGACAGTTTTCCCCTCACGTGCGTAAATGACACTGACATCCCTCCCCAGTTGCTCTGCAGAGGTCCTGAGGAAAAGAAGCATCGCTCCGGTGTGACTGAGCACGCGACTATTCCATTCTTCCCTATTCCAGGGTACAGAGTCCCTGCCAAATTGCTCTTCCTGCCACAAAGTCCTCACAGTGGATACCCTGCTCCCTTGTTAATCCCACATTTTTACCTCCTCGTGCTGCTGTCTCTGCCAAGGAAGACATACTTGACCTTCATGAACATGTCTCCTTTGGCATGCCAGGTGTAGAGCAGCATTAATGTAATTTAAGCAATAAATCAAAGAATATGGCTGTTACCACATTATAACCGCCTCAAGAACTGTCTGCAGAAGAGTCATCTATAAATAGCAAGGAGTCAGGCTACACATCTGTACACTGCCAAACTGTCCTAGCACTGACAGCAAATATTGTATTAAGGGTCCCAGGATCTCAGCAGTATTGCAAGTAGAAAGGTAGAATCACAAGCAGTTGTTTTCAAAGCCCTTCTTTGATGGAATTTGTCCTTAAATAGCAACAGGGATTCAGGTGAGAGGAGCTCTTTAAATGTTCCTCTTCTATTTCGACTCGGTATTTGTACTTATTGTTTAAAGCCATTTGTCTTTCTGTTTGTGCAGTGCTGTACACACTGCAGTATACTTTTACAGAAAAGACTTTCTTAACAACAGAGGTTTCATTCCAAGGCTATATACCAGTCAGGAGAATATGCAAACAGCAGATGCTGTGTTACTTCTCCTTAGTGTATTCATCAGTGACATATTCATGAAATGAGGATGAAAATATTGCAGATTAGGCATCTTCTGTTGAACTTCTACATTTAGAAAGGCAGAGTCTATATGCTCATAATACCTAACAGAATGTTTCCTAATTTATTCATTTTCAGCCAATTGATATTAATATTTGCTTTTCTACTGAGAGGTTTAGTCTGAACAAATGGAAATGTACCAGAGAAAATATAGCAAGACCTTTGCAGCTCCTGCATTAGTCATACGATAGCAATTTGACCCTCAGATCTATAAACCTATATTTCTTTAACTTTCTCCTGAAAATAGCAAGTGTTGTGTGACACAGGGAATGTGAGACAAAGCATCCCACTTTTGGATTTATCGCAGTGAAGGTTGTGGAGGAGGAAATTAAAAAACAGTATGAACTGCATCCATTTGAAACTAATGGGGCTTCACTAATACACATGGTGATCCGATACTTACTAAATTTCTAAAGAGCTTTGATGCCATGGTAATAGGCATACTATGAAAAATGTCAGTTACATAGAACCATTAAAAGATTTAACAAATGATCAAAATTTTCCATTGCCATATCATTGCAAAACGTTCTGGATCTTAACCTGATTGATTTCACGTTCAAGTGATACCAGTAAGTACATTACAATTTAAAAATAACAATATACCAGTTTGTTGAAATCCAGCACAGATGAAAGTACACAAACCAAGTGTTCAAGGTCTAATATGGCATGTATTCTGCTTCAGTAGTGGGACAGTTCACAAAAAATATGTTAAAGTGTATGGAAACTTTTTGTTCGTTTTATTATCATCTCCTCTGTTGACCATAGTGCAAAGTTGATATATGAAAGAGCTTAAAGAAAAGGTAGCAACTATAGCAGACAAGAGAAGACTGAAGACACTTACTGTACCCTACAAGAAAAAAAGGATGCAAAAGAGCAGGAAAGCAATAGTTCACTGTCAAGGAAGACCCTGAATATTACCTTAATATTAATATTATTGACCCTAAGTTACAGTATCTTTTATTTTGTTTTAGTGTGAATGTGTGTGTTTTTAGCATAGTGCTTTTTGGGAAAAGTAAACTTGAGGGTAATAAAGCTATACTTTTTTTTTTTCTTTTTTTTTCTGTGTAGAATCTCTCTGAAGACCTTAGAAGTTTCAATCTTGCAAGAATGATTTAATTTCCTTCTTAGAGAAGTGCACAGCTAAAAGGAAAAATATTCTGAAAATCTTAATTCCCCCAGATCATCCCATGAACTTCAAGAGAAGTTCTGTTGGGGAAAAAAAAGCTGTAGAATCACTGATCAAAATATAGAATTAATATTCTGTATTAGTCAAGAGAAAAGCCTTATCTACATAAAACAGAATTAAGTCCTCTGAGACTAATCAAAGATGCTCACACAGAAAACAAAATAGAAGAGAATTCTTTTTTATACATATGCATGAAGATTCCCCCAAATTCACAGTGCTGATCTGTATATTTCAATTTCTGTTTGTTTTTTTTTTCTTTCTTCTTTTTTAATGCCCAAGCATGCAGGCAAGCGATATTAAAAATTAGTAATAATTAATATCCCTGTTATCAGCCATGGGAACCAAACTGAAAGAAGTGAGCAAAAGTGTATATAATTGTGGTTTGGGAACCAGTCAAGAGAACACTACAAAACTCCACAGTTTATATATACATAAAACAGAGATATACATGCAACAGGTTAGTCTCTGCCAGAAACCACTGTTTCCATATGGGGAAAACCACCTCACCTAAATTCTAGGGTCTGAAAATGGGCTTTCTGTACGATGCAGGTTCACAGTGACATAATAAAGAGCAAGTCTTATGCTCAAGATTTTGCAATGTCTGTTGAGCAAAAGTATGCCTGTTGCTAAGTATAGAGAAATTAGGCAATTTACGAATGGTAACGAAATAAATGTACAGTCCTACCTGAATGTTCTATTACATAAATCTTCTTTTCTGGATTGAAAAGAAGTACATTTTTCCTTTTGAAGGTTTGGAGTATTGGGTATAATAGAAAAGCTGTAATTCTTCCCCATTCAAATGAATGTAATCTCCTCATGGAATACAGATCTGTCATTTGGCTTGGGGAGATTACACTGTCCTAGTTGCAAGAAAGCCAGCCAAACCACTACTAAGGGGAAAGAAGTCATAAAGTATGTTGAAATCATGAGCTCCTGCTTGTGATTCATGAATAGGAATATGGTTTTCCACTTACTAAATTATCAAAGTATAACTTAACAGAGCAAGAGAAAGGTAGTGTGCCTGGCACAACAGATTCATTTTATTCAATAACCTGAATAAAAAGTTGAGGAAGGTTCTGTTACCCATTCTGCCAATGAATGATTTTAGGCATGTAAGTTAATCCCCCTATATCTGAGCATTTCCATACAGACTGTGGAATTCTGGAATCTCTTAATAAAATGTGCTGTAGGAAATTATTATTTAGTGTTACTAAGTTGTTAAGAACACCATATATGAATGAACAATGTTGAGCAGGTGTTGCTTAACCAAGAGAGAACTAGCTCTGGTATGTAGTGTGCTTCTCACCTTAGCGGAAGCCTTAACATAACTGGCCAGCTAAAGAAGTGGCTTATGACATACCCTTCAGCTTCACTGAATAGTATTCCACGTGTTGGCATCTCTTATTTTAAAACAGTAAAACGCCGTGGTAGATGTTTGTGTGCAAGAGACCAGACCTCTGGCCCAAGTTCTAGATGTTTCGGACTACTGACGAGGCAGTCAAGAAGCTGACCCATCATGTCAGTGAAGAATGATGTCACTGTATGCATAGTCAAATCCCCAAATGCTACAGAGTCAACTCTGATTCTAAAAGAAGGGTGCATAGCACTTCCCTCTGTATTATCCTGTGCAATGCTCCTGATAGGACCTCTGTAGACAAGGCTACTTAGACTAATAACAGTGTAGCTCTAATGTAGTCATGGGGGTTGTTTTGGTTTCTAGCCAATACAAGAGTGGGAGAACAGAAATATGACTCTGAGCCATCTTCTCCTACCCACTTCAGCTGTGCAAAACATAAATTTAGCACAGCAGAAGATCTTCTCAGTGTAGCTAAATGCATTCTATTCCTTTCTCAGATTTAATACTAAAAATTTGAGACGTTGTCCTACAATATTCTTTTTTGGCTCCATTGCAGAGGAAACTTAACGGCTGCATTAACAATTTAAAGAAGATGTAAAAATGCTTAAGCTTAAAAAAAAAACCCACAATCACTCAGGACATGAATCTGAAGATAAATGTTTCAGCCCAGATTGTCACCTCCTCTACTAGACTGGTATATTTTTTTATAAAAGGGTATAGTTCATCTTCATGGTATCAAGGACCAAGTTATATTGTGGCACAGCCTCTGCTAAAAGAGAGCTCCAGGGAAGACTGTGCTTTAAGAGTCAGTGGAGCTAGTGAGCAGTCTGTGCAGAAGTTGTCATAAGAACTCTTTGTTCAACCTCTATAAAAAGCCCTAAAATTTTTCAAAGAAGAATGCAAGAAATTACGTAGGTGGCTACCTTTTTGATTGCTCTAGCTGCATGTATAGAGAAAGTGGGGTTAACAAGTCTGATTCAGCTGCCTTTCCAGGCTTTCCCACCCAGCTTGACTGTGAAAGATAAAGACTTGTGCCTCAGGGGGGCCTGGGTGAGGCAAAGAGAACAGAGACAAGTGCATAAAGGTAAAAAAGCACTGACCCTAATTTATTCAGAATATTTGATTCAGTCTTTCTGAAACTGCAGCAAAGAGCAGTCCACTGACAAATGAGGTGATCACCAGTCAGAAGGGTCGAATGCTGAAAGCAGTTGCTCTTGCTTCCGATTTCAGAGGGCATCCTGCTGCCTGCTGGTCTGCTCACTTGCTTTAATGACAGATACACTTTGAACAAGCCTTTAGGGATGAGATTGTCCTTTCCCTAATTTTCTTTTTTTCAGGATTAAGCCCAAAACAAAATAGACAACACATACTAATCTTGGAGAAGCAAAAAGGAGGTTCTCCACTAAATGCATAAGTTGGGGAGGTCTACAAGGATGTCTTCATCATGCAGGACTGGAATGATCACTAATCACAGCCATGCCTGGCTTTTCAATTTTTTCCTAAGCAGGCACTGACTGACTCCGAAGAGATCCTTGGCATGTTATTTCTGAGCTGTTGTGCAGGAACAGAGACAACTTTCCAAGTTCACAGTAACTGTAGGAGGATGAGCACCTCTAACAATAGTTCCGTTCACTGTTTCAGCACTAAACTGAGTTTTAACAGGAGTATCAAGATGGAGGGTGATGGTTTTATTTCTTATACATGAGTTTTTCCTCAGATAGGAAATACTCAGATAGGAAATACTCATATAGGAGTATTTCCTCAGATAGGAAAAATCATTTTACATGAAAAACTCCAAATTAAAAGAAAAAAAAGTAAAATTCTGTCTTTTCTGTAAGCTCTGCATATATAAAAAATGTAAAAGCAATTTGGATTATCAAATGGATATATTTTGGTTCAATTGCATCAAAAATGTTCAGATTTAGACACCAGAATTGGAAATAAGGTATATTCAAGCAAACATTTATTATCATATTTATTTTATCTGAAAGTTCTGTTAAGGAAAAAATAGAATATATTTTATGTTCTCAGTCTGAATTGTTATATGGTCATAAATAAGATCTTAATGTCTTCAGTGCCCAAATTGAAGAGAAAATTTCAGTAGCAACATTTCCTTGCAAGGAAATTATGGAGGAAATAAAATGCTTAGCTAAAATTTTAGACAGAGTCACAGTAAGAAAGGTAAGGAGAGTACTCTTCTGACTCACTTAAAATACCCTGTCTGGCAGTTAAGTCGTGCTTTTGGAAGCTTTGCTATTTTGAGGACTGTGTTTCTCATGGACCTTTCTTTCCAGAGTGTGCCATTGCAAAGGAAGGGGCATCACCATTTTTTTCCTGGCTGTTATTCAGAGAAAAGGAGTTCTCTATAAGAGCTTTTCTAAGAAGGGACAGTATGCCAAAATTTGTGAAGATATGTATTTACTAAGACATTATTTTATACCTCAGTCCTCCTCAGCTTTGCCTGATGTCAAGCTCTTCATCGTGCTGTAGCTGGAGGCTTCACACTTAGCATGCCGTCCAGGTCTGGACAATACACTTAAGAGCCCTCTTAAGTGCTCTCTTTGTCCTGCCCAGAGTTCCAGGCATATCAGAATCATTCTGTCACAGTTCCCTGTAAAAGCAACAGTAGCAGTTCTCTCTCTTGTAACAGTGTCATGAAAATAAGCATATGCTGTTTTGGAAAGAGCGGTATTCTCCAAGGATTGATATCGAAGTATTCCATCAGTGCTGTCAATACACTCTCAGACCGTATATGGTGTAGCAATTCTCCTGTCCCTCTTGACCTTTTCTGCCCATAGAGCTTACATTTCGTTATTCCTAATAGCAACAGAAAGCTCAAAACTGGTCTTAGAGCCCAAAGGAAAGTGTGATGAAGCCAAGGTCTTCCATTGCTAGTCTGCCAGTCCAAATTTATTTCTGTTGCAGTCTTTCATTTCCCAAACAGAAGGGAAGAAAGGACAGCCTGCCACCTGTTTTAGCTTCTATTGCATGGACCTGCTGCTTCTACCCTACCTGTTTATCACATTTGTATATCACATGTCCTGAAGCTGATCCCTGTTTCGGGATGAAGAGAAGCAACTACTTTCTTGGTCCTTAGTCACAAATAGGGAAATCAGTTAACTCTTCTGTTAACACTTTCTTTATTAGTTTTGTTTGGGGTCCATACACCTCATAATCATGCCCTGTATTAGACATTATAGTGTCTGAAGTGTGGGATATGCACATTTTGACTCTAAACTCAGTTTCCTTGAGATATATCTGGAGTAACTCCACTGAGTCCTTTACAAATGGGGATCACTGCTGAATCACAAAAGTGTTAATTAGAAAGAACATCTGAAAATCACCTCAGGCAACCTACCAGTAAGGTTTATGTATATAAACATTAGAACATGTTGGTCATGACTTTCTCTAGCCAAGTCTGGGGAGTTTCCCCTGTCTCTCTAGGCAACTTCTTCAAGTGCTTTACTTTCTCCTCAGTGAAAAAAGGTTTTCCTAATGTCTTATCTGAACATCTCTAGCTCCTAGCAATGACCTTTCCCCTTTGCGACCCAATCTGCTGCTACCAATAAGAGTTTGGTCTTTTCCCACAAACAGAACAATATCTCGATAATCATAGAATCAGAGAATCCTTAAGGTTGGAAGGGACCTTTAGAGACCATCTAGTCCACGCTCCCGCACATTCAGGGTCACCTAGAGCACAGGGCACAGGGCTGCGTCCAAGCAGGTTTTGAAGATCTCCAGAGAAGGAGACTCCACAACCTCTCAGGGCAGCCTGTTCCAAATTACTAATTAGATTAGTAATCTCTTTTTGCATGTCATTTTCTCAGGTTATCGGCCACTGCAGTAGTATCTTTCTTATCTCCTTTTGATTATAAGTTCTTTGGAAATAACGTGTGGGAAATGCAAATTAATTTTTTTTAACTGAAAAACCTTTATAGAAGAAGGCTGACTAATTAAATGTAGAATGATAAATATTCTACAGTAACTCTATTGATTGACTTCCACTGTGTATTTGGTGTGTTGTAGTTTTTCTTGGACAAGTCCATGATTTAAAAATGAAACCCACTATAACTACTTTTAAAACACTAAAACATAAAATTAAAAACTGTATCTGTATTTGCTATAAATCACCAGATCCTCTACAGTCTGAAGTAGGCTAAGTATGTGAAAGCATGAAATTGAAACACAGGAATGTATTTTAGGCAGAGAAAATAAAGAAAAAAGGAGCATATTTTGGGGGGTGAAGAAGGATGCCTGCAATTTTAGAGTTTTAGAGTTTTAGACTCTAAAATCTCCAGTAAATCTTTTTCAACTCTGAGTAATTGTGTCTTCATCTCTGATATTTCTTCAGTTAAAACTGGCAAACATGAAGTCTTCCTCAAGTGAAAAGGTCTATTGTGGAAAATAATGCAATTTAGTCATGAAACAGAGTGTGTTATATAAATATAGAGAAGGATAAAATATTGAAAGTGTTTTGTGAAGATGTGAAAATAAAAGGAAAGGATGACGGAAGGAAGGAAGCAAGCAGACAAACAAACAAACAAAGAATATCAGGGACCAAGAAGTTGGAGGCTGAGAAAACATGTGAGGCTTTCAGGAGAATGGATCAATTTTACAGCTTACATAAATAATAGGATTGCTTTTTGGTTGTTCTTTTTTATTTTTTATTTTCTTTCAACAGCTCTTAAGGTCTTGTGCAAAATTCACTTTCTCTATACTCAAAAGAGAAGAAGAACAATGCTGACTAGTTTTTGACTGCGTGAGGTAGATTACTCAGTCATGGAATAAGAAGAGGCAGCATGTAGTTCTAATAACATGAATAACACTCCAGCCAAACATGAATGAGAAAATAACAGGAGAGTCAGAAAAGCACAGGACATTTGTTTCAGGAAAATGTACTAAATCTTGAATCATATTTAGCATATTGTGCTGAGCATAATGTTTCATTGACGATTAATCAATGAGGCCAAGTGATTCAAATGACACAGTGCTAAAAATTTGTTCTGGAGAATTTGCTTTTAGCTTCAAGGTTCAGTCCTACTGGCTATTTTTCTGTGTCCCTCCTATGGGGCACTCCTAAGTCCCCATATTTTTTCATTCTCAAGGAACAGAAAGTCAGAATGGTCCACAGAAACTCTCAGAGAGACTCTGACGGGTTTCATATGTTTGACTGGAGTTACACCAGTTCAGAACAGAAGTTTTTGCATTGCATGTCATAGGTAAGCAACTGGGCATGAAAAGGGGAATGACTATATAGATAGTCATCTGACACTGTTCATCTCTGACTGCATAACATGACGTCTCCATCAAGAACGCTTGTTCAAGAATTCCTCTTCACATGTCTAGCATGTATCTGTCATACAACCAGGTAGTCATAATTACTAAATTTTAGTTGTGTGAAAATCTATTAGATCTTCAGGAAACAGAGTAGTGGCAGTGAGCTTCAAGAGCAATTCATCTGGAATCAGCATACTCCCTCCCATGTTTAAAGGCCTACAAAAGAAGGTGCAGCAGGAAATGTATTCTGGTTATGGACTGAAGAGGTACTCATTCTTCATAGATAGCTTATATATAGTGTATAACTTACCCTCCTCTCCACATCAGTGATCATTTCTTTCATAATAATTCACAGGTAATTCATAGTGTCTCCACTATGAATTAACTAAAATTTAGGCCATTCTGACATTTAGATATAGATGTCTAGCCACCATCTCAATCTTGGAGTTAACTTTTACTGTCGAGCCTTTCCTGCTTCCCCTGTCCTTCATCATACATTCCTCTTATTTCACAGATCTGCAGCACATACATTGCATTCAAATCAGGTCTTTTTATAGGCATTCAGTTCCAAACTACATGTAAGTTTTGCTGTCAGAGAGGCAAAAGAAACTCAACAACAACAACAACAACACCAACAGCAACAATATAACACTGCGAGACTCAAGAGTGGATAGACTCTCAGGGAAAGATTTTCACTCATTCCCACATCTATTCACACATGAATACCGTTTGTTGAAAACTAGCTCTATAACCACTCCAGTGAATACAACCAGCAGAAATGCAACACTCCTTCCCACTAGACTCAGTATCCAGCTCTTGGACAGCAACTTAGCCCCAACACACAACAGTTCCCATTCAGGCACTCTGCTTCTATCTGTGTATGTCTTAGATATTCGCATAAAAATATGTTGCCCCTCTCATAGTGATGGCACCATCTCTCTTCTTCCTGCAAATTATACTGTCATTGTTTCTAGATGCTAGTATTCTTTTAATTATTAAGAGCAAAGGAAGTAGTGCTGTCATAGTGTGTATTTTTATTTTGGTTTTCTTTATATTTGACTTTCAATTTCTGTCCTTCTTTCTTTAGATAATGTTTGTTTAAGCAGTGCACTGAATGGGAGACAGATAGTTAGATAAGGATTTTGAGCAAAGATGGTGTTCTCCGTGTGACTCGTGACTGTGGAGTTTTCTTGAGATGTGAAACAGAGAACCAATAATGCCCTAAATGTCTATAAAAATATCTCTTTCAGTTGTCACCTTATGGAGTGGAAAACTAAAGTAATTTTGCTTGTAAGATTTCCTTTTAATACATGCAACTGATTGTTCTAGCTGTGCCAACTGGAAACGAAGGCATACTGATCTCAAGGCAGGTTTACTCTAGTGAAAAGACATCAGTTTCAACAGAGTTATTTTTGATTTATATGGATTCCAAATCAGCTTACATGTATTTCATGATCGTGTTAGAAAGGATGAATCATCCCCTTCTTGCCATTTTTGAATACTGGAGCCAGCCTCCTCTGGATCTCCATGGCCTTTCAAAGGTGATTGAGAGTGGCTGTGCAATGACATCCCTCAGAATTTGTGGGCATTTCAGGGTCTATTCCTCAACTTCTCCACAAAGTCAGTGTCTTCTTTTCTTCAGACTCCTCCTTCCCCTCTCCTCCACCCTTTCCCTTTCACTGAAACTGGGATTCCTGAAGGCCAGGCTTACAAAAAGGACTGAGGCAATGAAGGCTTTTCAGTGCCCTTAACCACCAGGGCCCCTGACTCATTCAGTAACAAGCCCACATTTCTTCCAGTCTTTCATTTGCTACCTAAGTCCTTAAAGAAGCTTTTCTTCCTGTTCCTCATACTCTTTGCCAAAATAAACACCAGGTGGACTTTGGCTTTCCTAGCTCCGTCTCTGCATGCTCACTGTCTCTATATTCCTCCTAGGTTACCCATCCCTGCTTCTATCTCTTGATTGCTTCATTTTTGTGACGGAGTTTTATCAAGAGGTCCTTGTTCATCCATGCCAGTCTCCTGCTACCTTTCCTTGTTTTCTTGCTAATCAGGAGGGAATATTTTGAGCTTGGAGGAGGGGATCCTTGAAAATCAACCAGCTTTCTTAGATCACTCTTTTCTTCAGGTAGGAAAAAAGATTCTTCCAAGCAGGTTCCTGAACAGCCCCAGGTCTACTCTCCAGGTTTGTGATCCTGCTGCCTCTTCACAGGATCCTGAAGGATCCCTCTCAAAGTCACTGCAGCCAAGGCTTTCTCCTGGCTTTCACATCCACAAGCAGCCCTTCCCTGTTTGTAAGTATTAGGTCCAGCAGAGCACCTCTCCTCATTGGCTACTCACTCACATGTCAGGAGCTGTCATCAATGCAGTCCAGAGAAGTAGTCACTGATGGTGTCCAGAAACCTGCTGAATTGCTTGTATCCTGCTGTCCCTTTCAGCAGGTATTGAAATGGTTCAAGTCTCCTGTGAAGAGCAGGGCCTGTGAATGTGAGTCTACTTAACTTTCTGTAGAAGTCCTAATTCACTTTGCTTTCTTGATCAGGAAATCATACTCAGATGGCTGACCTCCAGATGGAATTTATGTCCCTGAGGAAACATTTTAATGCTTTTGGACAGCGAGGTAACTTTAGTTGAAATCATCTGAGAATGAAGGCTCCATTGCTTTTGGGAATAGAATGTCTTCGTGTTAAGAGTACAGTGTGATTTGTCAGTGCTTCTGTTACTGAATCCAACTATATTGATCCGGTATTTTCTCATTATAAAATATACAGTGACAATACTTAAGATACATTGGCAACAGAGAGAGCTTGACTATAAAAAAACAGAGGAAGTTCCATCTCCAGATGGGGAAGAACTTCTTTACTGTGAGGGTGACAGAGCCCTGGAACAGGCTGCCCAGGGAGGTTGTGGAGTCTCCTTCTCTGGAGATCTTCCAAACCCGCCTGGATGCCGCCCTGTGCCACATGTTGTAGGTGTGCCTGCTTGAGCGGGAAGATTGGACTAGATGATCTCTAGAGGCCCCTTCCAACCTTGAAGATTCTGTGATTCTGTGAAAAATGCAAATCCTGAATTTTAGGATGTCACTAATCTGGAATACTGATTGCAACCTGGCAAGGAATATTAATAGAATCACAGAGTGGTTGAGGTTGGAAGGGACCTCTAGAAATCATCTAGTTCAAGAGCCCTGCTCAAGGAGGGACCTGGAGGACACGGTACAGCGTCGCATCCAGGCAGGTTTGGAAGATCTCCAGAGAAGGAGACTCTACAACCTCACTAGGCAGCCTGTTTCAGAGTTCTGTAACCCTCACAGTAAAGTTCTTTCTCAAATGTGAATGAAAAATCCCGTGTTTTAATTTGTACCCATTATTCCTTGCTCTGCTACTGGCCACCACTGAGAAGAGTTTGGCCCCATCACTTTACATTCTTTCCTTGTGTATTTGTACATGCTGATAAGATAGAAGGTAAAGCTAGATGATCAATTTCATTTGTGGCCAGTGAATCAACAGCAGATTAACATTTTTTTTTTCCATTCTTAAATCATGTTGGGTTAGGAGAACCCAGATGATTAAGATCATCTCCTTAACCTACTTAGACCATCTCCTTAGCCTGCTTTTCAAAATCTTGATTTAGAAGATCCTGGTCATGAAAAATGCTTAGGCACATAAACTAAATGGGATCAAAGCCTCATGGTAAAATTTGTGCTTAGTGGGTTTCTGGCCTTAAAAGGTATTTCAAAAGTCATTTGTTAAAATCTTCTTTACTCTTGTGTTCATTTGTGTGCACAAATAATGAGCAGCAGGAGTCAGATTTCTAAGTTTTTATAGTTTTGGTGCTAGTAGTAAGGTGCCTACTGGCTGAGAGCCCTTGTTGGGCTTCTTTTGATCCCAAGCAGCTTTTTGTCATGACTTTTAAGCCATAGTAAATTCTTATATATTCATTATTTACTTTACATAAACAAACTGATCTATCCATGATTTAGTCTACTCTAGTCTACTTTAGTTCTGCTAGTCCCCTTGCCATGCTACAGTATGAGATAGTTCCATGACAGTCTTATATGGTCCATCTTATAATTATTCATTAGCTGATCTGATCTTCTGGTGTTAGCTTTGAACAATTTTTGTACTGCTGGCCAGATTAAATTGCTTTCTTTGCATATCTTTAACTTTATATGAAAAACAGGGCTAAGACAAGGTCAGACAAGATGTTTTGCTTTCAGGATGCCAAAGCCTTCAATGTCCTCCTTCTGCAAAAACTAGGGTATAGTGGAAATTTTCTTAACACATTTGTAAGCACACTTAAAAATGAACTTTTTACATTTCTTCCCAGTTTCATAAACACCATTTGTCCATTTTATTTTGCACCAGTTATGAGTTATGGTATCATGCTGAACCCAATACACTAGTGGCCTGTTATGAGACTACCCACAGCATAACGTGCATGAAAGTAAGAACATTTTAAGTTCCAAGTCACTACTGTTATACTTAATATAAGAAGAAGATTCAGTGTAATAAATAAGCATTAGTATTCCAGAGCTCTTGAGACTGTTATATATACATTAATCATAGAAGCAGAGGACTGGCAGTTACAATGAATCTCTGGAACTCTCCACCCCAATCTCATGCTCAGAGTGGGACCATTGCTAATAATGTGTCAGGTCATTGTGTCTTTGTCTACCTGGGTCTTGAAAATGATCAAGGATGCAGATTGCGCAGCTTTCCTGGGTGAGGTATTCCAGTGCTGTATTTGTGAATTTTTTTCTCTCTAAGGTTCTAAACAGAATTTTCTAAGATGCAAATTTTAGCTCATTTGTCCTTTTGTATCATATGCTCCAACTAAGGAGAGTTTTGCTGTCATCCTTGTAATTACCCTTCAGATAATACCCTTCAGGTAATTACAAACAGAATAAAGAAAGCCAGCTCTCTCAAACTCTCTTAGTAAGAGGTTCTCTAGTCCCTTAGCCATTGTACTAACTCTCCACTGGATCTATTTAGTTTCCCTGCACCCTTCTTGAACCAAGGAGAGCAGGACAAAACTGAATGCAACACTCCAGGTGCAGTCTTGCAATTTAGTGGACAGGGATGGTAGTAGTATCAGTTGGTATGGTGGTCACTCTCCTTCTAATGTAGCACAGTGTTCAACTTACCTTACTTGCAATGACAGTGTAATGACTGCAGGCTCATATTCAGCTTGGTGTCCACTGTAATCTTAAGGTCTTCTCAGCAGAGATTCCCAGCCTGCAGTTATGCCTGAAATTAACTATTCCAGTTCCATCTCAGGTGCAGAATTTTGCACTTTATGTTGAACTTAATGAGGTTTCTGTTGAACTAGTCCTCAAATTTCTCAAGCTCTTGCTTTTTTAGTGTCATTCATGTATTTGCTGAGACTGAAATCTATGACAGTATCCATGGCATTGATGAAACAGAATGAACAGTATAGTCCCAAATATTGACTCAGGCACATTCCATTTCCTTTAGGAACCTAGGTTGATACCAAGCCATTGATGACTATCCATTGAGCCTGGTGGTTCTGCCATATATATGCATATATACCTGTTTCAATTATGATGAAATAACTTGAGTAATTTAAACTTTATTTTTAAAAGACAGTTTTACAGAAAAGTCTTGGCTTTTCATTCAATAACATCCTTTGTATTTACTGCCTTCCTTTTTATAGGTGCATTTTCTGAAAAATTTGTTCTAGTTGTGGAGAATTATAGGAATATGTAGCCTTCTATTTCAAGTTAAGAAAACAAGCTGACATTTCAGATATAAGAGATATAATGTTCTGAATTAGATTTAGGATGAACTGTCTTGGTGAGATGTAAGGAGTATAAATTCCCAATGCAGAAAGGGAACGTTTGAAAATAACTGTCTCTTTCAGTGTATACCTTTTCCAAGCTTATATGCCTTTGTTTTAGGAATTATATGTAATGAATTTTGTTTTCTGAAGTTCTGAACCACCTGCATATCTCATAGAGGTCAGAGAAGGATTAGATCGTTAATACACTTCAAGTGTATTAAGGCCAATTTTATTAGGATGCATAAAGTGCAATTTAATTGCTGTCACAGAGATCGCTTAGATTTTTTTTTTTTTTTTTTTTTGTCAATAAGAGAAATTCAGAACAAGTTGACTCTCAAAAAATTTTATCTTAAAATTTCTTCAGCAGTTTGGACACTGTTACTATCATTCTCTCAGAGTCACTTTGTTCAGGCAGCTTTTGCCATGCCTGAATAATTTCTTAAGAAGAATATATACAAATCAAAAGGACAAAACAAGTATTTATTGCTTAATATACCAAAGAATTCGGATTAGAAAGCTACTGGGCTATGTGTTAATGCGCATTCAGAAAATAAGACTGCCAAAGAATCTTTGCTTGCCAGATAATCATAAAGCAGGTGGGGAAGGATCAGCTTCTGCTTCTCTCTACAGTGGGTTCTTCATGTACTTGTTGCCATCTTTAGACTCCATTAGGATACTCTACTCTTGCACAGTAGTGTTTTTTTCCTAAATGCTTGAACTGCTAATGATCTGAGGAATATCCTAGCTCACTGGGCACTTTTAAAAACGTAGATGCACATTTCTGAATATTTCTCTGCCTATGTACTTTTGAAAGTCTGGCCTTATCTATATTTTAAGTCCATACTTAGACATTTATTTTAGCTCTGCAGAGAAATCGTGTGTAGGTTAAAGACGAGGATTTTGAAAGATTATCTGAGATTATACTCCACCTGGAATGCAAAAGTGAACCCTGTTTTTGTAATTAAGATCTTTCTGCACACCACAAATAAATGAAGCCTGGGACTCACTGTTCATACAATACAATCTTCACTAATATTATGCTTCACTAATAATATTATACATATTATGCTTCACTAATATGCTGGGTTTAGTGTATATAACCCCCAAATGTCTGTGCAGAAAATCTGGCATTTTCTGCACCTTTTATACATATTTCTGACTAGTTAATTGCAGACAGATATAATAATCCTATATGAAGTCACCTAGAACTGTAAACCTCAGTTAAATTCTTCAGATACCTATAGAGTTATTAAGGGAATGACTGGAAAAATCAGATGTACTTTGTAGGTTAACTGAGTCAAATGATGATGATATGTTAAATCATTAAAGTTTATATATTAAATCATTAAAGTTTTAAAAAATAAGATTTCAATTTTATCTAATTTACAGTCTTGGTGTAGTGTTAATCATGGGACCAATGTCATCCTTTTTATTATATATGAGCAAGACATGTTACACTGTTCTTTCTTAGAAGACAAAATTATATCCCTACATATATCTATGACCATTGTAATCTTACAAGGATAGATAAATGCATGAACTACGTATTTGTGGTAAAAATTTTTCAAAGGATTTAGTAATTTTGAATTGTATGCACACCACATTGTGTGCATACACAATACAATAATTTTCTAGGTAGTGTTTCCTAAATCATTACCAGTATGTTTTCCTGTGAAAATGAAAATCTGTATTAATCATATTCTATAAAGAATCAGTTTTATTTTCTATGCCATAAGGAATATCTATGATCGCTTGATTGCATCTATGCTCATTATTGTCATGCCTTTCAGAGATGTGAAATTGTAATCTGTGTTAAAAACATACATGCCACTGGGAATCAAAGTTTCTCTAGAACCCACTGGCACTTAGAGCCCCAATAAATGTAAGTTACGTATGTATAGGAAGAGTAAAACTACACAGAGAATAAATATTTTGGTCAGAAAGAGGAAATGTGGTACAATTCCTTTTTCTGATTTTGGTGATCATGGGGGAAAATAAAAATGAAAAGAGAAAATTGCCAAAACATTGATTTTATATTCAAATGGCATTTAACATGCAAAATAAACAAACAAAGAAAAAGGAAATCTAAGATCTTTAAATATGTATTTTATGAATTGCATTCTTTTTCTTCCCCTGGTTGATATTTCAAAATTCTAGTATATTTAGAAATCTGCAACACAGGAACACAGCCCTGTGTTCTCCTCAAGGGTTCTATCCTGTGAAATGTTGAGTATGTTCACATCTCTGCTGATTACACTTCCTTTTACTTGCAGAAATATGCATGTGGAGTAATTCAAATGAAATAGAACATTTATCCTGTATTTAAGGTACAACTCTGCTCAACACTTGAGAAAATGAAGCCTCAATAAAATGAAAAAAAAACAAACTATATCTTACAGTCTCTCAATTTAAGTCTCTTAACTGCTTCATTATCTCTGACATCAATTGAAGATCCAAATACTACCTAATAAACTCCTCTTTTATTTTCTTTAGTTAGGAATTCTCCATGGAATCAATATGTTATTATTTGGACTTTTCTAAAGAGGGAGGGAACTCAGTCTTGTCAGTTTGCTTTGTTCTACTTTCTCATTTTTCTTCTTCTTTACTAAGGACCTTTTTTCACGATATCGCATTCAAAAGAAACAAATTGTTGCCTTGTGGTATTCAATTCACGTCAGTCATGTTTCTGGTGACAGAACAGGTGCATGCCTCTGAATCTCACAATGTCTCATAATTATTCTGCTGAAAACAAGTATGTTGTCAATAAAAGGAGAAAAATAAGGGCTGTTTTTGATTCGGTACTTCCAGGGCTACAGTGGTGCAAGAAAAAGACACTTTCACAATGCTTAAGCCCTTGAAAGGATTCAGCAGTTATTTGAATCCCTCTTTCAGGTTCTTCTAGATGGCAATAGTTTTTTCCCCATGGTATTTTAACAAATATGCACAACTCATTTATTAGGGTCCTCATGTCCTCTAACTATTCAAGGAACCTTTTTCATCTTTTTATTTTAAATGGACAAACAAAAATCTAGATTCAGTCCACGTAACTTGAAATGCTTTAGCAAGGTGGCCTACCTGTCTGAACAACAGAGAGAAGCACTTCTTGCAGGTCAGCTCGGCCCCTCTCAGACCTGAATTACCTTGGAAAGCAGCATCTTTCTTTCCGTTGTCCCTAGATAGAACCTTTGGTAACTAGGCTGCCAACCCAGAGGCCTCTCTTAATTTTCGAAAAGTAGTGCAATTCGGGTCTCTATGGATTTCTGTATACACAAATAGATCCAAGATCAGATCTCATACTTTCCTTATATTATCATTCAGCATAACAGGTCTAGTTCATGTGATAATAACTGTGCAGATGCGACACTTCACTGCTGATGTCCTTGTAATAATATTAACAGGCCGGCCATGATATTTTCATTTTATGCAGCAGTTCTGAAAATATATCTCCCCGATTCACCTATTTTTCCCTTTGGTAAATACATTTCTTAAGTGTTTTTCAAATTCTCTGTTAGAAAATTTTCCCTTCCTATTAGTTCTAAATGTGCAGTAAGTTCAGAAGTGAGAGCCGATGCCTCTCCCTCCTCTGTTGCACTCAGCTGACAATCTTCTATGTACAAAAGAAGTGTTTAAATAACGTAAGATCCCAAGAGGGATCCCAAGACTTGATATGCTTCATTTCAGGAAGATTGTTCTCTAGTTTCAATCACATATTTACTGTTTTTCCATTCCCCAGGTTAAGTTACTGTGGCTTCCAGCACTGTGTAGCAATTACCACTCTATCTAAAGAGATTTTCCCTTGTGAATGAGGCATGAATAGTAGTGGAGTGACACAAATGTTGTTCTTAGGAGATTCATGAAACAGATAAGTATCCTTAGGCTGATCTGAATTCAGTGATATGGCCAACAGCATAGTATAAGAAGAAAAAAATGGCTAAAAAAAATGGAATTTGTGTAAAGAAGCTTTTTTTATAGGCATTTCAGTACCATGGATCTCATTGTTTTCAAGGTTTTCTTCATAACTGTGAATGGTAAGAACTTCTATAAAGCTGAGATGCATTGACTAATGTTTTCAAGTTAAGAGAAGACATGTGAAACATCAGTGAAAAATCACAAATCAAATGCACTTGAATCAAGGAATAATGGTCTTCCTGCTGATCGACCTATTTACACAGGCATCATGCAGAATTAATCTGAACAGAAGCCCAGTTATACAAACCTTTCTACTGTCAGTTTTTAAGCCACGTTGTCTCTAATAATGTCCTTTTAGCTCTATACTTCTGTCACAGAACAAGCTAGGGAGGAGTGAGTAATGCAATACACTTCACTTGTATGAGAGAAATAGTAATATGTTTTTTTGATATGCACAATGGTTTTGATAAGATTCAATGGCAAGGTCATTGTTATTTACTGCATGGTTTGTACAAAATTACACATGAAACTCTCCCATTGAGTCACAAGATTTAGACTGGGCCCTGTTGCTTTCCAAACTCCATCTCACAGGAATCTGGGTTGGATTCCATCTTAGTTCCAGATTTGGTCAGTGGATTATTTCTAAAGAATTACATACCTAACCAATCCCAGGTAAAATTTAGTAAAGCTTACAAAGTTTTAGAAAGCTTGAGCATGTTATGTTCACTTACCATGGAGCTGTTGTTGGTAAGGGATCCCTTAACCTAAAGGAGTAACCTTGAGAGGTGTCCCTGCTTAAGGGGAGATCCTGACATGCAGCCCACGGCCATGCAAAGAGAACTCAGCAGGCTCTGAGGCTGTCCCCATATTTAAGAAATAAATAGCCTTCTTACTTACAGTCATTTTTGCATGTTGGACGAAGCTCTGCTTGTACAAGCTGAATTAGTCCTTGGTTATTGTGCTGTTTGTCTGTCTCTGCAGAATCCATCAGGATGTCTCCCATCAGCATGCTGCCATCATGACTGTTATTGATAGTTATTGTGCTATTGAGTGGGGCAAGAGAACAGGGAAGTAGTCACCATGATCAGATAATGCCACTGGTGACACACCTGAATAGGGCTAAGTGTTAAAGACCAGGTCAGACTGGGGAAGTCATCTCAGTGTATTTTTTTTTCCTCATTTCAGAAGGACTTCTTCAGTCTGCAGTAATTCTATAGCAATCTTTTGAATGATTTCTCTATTATTTCACAAATAAAAGGGAAGAGGAGACACTCTTGCCTACATGTAAAGTTCTTGTTGTTCTCCATAGCCAAAGCTTTATCTAGCAAGAAGGAAGGATCAGACCTCACACAGGATGCCAATAGAAAAGCATAGCAGGGCATGCAGCAGCTCCAGAAATGGAGTAATAGAATGCAGACAGCCTTTGCCTGCTTATAGAAAGGATTATTCCATGCATGCTTATAGAAAGGATTATTCCATCCATAATCAACACGTCTGCCCTTCATATCTAGGGAGAATCTGCTAAGCAGATACATCGGGCAGTTGTGTTGGCCAAAGGCAGATGTTCTAGAAAGTGAGGCAAGGCCTTCTGCCTATGCAAACATTGCCATCAATTGCTGCCCTTCTATCTCCCTTTGGTCTTCCCTGATCAATGATCTTCATTTATCACTTTCAGTACATGGCTACAGATGGACCTATAGCCCATCTGAGAGTATATTTGGAATATCTTCCACCTTCATCAGTGAAAAGAGTATGCTGATTGGGTTTCACATTGTAAGAGCAACTTAGAAAAGCTATTCGTATAGATATGAAGCAGCCAAAATTTTCACTTTCCTATGAATCATTTGTTGTCCTCCTTTCAATACTGATTGTGAAGGCAGGAGACAGATCATGCATGTTTATTTCATGTGCACACTTGCGAATATGCTTGTCACATTACAACTTTTTTTTTAACTTTTTGGTGCAAGTTGCAGTTGCTTGTTGCAAAAAGGCCTTGAGGCTTATCAAAACTGCCACAGAGGTAGGCAATTGTGGGGCGGGGGGGAAAAAAGGATTCTAAATTATGTCCATAATTCAGGAAAGGATTTTATTCAATTCCAGAGAAATATGTGCCCTCTGTCTGTACACAATAACATATGTTGCCTTATGAAACAGCATCAATAGAAACACCATCTGAGACAAAACACCCAGCCTCTTATGAAAATGAAAACAGAAAGTAAGGGAAAGCAAATGGCAATAGCAAAAGCTGAGATGTAGAGAGCTGCCTACCAAATAAGGGAGAAGAGCTTCAAAGTTAACTACATGTGATAATGTAACCGACATGCTCAACTCAAATAAAATAAAAATATTCTCACTGAAGAAAAAGTCTGGAGAAAGAAAGTAAGATGCACTATGCCTTGCAAATCCTGAAGGAAAATCATCTTCCTGAACTTCCCAATGCCCAAGACATGACAGAGACTGAATTATCCTACTACTGTACACGTATCCATGCTTTGTGAGGCTGGAAAGTCTCCTTCTCTGGAGATCTTCCAAACCCACCTGGTTGTGACTCTGCTCCGGGTGTCCCTGCTGGAGCAGGGAGGTTGGGCTGGATGGTTTCTAGAGGTCCCTTCCAACCTCAGCCATTCTGTGATTCTGTGAAAGCTCCTCTCTTTGTGTCACCAGCTTCTACACACACAGTAAAGACTTTCTGCCAGTCTTTCCGCAACAGCTGGACACTTTATATCTGATAACAAATTAAGCTTTGAATCTCCTCACAAGTGATTTATTTTAACCATTACAAACAGAAATGCTGAGTTGCAAAAAGAATATAATACTCAAATAAGAGTACACTAAGAACACAACAAATAATACTCAAATAAGAGTACACTAAATACACAAAAAATAATGCTCAAATAAGAGTACACTAAGAAATGTCTGACTTCTTCAGAGTCACACAGTGAGTTAGGCTTAGACCCGACATTGAGGACAAAGTACTTCTAGTCTGGTTATGGCAGGAGGACAAAAGAAAACTTATGCTGTTATATGTACCAGTGAGCTACAGCTCCAGAGGAAAGGAGAGGATGTCTTTAGTCTGTGCAAAGAAATAGACTATTTTTTGACTCTTTGAGAATTGAAGGTGCCAAATGTGGGACTTCTATTAAGTGTTGGGACATATCTGTTGGTAGTTCTGAAGCTGCACTAAGCTGTGTAAATTGGTGTGTTGATTTTTTTTTTCTGGCATTTCATCTGTCACTTCTCAGCCGTTTTTTCCTTTCTTCCCCCCCATTTTTTTTTCCCCTGAAGAAGTTTAAAACTAATAATGAATAAATATAGGTACTCCCTTGGCTGAGTCTCTTTTATGGATGAGATACTAAACTGAAAAAACAGCAAAAGCCAGGCTAAGAAGAAAAATAGGCAACCATTGGAGATTTTTTTTTCCCTTCTGCCATCCTATTTAACAAAGCCTATGGGGTGTAATATCTTCCAGGAGTTGTCATTCTGAGCTCTCTGAAGCTATAAAACAAAGGAAGATAGTGGCTAGGAGGATAAGAGATGCAAAATGATTTGGGAGCCATTGGGTGCATTGGTTAAGCACTTGGAGGACTATATGCATAAAGGCTGTTGAAAAGGAAAAAAGTTGCCTGGCTCCCTCTTTAAAAATAGCACGGTCACAGCAAGTATGAGGAAGCAGCAAATATGGGGAAAACATCAGATTTTTTTTTTTTTTTTTTTTTTTTTTTTTTTTTTAAAACAATCTTTTGTTTTTCTAAGTTTTTTTTTCAGGCACATAAAGAATTTAATAATTATGAGCAGGTTCTTGTTCTACTGAGCTGACAGAGTAGAACGTTCTTCATAGGTGAAAACTTTCACCTGATCTAGCAATCTCATTTTTCTATGGGCTATATGTGAGGTCATCATTTGTTTTATAGCTTGTATGAGAAATAATTTTTCAAGCATTATTTAGCCAGCTAAAGAGGTGCTGAGAAGATAATATTTAAGACCTGTTGACCTTAGCTAGTCTGAAACACCTTGCTGGTTTGTAGGTGTGGTAGATGAGTTGTCAGTGGGTTACAGAAGATAAGATTGCAACTAATATGTACAGCATATTTTGGTTCCTCTCCCTGGTGTTTTCCATTTGATCAGCTGCCTTTTTTTTTAAGTCTGATATTATATTTACTGTTCATGAAAGACAAGCGATTGGCAGCACTGAAGAGTAAAGTCCTCACTTTATCTTCATAACGGAAACATTTGCCATTTCCTCTGCCAGGATATCTCAGTCTTGCTTGAATCTCCATGAGGAGACAAATTGTGAGCAGTGATAACAGGGTACTGCAAACCCTGTTGCAGTTCACACATCTCTGGTTTCATAGATCTTAATTGTTGGATATTGGATATCCAATTGGAATTGTTGGCATCGGTGGATAATTGTTTATCCAAGGAACTGCAACAAACTCTCCCTCTTTACAGAGTACAATTTTGATATTTACAATAGAGGATTCTGTATCTTTTGCTGTCCTTTCAACACCCATCTGATCCTTCTGAAATGGCTTCAAAAGTAATCTGGTATATGAATACATGAAGATTAATAAAAAACACCAGTACAATTAACATTTCTACTCACTGCTTCAAGATAATAGCAGCATGTCCTACCTAGCTCTTTACTATTTGAAAACAAATACTAACAATGTTAGTGTTTCATGACTCAGAAAATCACTTCATCCTTAAGAAAAATCTTCTCAGAAAAAGACATGAATTTCCTAGATGTCCTTGAAATATAACTAACCACCATCTGCTACCAGGGCTGTAGTATAGATCTGTATGCATCATTCATGTCTTCATAGCTTAAGATGACAAATAGTCTGTAATTCAGAATTTATTTGAAATTAAGTTAGCTTCCCAGAGTGACCTTCCACAAACCATGGAGCTTATTTTAAAATGCCTGGTGCACTGTCTGCAAGTCTCTGCTGAGAAGTGAAAGGGCAGACTTTTTATTCTGAGGTGCAATCTATCCATACTGTGAGTTACACTGCAGAAGAGGACAAGGATGAGTTCCTTTTGATGCACACAGAAAGGATTAGGACAACAAAAGAGCAATGAGAAGCTTAGATTCTTCTCCCAGCTTGTCCAAGTAGGTTTGTACAATATAGCAGTAAAGGCAAATTTAGAAAACTGCTTAATTATTTACCCACACTTCGAGAGGAAAAGGTTGAATTATGAAATTCTAGATATTAAATCACGCATTGAGGCACTGAACAATTTCTTCCTCCTGTTTGACTGCAAACTGCTAAGTCTCGCCAACCTGCAGAGAACATCACTCGGAACCTTGAAGCTATCACTATTCACATGCATATCACAGGATGGGAATCGCTTATCTTGGGTCAGCTGCAGCAATGTGCTCTATAATCGGTACCAAATAAGCATAACTGAGACTCAGCCACAAATAAATCCACAGTTTCCATCCCATCTTAGGATTCAAAATACAAGGCAAGTCTGGTGCTAGTTGACTACCCGCAGCAATTGCACTTGCCATTGAGGAAATAGTGCAACGACACCAGCTAGACAGCAGAGGCTCCATGGCCTGAAGGGAATGGGAAGACTGACACTTGCAGTTTAACATAGTGCTCTTTCATAATCTTCTCCTTCAGCCATATCAAACTTGTTTATGGGAGTTTGAGGTGGCATTGTGAGTTTGGCCCTGAAGAGCATGCCGTGTTATTTGCTGTTGGAATAGAAATGCTTGCCCTTAAAAGACCTTGACAAATCAGGCCATATAGGTCATGAAAATTCCTGTATCAGTACAACTTATATACATTTTATATTAACAGCTGCCTACACTAAATCTAGTGGAATTCTAGAGATGACTTTGCAATTGGCATGTTTTAGTTTTAGATTCTCTGAGATCGTGATCAATGTTTTAAAATCAGCTGGAACAACTGATGCATTTTAATGGTAAAGGGGTATTTTTTTAACTTTGTGCAATCAATTTATATGCTCCCTAAACTTCAATAGCTATTTTAAGTATTAAGTGTACCTCAAATGTAGATTATAGAAAGCCAAATGCAAGAGACAAGGCTTGTAACATCTTTCTCTCACAGTTGACTCTTTTTTTAATTTTAAATTCCCACGATCATTTCAGCTAGTCAGTTCTGATAGCTGGAGGACCTCTCATTATGGTACATTTCCATTCTTCCCTGCTGTTATGTTTTGGATCCTCCTACATGAATGCAGAATGATGAATTTAAATCTTTCTCACCCCCCTATTTTTTTTTCCCCCAGAAATAGCAATGTTGTCATCTGTCAATCTGCATGAGACCAGAAGTTGCAACCTGTCAAAGCCTCTGGCCTTGTGAAAAGTTTGTGCTGCCAATTTACACTGTTCATGATCCACACAGCTGAGTCAGCTGTTCAGTCCAGATTATGGAACAGAAGACAGGATGTTGTAACCTGCAACAACCAGAAAGCCCATGCTCCTTAGCAAGATACCAATTTCAGAAGAGCTCTATAAGAAATCTTTCTTTCCCAGTTGTCGATATATGGTACTGAGTTCTGGAATGGCTCTCCTAAACACAGCCATTTTTTTGTCTAGCTTGTATTTTCAGCCTGCTGGATTTACTTATAGGTGTAAAGCTTGTGTCAAAATAACTAGCACGTGAATGTCTGAATCCACCCTTTCCATTTCTGACCAAACTGAAGAATGGAAATAAAATGTCCAAACATCCAGGCACAGAATATCACAGCTAGTCTCCTTTATGACATCTGGAATTCACATCTATTTCATTCTTTCATTTCTGATTCCCGAGTCACTTATTACACTATAACAAATGCATACGCTGCGTATTTGGAGGGAGACGGCATGGCTGGTGGTGGAGATTCTTTTCCAGATTGTTTGTTTCAGCTTCTACTGCTTGAAACAAAGACTGGATTTGCCCTTCTCTCTACTATACTTTTAATCTCTTTCACAAGAAGGGAAGGTTCCTCACTGATTCCCCACTGAGATGAAGCATGTGAAAGTGTCCTTTACTCTAATAAAAATGGCTTAAAGACCTAAGCCACCATATGTCAAACTATTAACTGCAAAACTTAGCTCATCCCACATGATAGTCAAGGGCTTTTAACAAGCAGATGGCAAAAGAGCTTAATGAATTCATATTTTGATGGAGAAAACAGTGGGTTTGTCCATATTTTTTTCCTCCAGAGAGAAAGGGCACTGTATCAAGGTCCAGGTGATCAGAAAAGTGTGTAATTCCTGGAAGTTCACTGAAAACAAAAGCTCAGAAATTTCATTTGCTTACCCTCATTCTAATGGACATTGGGTTGAGCAAACTTTTACTTGTCAAAATGTTCACTGTACACAAAATCAGTGCAGATAGTTTAGTGAAATTATTTGTACTGGAAATGCTCCCAGCTTATAGGACAGTCAGATATCTTTGATATCCTTTATAGAAATTACCAGAGTAGACTGGACAAGTGCTGCTTCTATGTCAGTACTCTATCTGTAACACTAGAAAATATTGTAAATGAAGTTTCAAACAAAAATTAAAAGGAGATCAGAATGGAGAGAGATATGGTAATCTGTGCAAGAAATCTTTGTGATCACAGTCAGCTAATATCTGTGGTGTGCCACCAAGTTTCCAATATTCTCTTTTTGAATTCCTTGTAAGAGTCTTTTATTCCTATGTATAACATTTGCCTAAATATACTAAGCTCCACATCAACATTATCTTGCTTTTTCAAATATTATGTGCTCCATGAGACAGTATATATCTTTAATTGTTTTGCCTTTTTAATTTTATTAGTCTGTTTTTATGAAACTAGTGAATGAGATTACCTGAAGAAGAAAGGTACAATCTTATCCTTTTGCTCTAGTAGTTTTCCTTATGCTCTTCTGCTCATAAATGGTATCCTAACACTGAGGAGAAAATGTACCATATGATTTCATGAAGAGTCAGTAGCCACTTGTGATCTCAAAATATTTCCATGGAAACTGTCTGTAGAAAGGAGCTCATAGCAACACATGCAAAACCAAATCAAACAAAAACAATACAGAAACAGATGCCTGATAGAGCCTCAACTCTACATAATACTGTTAAGGTGAAAGCACGGGTATCTTTGTAGCTGTTCCTTGTAACAGGGATCTTTTAAATCCAGAACATTTGGCAATAAGTCTAATAGAGTAATATACATTAGGTCTATCAGATGCCAAAGATAATCAAGTTGCAATCCTGTCCTGAGACAAAGACCTCTCAATATTGTTCAAACGATGCTTTGCTATCCTTTCGTGAGGCTGTTTGCAAAGACTAAATTTCTGTTAAGAGTAATACATTTTCTCTTACCATATCTTCTGTTCTTTGCTCAAATAGGTGAGCACAAATATCATAAGGTGTTCAGCTCTACATCGGACCTTCTACTCTACACTTGTTGCACATTCGCTGTCTTTACAAAAAGAAATACAGCTTGAATTAAATCTTAGTTTTCATACAATTTGCAATACGAGCCAGTCTTAGGCTGCTCTATCCCAGGCTGCATGCTGGGGCAAGAGGACAGGGTGAATGTGTGTTGTTTTTAACTGCACCAGTACAGAGCATAATCTAAAATTGCCCAGGTATTTAGTAACGCTACACATTCTTAAGATCGCTCCAAATCTTGCTTCCTGTCTTCTCATTTCATGTCACTTCAGAAGGGTTCTGTTACATATCGCTTCAGACTTTCTCCATTCCTTATCCAGTCATTTCAGAACACTGTGTCCTCCCATTCTCCCGACAGTCTGTAGCCCTGAATTTCTTGAGAAAAGGCTACTTGTGTGTTCATATTGAATGTGTAAATTTATAAGTCCAGGACATAACACACCTCTTTGTTTCCACAAGGCTTAGGTTTACAAGTTTATCCTGTCGACATTGTCTCTTTCTCCTGCATAATCCATATTTTGCCATCATAGAATAATACACATGGAAGGACATCTGGAGCTTGTGCAGCCCAGCATCCTGCTCAGAACAAAGATAATGTCAAAACTAGAGTAGTATGCTCAGGAACTAGATATTTGTTTCAATGCTTAGCCACTCTCCAAGGGGAGAAATGTTCTTTTACACCCAATGGCAATTTCCCTTATTATAGCTTGTGATCTATCAGTGAGCACCTATGAAGAACAGTCTGGTTTCATCTTTTCTGTAAGTTCTTATTTGATAGTCATCATGTAATATCCCTGGGTCAGATTCACAAAGGTGTCAAAGTTCATATCTTGTGTTTACATTCTAATATTTAAACATTTTAACTTTCAATTTGGATACTTTTGTGGACTTTGCATTTTCTCACCAATCACTGTTATTCCTGGTGAAGTCCAAATATGCTAGCATGCCTTTAGCATACTGATGACCTCTTGGCATCTTTAACCTGTTTGGAATTTGACTGCTTACTATATAAATAAGTTCCTTGTATGTCTGCTTAGTCACAGGGTTTCTAGACTGAGCCTTTATTCTATGGCAAACCAAGGACTTTGGTTTCAGAATACGTATCAGGTTTTTTACAATATTCTTAGCATCACAATTAGTGTGAGGAGAACTTGAAGCAAGAGCAATGCACTCTGAGCTATGCCTGTCTGTAAAGGACAATGAATTAAACACTGATAAGAAGTGGACAGATTTGTTTATGGCAGGTTCATTTACCATTGTGCATTTCAAACACTCTGTCAGGAAAGTTCAGAAGAATGTGTGCCGTGAAACGGCTGAAGAAGTAGTAGCTTCTAAACAAGCAGTCTTAAGAATGAGTTCTCAATCCCATCTCACAGAATGTATTTCATATCTGAGAAACCCTTAAAATGTTTACACAGAATTCAGATTGCACTGAATTCTAAGTGACTTGCAATTGTAAACTGACTGAGGCTAATTTTCATGAAGCAGTAAGCAGATTTACAGCCGCTGAGAAACTGGCTATTTCATGGTGATTCACACCACAAATATCACCACATATCACCAAATATCACCACCTATCACATATCATACCATATATCATATCACACCACAAATCTTCCACTAACAGAGAAAATCTACCAGGAAAGACAGCTTCTGTTTAGTCTATCAATGCTCTATCTAGGCTTTCAGGTCTCTAATTGTTGAAAACAGGTAAATAAATAGGTAAAGTTTCATTGCTAACCAGTGCTGTCTGTCTGCATTTGAATATTTGTGTCTGTCCTTGTCTCTTTCTTGTTACCCCTTAGTCTTTCTGCACATCACACTCCTTTGACACTTTACATCCCTGGGGGAGGAAAAAAAAAAAAAAAAAAAAAAGAAGCTTTTGCATGAACAGGGGAACAAGTAATAAAGATTTTTTCCTGCATCTGTGCGCACTTTATTCCCTCATCTTCCGGATCAGTTCTGAGCTCTACCTAGATTTCCTACTACATCTTCATGATTAATCATACTGGATGGTTAGTCTGGAGATCACACACATACAGCATATACTAGTTATCTCAATTAGCTGCTGTCAAGTAAAATAATAAATGAAATCAGTGTACTTTACTTATAATGCATCATTAATTTGGACTTTCTTTTGCCTATTTTCTGCTTTTCAAGAAATGTGTAGGAATACAAATGTACTTGAAATTTCCCCAGTTCTTTCAAAGGGAGTTGGGTTGGACAAGCTCAAAGATTAATAATGGGCCACCCAAAGAAACGCCTGTGACAATTTTCTCAGAAAATACATCAAAATTTCCTTTGCTTAGATAAGGGACCAGATTCCATGCTTAACCCAAAGATCACTGAAGATGTTGGATTGAGAACTGGCTGGATGGCAGAGCTCGGAGGGTGGTGATAAATGGGGCTGAGTCCAGTTGGAGGCCTGTGGCCAGTGGTGTCCCCCAGGGGTCAGTGCTGAGCCCGGTGCTCTTCAATTTGTTCATCAATGACCTGGACGAGGGCACGGAGTGCACCCTGAGCAAGTTTGCAGATGATCCCAAGCTGTGTGGAGTGGTCGACACTCCGGAGGGCTGTGCTGCCATCCAGAGGGACCTGGACAGGCTGGAGAGTTGGGCAGAGAGGAACCTCATGAGGTGCAACAAGGACAAGACCTCAACAGGTCCTGCACCTGGGGAGGAATAAAGTCAGACACCAGCACAGATTAGGGACTGATCTGCTGGAGAGCAGCTCTGCAGAGAGGGACCTGGGAGTTCTGATTGACACCAAGTTACCCATGAGTCAGCAGGGTGTCCTCCTGGCCAAGGAGGCCAATGGGATCCTGGCTGCATCAGGAGGATGTTGGCAGCAGGTGGATGGAGGGGATCCCACCTCTCTGCTCAGCTCTGGTGAGGCCGCACCTGGAGTATTGGGGGCAGTTCTGGGCTCCCCAGGACAAGATGTGGAAGATGTAGGACTTCCAGAGAGGGCCCAGCAGAGAGCAACAAAGATGATTAAGGGACTCAAACATCTGTCGTATGAGGAAGGACTAAGCAAGCAGGGCCTGTTTAGCTTAGAGAAGACTGAAAGCAGATCTGATCAATACGTATAAGTATCTTAGGGGAGAATCTAGAGAGGAAGGGGTCTGGTGGTGGCCAGTGATAGGACAGGGGTAATGGGTGCAAGTGGAAACACAGGCAGTTCCGTCTCCATGTGAGGAAGAGCTTCTTTCCTGTGAGGGTGACAGAGCCCTGGCACAGGCTGCCCAGGGAGGCTGTGGAGTCTCCTTCTCTGGAGGTCTTCCAAACCCGCCTGGATGCCGCCCTGTGCCCTGTGCTCTGGGTGTCCCTACTGGAGCAGGGGGTTGGACTGTATGATCTCTAGATGTCTGTTTTAACCTTAACCATTCTGTGATTCTGTGAAGATACACATTCATGAAACTACCGCAAGTCTTATTCCAAAAGTCTGTCAGCCAACAGAACTAAGGATATTTTAACATGCGCACCTGGGTAGTGACTTCCAGAAGCTGTTATAAATATTAGACTCACATTTGGCAAAAGGGTACAAAATGCCTTCCCTATTTGGCTATGCTCTTACTCCTGCAGCAGAAGTAGACTGCACTGTTGGAGCTGCTATGTCAATTGCATATCAGATGATAATCTTTTAAATGCTAAAGATGCATATTATTAAGTTTAAACTGAAGAAAATAGTACTAGCATATTCAATTCTAGTAGTTTGACATGAAATATTTGATCCAAGAAATAATTGCTTTTAACATTCAGATGCAATAAAGTTTTTTTTTAAGTGAATGCTGAAAATAATTCTAGTTAAACCATAACACCATCTGCAATCAGAGTTTCTTAATGAAAGGGTAGGATTTTCCAGGCAGAAGTTATTTTTAACTCCCTCAATGCCCATAAAAGCATAAATAACTTGACAAGGACAACACTGCAGCTCGAACAACAGCTTTGCCTGTACTTAATTTTAATCTCCAGTCCTGTGTCTCCACTGCAATATCAAGGAACTGATATTGAAATTTAAGTTTATTTTTTACTCTGCATGCTTCAGTTTTTGTCACAAATCTTTCAAAAAAGGTGCCAATCTCATCTTGCTTGTCTGTGGGTGGATGGATACCCTTAAAACCTCACCTTTTCAAAATAGCCTGCAGTTCTTGAATACCCAGTTCTCTTTTGTATTTATCAGAACCGTTTATGTAGATAGCCTAATTTCCATCTAACTTAGGTGTTGAAATGACACACAACACCAGCTTCTAAATCCCATAATAGCAGTGGAAAAGGCTATTTCCAGATCATTCATATCCTCCTACACTGTTTGCAGTAGAAAAGGGGGGGATGGAAAACTGGAGTGATGCTTATTTAGCACACTGATGAATAGTTTCTGTGGCAGCTGCTTGCATTCTTTCAGACTTCAGCATCAGCAGTGGTCAGTGCTCTGCAGCTGTGTGCAGCCTACTGGAATCCTGATTTGATAACTGGTTAATTTAGATGGTTTGACAAGAGGTTTACTGCCAGTCCAGGTCCCTTCTCTTTTGGGGAGTTATTAAATTAATCATTTTTGACAGGACATATATGTGTACTAAAGTAGTAAATCATATCAGGGATACTTTTCTGATGAAGAGATTATGGAAACTGTCTTTTCTTAATGGCTTTTCTCTGGAGGCATATTTTCTCTTCAAGCCATGTTCTTAAAAGTTTAATCATTTCTATCTAGCAAGCACAGAGATGTAGACCTAAAGACTTTATTGTTTCTAATACAACAACTTGCATCATATTTCTCTACTTTGCAATAGTCCATTACTTTTATGTTTTTTTCAATGATTCTTGTCACAGAACATGAGTTGCTCCCAACCAAAATTGCTCACAGCATCTACAGCAAACTTTGGAAGAATCCACTGATTTCCTGAGCTCCACTTGCAATGCTATTTCTGTGATGGTTAGTTTGTCCTACATTCTCAGAATTAAAGTGAAAATGATTAGTGTCAATTGCAAGTGTGCAAAATTACATCACTTGATTTTGAAATGCATGCCCTAATGCCTAGAGCAGAACTCCACTGAAGAATTTGATTTAAAGTTTCCAGGACGTGTGCTGCTGGCTGAGAAGGTCTTCCCACCCAGTTTTCTGAGTTTCTCAGTTTTATGCCCTCCTCTGAATAAGCACAAGGCAGATGGACAATACATGAATCAGAGGTGTTCCGTTTCACACAACCACCATAAACACATTTTACTAGACGATTCTGGGTGGCAACAATCAAGTGAGAAGCAGACCTGATAACTGTTTGCTTTTTTGCACTACGTGGAATATCTATCCTCTGGTAGAGAAGTAGATGGACTGTTGAGAGTATTAATTATCCAGGCACTGCAGATAAACTTGAGTTGAAGCTCTAATAATATCTCAGTGGCATAATAAAAGTTATCTTGCCACTCCTCTACTGTAGCAGAATCACCCAAAAACTTGCTGCAACCTTTAAAGGAAAACCGTGGCTGTATTGTAGACCATGAGATAACAATGTTAGCTTCTTTACAATAGGAAAAAAATATCTTTTCTTACTTACTTAGGCTCAATAGGTGAATTAAGTTTAATTTTGTATCTTCAGTCAGAATAAATCCATTTCTCATCACCCTATGTAGGCAAGCTCTAGTCAGCTGGGAACAGGACAGATATTCTCCGAGACTCAGTAAGAGTAGTCACCTTCAATTTGAGCTCATTTTCCTGTGAAAAATGCTTTGTATTGTAGAAAAAAAATCATCTGAGTTTGCAGTTTGACAGCAATAGAGACACTAATACTCCCTTGGCATAATTTACAAAAACTGACAGATTGTTTCTCCAGTAATGTAGATAGCTCTTTTGCAATTGCCTGTGTTTTATTATATTCTGTCTGGAAAACTTATTAGCTAAGAGAAGAACAGAATGGAAAATTCAATGAATGTTATATTTATATTTTTTTGCCTGTATTAAATGATCTGGAAGATGAAGAACATGCTTCAGGAGAAAAGCATAAGTCTTCGAAGAGTTTGCATTACGTAGCAACACAGTTTTGAACATCCACAGTTTAAATAAGTAAAAGATAAAAAAACGTATTGGAGGGCAATATAACTGGAAAAAGAATGATAGTGTATACACCAAGTGGGAAAAGATATTAGTTAGTTAGGGTATAAAACCTCAAGTATATAATTAAAGTATCAAGATGAAATTAGGAATAGAAGAACTGAGCGTCACAAGCAACACCCTTAGAGAATGAGCAGTATCTGAAAATGATTTAATCTAAAGGAAATGACTTCAAAACAAGACATAACAAAAATACTAATTGAGAATAGGTATTCTGGCTGTGAGGTGAACTGGGTGATATGACAGGTCAAAAAATCAAGAAATAGGAAAGATCTATTGCAAATGAAAGCACTTCTATTGATTTTTTGGGATGAAACATGTTACATGAATGTAAATCTCTAGTATTCATAGACCAAGGAAATAACTGAAAGATGACACATTTAAATCTCAAATGAGCAAGGGAAGAAAAAGTTAAAGTGATTTTTTTTTTATATCAAAGTAACTAGGCTAATTGATGCTATTCAGAAAGTGTACAAGGAATTGATTTCTTACAGTATCTAGAGAAAATAATGTAAACTTTGTAAAACTATCTGGGAGAAGCTGAGGCAAATCAAGTCCCTACTGGGAAAACACTGAATTTGGAGCCAGAGAGTAATAGAAAAGGTATGACACAGTTTAAGCAGAGTCCATTTTCTCAGTTCAAGAATTTGTTGACCTACAGTTTGCTGGTGACCATGTGAAGTTGTGGTGTTTCATTCAGCCTTTCTCAGCTTTCAGCACTTCATATTCAGAAGGAAAGATGGGGATACACTATGGGCCCTTCTATGTTTTACGTCTCCTCCCTGCTATTTTTTTTTTTTTTTTTTTTTTNTTTTTTTTTTTTTTTTTTTTTTTTTTTTTGTGCAGAATTCTGTCTTCTGCCTTATAAACAATAGGTATCAAATCCAAGTCAGGCAGATGTTGTATGTTTCTATTGTCCTATTGAAATTTTGCTGCTAGAGGCATAAAACCAAGGAAAAAAAAGAAGTGTGGTGGGGCAGGAAGGTATTGGTAATACCAGAATCCTACATTTCCACAATAAAAAACTAAAGAAAGGATAACATATCCCATGCAGCTCCTCACAGCATTTTCTGTGCTTTCTGAGCATTTTCTGAGGGTCTACAAATAGTGTGAGGGGTTTTTCTGAACATACTGAGAATCCTCCTTCATGTCAGCAATATTTAAAATCCTTTGATTATCAGCTCTTCTTTTGGGGAAACTGTTAAAAGTTGTCTCCCATAAATTTGTGACAATTTGACAGGAAATGCCCCTACAAGAAGAAAGCTCAGCTTTTAACTGCTTTGTGCATGGTTAGAATCAGCAAATACCAATATTTTGCAATTACTTTGTGCTGCCATAAATAGCTGCAGGAGGGCACCAAGCAAAAAGCCACTAAGGAAATTTTCCAAAACAAGGTAAATATGTTAAAGATCCAGGAAGAGAAGACAGTCATTTCACTGAATTCCACTTATGATAACTGATGTGTCCTCTAAGTTACCATCTCATAGCTAATTAAAATAATAATTACAGAGCCAATGGTTAGGTATTGACAGAAATGTTATGTTTTAACGATGCCTTTTAACGATATTTCATGTTTTCCTAGGCTTGTCCTGTCCCATCCCAGCCTCCTCCGCCTATTGTTGTTCCAAAGCCAGTGCAATCTGTTATACATGTCCCATTGCAACCAAGCTGCCCAGGCCGAGGCAAGATGGCAAAACTCCTCAATCCAGAAGAGATGACATCCAGGGATTATTATTTTGACTCCTATGCTCACTTTGGAATTCATGAGGTAGTACTCGTTTATTTACTTATTTTTTTCTCATTAGTCACTACAGGAAAAATAAAAGTGTTCTCTGATTTATTACTTATTTAACCTCTTCCTACCACCTAACAGCTATATTCTCTTTGTCCTCAGTGTGTTGGTCTAGTTAAGTGCTAAAACTATCACCCACTTCTCTAGAATACCCATACTCAATACTCTGTTTCACTTAAATCCATATTATATATTATATAGGTATTAACATAAATCCATATATATATGTGAATAATATATAAAATATAAAATATAACACATGTAAGATATATATAATATGTGTATATATATCTGTATATATGTGAATAATATATATACTACCTCCTGTGGGGCACAGAGGCCCCCATATGTTGACCTATCCTGCTGTCTAGGGAGGATTGTTGCTTGCAAGGCACTTTGATCTAGGACATTGTGGATAGACTGCTGACACTGGTTGAGCCCTCGGTCTATTATGCCCTGCTGCTTTTCCACATAGGCATGAACAGTACTGCCAAGGGGGAAACCTGAAGCATATCAAGCATGAAACAAAGAGGCAAATGTGAAGAGCTAGAGGTTCCAAGTGTGATTTTATCTCAATCCTAACAGGGCAAGAGAAGGCCTCGAGAAGAGGAAAGTTCCTGTGGGTCAATAACATGTTGTGCAGCTGATGTCAAAGACAAGGACTGATGACTACTAGGAAGAGGTGTGATCCATGTGACCAACAGGGCGAAAGAATATCTGCTAGAAGAGAAACATATCTAGCCATTAGCAATTCAGGAGTTTCTGGAGTGCATTGATGACAACTCCTGACACAAAGGAGCGAGGAACCAACTTGGAGAGGTTCTCTGCTAGACTCAGTATTTACAATCAAGGAAGAACCAGTTAGGTATGCGGAAGTCAGGGACACCTTTTGTTGCAGCAACCATGAGATCCTGGAGATCAGGATATTGTCAAGAAGGAACAAGGCAAAAAACAGGATACAACACTGGACTTTAGGTATGCAGACTCAGGACTGTTAAGTGATCTGCTTGGAAAGTTCACATAGGAGATGGTACTAGAGAGAAGAGGGGTCTAACAGAGATGGTTGATTTTCAAGGATCACCTCCTGTAAGTTGAAGAACCATCTATCCTGACATGCAGAAAGTCAATCAGAAATGGCAGGAGCAGTGCATGGATGAACAAGGTGCTCTTGATAACAGTTAAACAAACAAAACAAAACAAAACAAAAGTACATCCAAGAGGTAACTCAGGAGTGTTTTGAAGATATTGTCAACATATGCAGGGATGGATTTAGAAAAGTTAAACACTCCTAGAGATGAATCTGGGAGGGGCTGTGAAGGA
The DNA here is from genome assembly GCF_003342845.1 of Nothoprocta perdicaria. Lineage (NCBI taxonomy): Eukaryota > Metazoa > Chordata > Aves > Tinamiformes > Tinamidae > Nothoprocta > Nothoprocta perdicaria. Next base: position 3,429,430 of record NW_020455954.1, read on the forward strand.
TGTTTATAGGTGCATTAGCAGCATAAAGACTAGCGAAAATTAGGGCACACTGATGAACGGGACAGGAGATCTGGTGGCAAAGGACATGGAAATTTACTTCTTCGCTCAAGTCTTTACTGATAAAACTTTCCTCCAGGCATCCCAGGTACTTAAGAGCAGTGGCAAAGTCTAGATCGAGAAAGACCTATCCTCAGTAGAGAAGGATCAAGATATGAAACATTTAAACAGATTGGAAAATCACAACCCCATGGGACCTGATGGGGTAGATCTATGAGTGCTGAAGGAACTAGCTGATGCAGCCTCAACACTCAAGTTTTGATTATATTTGAAAAGTCATGGTGACAGGGGGAGATTTTTGAGGACTGAAAGGCAGCTGTTATCGTTCTTGTATTTAGTATGTCACTTGAAACCCCGGGAAGGTGATGGAGCAAATACCCTTGAAAACCGTTTCTAGACATATTAAGGACAATATGTGTTAATCAGCATGGATTTGGTCATACCTAGCAAACATGACAGCTTTCCATGGTGAAAAGACTGACTCCGTGGATGTGGGGAGAGCAGTGGATGCTATCTTGACTTTGGAAAGACTGTCAGCTCTGTCTGCTGTAACATCCTGGTAAAATACAGACTAGGTAAATGGACAATGAAGTGGACTGAAAAGTGGCTGAACTACTGGGCTCACAGGATTTTGACTAACAGCACAAAGTCCAGCTGGAGGCCAGTTATTTGAGGTGTCTCCAAGGGATCAATAGCAGGGGCAATACTGTTTAACTTCTTTGTTAATGACCTGCATAATGGGACAGAGTGCCTTGTCAGGAAGTTTGTAGATGATACAAAACTGGGAGGAGTGAATGATGGTTATGCTGCCATTCAGGGGGACCTCAACAGACTGCAGAAATGGTCTGATAAGAATATCATATTGGGCTAAAAATAAAAGGAGGTATGACCTTATTCATGAATACATTCTGGAGACCTATGGTCTGCATATCAGTTTTGCATTTTAATGAAAAATAATAGGAATTGTAAAAATTTGAGCACGAATACACCCTTCCAGGAAAGAAAAAAGACAAGAAAAAAGAGCTGCATTAGGAAGGGTATTGCCAGCAGGTGGTTGAGGGCAGTGATTCAGCACTGAAAGGAGCACTCCTGGAGGGCTTTATTCAGTTCTGGACTCCCAGCACAAGAGGCATTGAATCACACCCAGTGAAGCCCCAAGACGGTGATTAAGATACTGGAACATATCTCATAGGTGATTTGAGAGGGCTGGAGTTGTTTAGCCTAAGAAGAGACAGCTCAGGGAGAATCTTACTGATGTATATGAATTCCTGATGAGTAAGGAAATAAAAAGGATGGAATCAGACTCTTTTAAGTGTTGCCCAGTGAAAGAACAAGAAGCAAACGATACAAACTGAAAGACCAGAAATTCAACCAAATATATATATGTGTGTGTGTGTGTGTGTATAGCATATATATATAGTGTGTATATATATATACACACACATATATATGTATTTTTTATATATATATTTATATCCATCCCTTTTCACTATGATATTTTTCAAACACAGATTGTAGAGTCTCCATTCTTGGAAATTCATAACCTGACTGCCTAAAGTTCTGAGCAATTTGCACCAGCTTAACCTGCTTTGAGTGGGGGCAAAGGTCCCTTATAACCTCAGCAGTTCTCTGATTCAGTAATAGATTATGTATTCAGGGAATATTATGGCTTTGTAAACGTAAGTTCTATTAATGTGCCATCTGGCAATAGTGAGTGATGCCATAATATAAGTAACAATCCTATGGAACCATTAGAAATGTAAATTGAAAAAGAAAACATTCCCATGGAATGTTTAGGAAATTCCAAGTTTTAGTCCCATACTTAGGAAAATGTATAGCCTAGCATTATTTCTCTGCCCCTTTCTTTGCCTGATACTAAGCTATGTTTCATAATAACAAAATAGTCCTTTATTCATCTACAGTTATGAGTATAGTCTCCTGTCAAAACAAATAAATGAGCAGATGATACATGTAACAATTTGGTGCACCAGTGCTTCCATCTGCTGGGCAGTGGACTGATTCCTTTTGTTTTGAACTTCAAAGAGTCATTTGTCTAGCTGTTTAAAACTATGAAATGGTGTCAGTAGTATAAGCCAAGGTTCAGCTCTCTAGAGGTAAAACAAATGAATACTGAAAAAAATCATTAAAGTGTGTATTGAATATTCCTATTTTTCTCTTAAAGATGGGACCCAGATCTTGACCTCACCTCTTTCTATTTTACTGATTACTGCAATTCATGGTGCCAATGGAAAGAAATGGGTATATGCCGCTGTCAGTGAAGTAAAAATCGGTAACAATGACAGCTTAAAATAATGGGGCAGTGATCTAGGTAACTCATTATAATCCTTGTTCTTTGGTAATCAGAACAAATGAATAGGAGAGCAGAGTGGACTCTGGATAAAGCATGCTATTTCCAAACTCAGTTGTGGAATTCCTGTGTTCCTTACATCAAAGATTTCAAGTACATCTTTTTATAATTCCATAGGGAGTGGTCTGAGAGGAATCTCAGAAATCTGCTGAGAGTTTGCTAGATTTTCATGCTGGATTTTGCATGATTTAGGAGATTTTTGACTGTGTTCAAAGCAGTGCTGCCAGGTTCCTTTTTCTTGCTGCAGCTGCTGCTGTTATCCCTTGTAACAGTGAACTGACACTTAGAGAAAATTTTATGAAGGAAGTCATGCTCTTTCTTAATATTCTTTCTCTAAGTAGCTTTCATTTTACAGCTATTTGATGCATGCACCCCAAAATACTTGGAATAACTGGTGGGATCTTAATAATGCTTGAATGTATCATTTTAATAGGGAAATACGTCAGCAGCAGTACTGAATGCATCTATTGCAACTGTATGCAAGTATTGAGAACATGCACACTGTTTTATTTTGGTTTTTTTTTCCACCATAGGAAATGTTAAAGGATGAAGTGCGCACATTAACATATAGAAACTCCATGTATCACAATAAACATGTTTTTAAAGATAAAATTGTACTTGATGTTGGTAGTGGCACAGGAATCCTCTCCATGTTTGCTGCAAAGGCTGGAGCCAAGAAGGTATATGGGGTAAGAAGACTTTCTCTCATATTTTATTTTTCTTTGTTATGCTTTGACTAAGAAGGAAAATGGGTTTTGGCTTGGTGATTCCTCCTAATTGCCTTGTCTTCATTTGAAATTCTTCCTATTTGAAATATAGAGCCTAGCCTTCATTTGAAATTCTTCCTATTTGAAATATAGAGCCTATTTGAAATATAGAGCCAACCCTACCCCTTATATGGTTCACATCACAGTGATACCACTGGAGTTATGTTGTTTTCTACTACCTGTAGTGTCTTTTCTAGATTAAAATTTTTTTGTGTATAATCTTTGTTGATCTCAGGGTACCTTTGTGTTTTATTTTGACTAAAAAAAAATGTAGAAAGGACTCGTTCCTGTTCAGGGAGGTCAAAGGAACCATCTTGCCAGTTTTTAGTTCTTTTTAAGATCTGAAATTTTGAGGTCTTGGAAACAAATTTCCTTAACTCAAATTTCTGTCCATTACAACTCAGAGAACCTGAACAGAACAATGCATTTCAGCGAGGGGAGGGAATTGTTACCTTAAATCCATTAAGCTGTAGGAATCAAAGCACTGTTCTCCCCAGAGTACAACTTCTTATTATAAAGGCATAGCATCTTATTTTAAAGATTTCCCCTTCAGTGTATTCAGAGCTATTTGTACTGTGTGTAAAATAACAAACGCAATTTCCTATTGCTTTTGACTTCTGTTTGCCCTGCGGAGCCAACAGAGCTCATAAAAAGGAACTGTACATGATTCCTCTCCGTGTAGACAAGAAGCAATAATGTCATTGTTTACTGAAACCTGGCTAAAGCCATGCATTTGAAGACACAAATGTCACTGAATATCTCAACTGTGTATTTCTGATGATACATTATTTATTATATCAAAATCTTATGGAGAATTAGCCTGGAGTCTTCCCTAATGCAGGCTTTGTTCATGCAAAGTGTTGTAGATGTTCTGTAACAAAGTTAACCACACAACCTAATGGTGCTGCAGTGCTACCACCTTCCCTTCTTCCCAATCTCTGGCTGCACATGTACATCATGCCTTCAATGTGCTGGCTCTGGTGCTCATCTGACTCTGCTCAGAACCAGCTCCACATGCTAAACTAGCATAAAATTAATCCAGAAAAATAAAAATGAATATTTTTCCACATACTTTTGATTTGGAGCACTGTGATGGGAGGGACATATTATTTTATTTTATTATTCTTTTGGACTTCTTTAACTTAGGATTCTCCCTCAGGCATTCATAAATTTCAATGCCATCTCAGGTTCAGCTTATCCATGGACCATTCAGTCTAGACACTAAAGCTGCAGAATGTGCCATCTAGGAACACTTTGCACTCAAAGGAACATGACTAGGTGAGAAAATCCTCTGCTACCCCTAAGAGTTTCAATCTTCTTGTCACATGAGCTATCGCATGTACAATCCCATCACACAGAATACACCGAATTGTATTTTGCACTGGAACAGCAGACATCTCGGAGAGCTGACAGTGGCAGCTTTACAGTCAAATTCAAATTGAACTCTATGATCCCACAGCTATGAGAAAGAGTTTCAACAGAGCTCTGTATTTCTATTAAAAAGAAAACATTTTACAAGAGTTATTGTATGATGATTAGTGTAATCGCACAGTGATTACACTTATATGTCCACGTTTCTTTACACTTAGATGTGGTATTTCAATAGCATGATATGGGAATGTTGACAAGTGCACAGTGTCGCTTCCCTGATACATATTGGCACTGAAATAATTCTTCCTTATTCTTCAGAGTCGAATTCCATCCATTACTCTGTCTGGTTCTCTCCTCACCACTTCCCACTCACTTTTAGAAATAATTTCTTTCCACTACTCAGGAAATTGCTAGAATCATCTCCAGGTCTTCAAGAAATGAAAATTATGGAATAGGCTAGGAGAGATCTGAACGTCTATAATCCAAAGTGTTCAAAACTGGATTACTGTAAAGCTACAACAACTTGTCCAGTTCACTTTTGAAAACCTCCAGGGCTGGAGACTCCAGATCCTTTCTCAAGCTGTTCCAGTGACAGAGCACTGTCAGTGTGAAACCTTTTGAATCCCTTGAAGACCGTGAAATCATATACCATGAAAATCTACCCTAACCTTGAAAACCTATCCTTTAAAACCTCAGCTCATCTACTGCATTTAGTTCTACAAAATTCAGGGCAGTCCTGCAATGCAACTACCTGAAATCTATGCTACTTTCAGACAAATAAGACAATATAAGGGAACAGGAATTAAACTGACATATGACATGATAATATACAGAAGATGGTAGTTGAACTGGATGGTCAGGAAGTTTTGAGGACTCGGCCAATGGTAAGGAAATCTGGGAATAAAATGGGTGGTAACTGTATCATAAGAAGATGCAGAAAAACCAGCAAGCACATTCTGGCTTTTAGAGGATAAATTAAATACATAGGAATTATTGAGAAAAGATTTATATAAGTACTATTGACAGCTAAATGTCAATATATTTGGAAGAGGCAAATTAGGAATTGATTAGCGAATTATCAACGACTTTTGCCCTCATGAATGGGAAAGAGCAAAAAAATCAGAGTGATTCAGGCAAAGCAGCATTTCTCTAAGAGATGCAAAAATGTCTTTGAAAACAAAGTCAAGGGCAAATCCAGAACCTGAAGACACTGTAATTCTTTTCTTAGTCAAAGTGAAAATATATTATTTAACTTAGATCTGATAGATTTAACTATCTTGTTAAGGAAGAAATAGAAATGTTTAGGAATATAAGGAAGATAAAGACAAAAAATCCCCACATTCATATTAGTAAATATGCAAAAATAAAACAATTTATCTGCCATATCTAATCTCTTTTAAAAAAGAAAATAAACCAGTGCTTTAAAGGATCATGCTGATTATTGTTGATCTTTTTTACAGTTTTCTATATGCACACACAATGATTTCAATACATATATTTCTGTCATTTTTTTGAATGAAATACCAACACCAAACAGAAACACACAGTATAGTACAAATTTGAACTAAACACAATCAAGGTTCTTGCCATTAAAATCTCTGAACAAATGCTCTTTCCTTGCAACATTGTTATTTGGCTCTATCTCACTAGAGTTAACTTGTCTGTATAGAATTTTCTGACACTGTATAGAATTTTAAGATGACTGTGTATCCTGTAGTTGACTCCTACAGAATTTCCACATCTTCTTCCCACATATAAAATCTTCTTTCTGTACATAAAAAGCTTTAAGAACAACCGTTTCTGTATGAGCCATTTTAGCTCATATATAGGCTTCTGTTTAAATATGATGATACTGCATAAAAAGATTTGACTTATTGTTATCAGTGATTACATATTCCACACAGTCTTTGCTGTTTTCAATAGATTTTGTTTCTGTTCAGATACTTCATGCCTGTAACAAGCAACAACTGCTCCTCTTTGTTTTCTGTCATTATTTATTTTCTAGATCGAATGCTCAAGCATCTCTGATTACTCAGAAAAAATCATCAAGGCCAACCACTTGGACAACAGTAAGATATGCATAAGTAAAATTTCTTCAGGAGAAAGGGATACTAACTGATTTTTGCTTTTTCTGGTTAATTTATGTTGTGTGGCTTACTAAGTGGTGGGTTTGTATTATTTATTTATGTGATTACAAAACTAAACAGCACCTAGACAGTCAGCAAGAGCTCACAGAAGTTATTTTTACTTCTAGGCTTACAGTAAACAAATAAATGGATCTCATCAGCTGCTAGCTTGATTCAGCAAAGCAGATAGCATAGTAGAGCTGAACTGGCATTGGAATTGCCTTTTCAATGAAATTCTGACATTTCTTTTCCACTTCATGTTTTAAACAGAATATGTTTTAAACAGAACTATACACTACTTCAAATTATACACACATTTGTAACTTATACATACTTTTAAATACATATACTTTTAAATTTAAACCAAAATGAGGTTGTGAGCAAAAAGTATTCCAAGTCTGTAAAGATTTATTGCTGGCTGGGAGCTTCTTATGATGACGACTTATAAAAAATATTTTTTTTTCAAGAAACCATATTGAAATAGATACACATGCACCCTTATGTCAAAACTTTCAATTCCTCAAATGAAAATGTCACTGAAATATTTTTTTCTTGAAAGGAAAACTGTTGGAATTTCCAGGTCTTTGGAAATACTTCTTTTTAAATAATAATAATAACAATTCCTCTTTGCTGCAGAGGAAGGCAGATCCTAGCTGGCAAGGCTATATCTTGTGGCGCCCCACATTGGGGTTGTGTTAGCACATGTACAGAAATGGATTTCTGTTCTGCTCTAGATCTTTCTTATTTTTTTACTGTCACGTAGAGATTTTGACTAATAAGAAGCTTCTTGGAGGGAGGATTCTCAGGCAGCAAGTATTCACATGGTATGAAGGAAACAGAAGGGAAGTAACAGTGACTTACAAGTGGCCACCTAGTGCAGGAAAACTGTGGCTCAGAAAAAGGAAGAAGCAAAGGACTCAAAAGCAAGAAGGCATTAAAGGAATGTCAACGCTTTAACTTCATTAGCCTTCTTTCTCAATACAGAACATGTAGGTTCCTGGTTTAGCCTGGTATAGCCCTCGGTGGGATAGCTGCACAAACAACATCCTGGAAAACTAAATGGTTTTAATATTAAAATATTAGTTTGGATTTCCAGTACCCTCCAGCCTGATTGAGAAATTGTTGTGGGTGCAGGAACGCTTGTTGGAATTAATTGCTGAATTAGAAGCCCACAGTGACAATTCCTTTGGGGAATGTGCAACTGAAAATGCCACAGTCACAGAATGGTTGAGGTTAAAAGGGACCTCCAGAGATCACCTAGTCCAACCCCCTGCTCCAGCAGGGACACCCAGAGCACGGGGCACAGGGCGGCATCCAGGTGGGTTTGGATGATCTCCAGAGAAGGAGACTCCACAGCCTCCCTGGGCAGCCTGTTCCAGGGCTCTGGCACCCTCACAGGAAAGAAGTTCTTCCTCACATGGAGATGAAACTTCTTGTCTTTCAACTTCTAGCCCAGAGAGGTCACTCATTGTTTCCTCGTACAGGAGATGCTTCAGTCCCTTAATCATCTTTGCCCCTCTGTGCTGGACGCTCTCTAGAAGTTCCCTGTCTCTCTTGTACTGCGGAGCCTAGATTTGCACCCAATACTCCATGTGTGGCCCCACCAGAGCTGTGTAGAGGGGCAGGATCCCCTCCCTCGACCTGCTGACAACGGGTCCCCCAGGACCCATTGGCTTTTTTGGCCACAAGGGTACATTGCTGCCTCCTGGTTGAGCCATGATGGTCAACCTAAACTCCCAAATCCCTCTCCACAGAGCTGAATACCTCTCCATAGAGCTGGATATATCAAGATTCTTGATTTTATATCAGACATTGAGCTCTCAAGCAAAACTTCTGTTGATTCTCGGTTTTGTTAGAGTGAATGATCATTCTTTCAATTTTAAGAGCAGCTGAAGTCTCCTGTGGCAACAGGAGCTTCATGAGTGATTAATATATTTAGTGAGTTAAATTAGCTGCAAGGAGAATCCAGTGAGCTCCAGAGGCATCACAAGGTAAACAGCAGGCTCAAGTTCTTAGAAAAAGTGGTGGAGGGACGAAGTAGAGTTTTGTCCCCTTTGGCAGGAGTGACTCATACAGCAATTGGTCTCTTGTATAAAGCAAATTACCCTACTGAGCTAACATTTACACATGCACACTTTGCAATGATCCACAATTATATCCTATATATATATATATAACCTATATATGTATATTATATCCACTAATTATATTTATTTTAATGAGGCCTGGTGCTGAGCCCAAGTATCTTGCTGCTCATAAAATTGTGCTTTTTTCTCCCTAATTGTTTAGAGAAATGCAGAGCCAACAAAAGGTGCTAAACAAATACTCCAGTGTTTTCAGTACAGATTCAATATAGCTATGTATATAGTTAGGTATATAGTGCAGTCTGCTCTCACATGATACCTCACAAAGGTGTTTCATCAAAGTGAAGGGCTATTGGAGGAACTTGTACTGCTGCTGCTCATGCTGTGCCTGTTCTAAGTATAAACTGAGGATTTCAAGCCTTCAGGTGTGTCACACTGGCAGCTAAACAAGGCTAAATTCTCTAAAAGAATAGAGGCAGTGAATGATCTTAGGCGCATTAAATAGAGCTTATGACTGGAGTTTTTAACTGCAAGTTTTCAATATGAGAGCAGATGAACTACTGAACTACTAAATGTAGTAGGACAAGTTTAAAAAGGGAAAGGAGGAGGGAATTCTGTGCTCTTTTTCAGTCAGTTTGCTCTCACTGGCTTAATACCTCATGCTACCAGACTGAGTGAGAATATTCCCAACTTCTGGTATTAATGCTATACTTATTCCAGAAACACAAAATCTCATTATCATGGATTAATCTCTAAAAATCATTCAACCCTCACTATCTGTTGTTCAGCTAACATAGGTCTAGCTAAATGGAAGCAACTTTGTCTTCCTCAAATTGAATGTCAGATATTTTCATGAATAAACTATTAATTGCTACTTATCAATCATAATATAGTCATCCTCTGCGTGAATATTGGAAAGTAAATTTTTCTCTAACCCCAGTTTTATTCTTGGAAATCCTTGTCATGGAAGAGTCCAGAACCATGTGACTGACTACCTACTGAAACAAACAATAAAAATAGTAGACAATCCCAAGCTGAAAATTACTTTTCTAATGAATCTATAATGCATTTTTAAATAGTAAATATATTTTTAAAAAATGATGGGTAAATTACTTAGTGATCCTGAAAGAAATAATTTTTACAAATGAACTACATTTGAACCAGCCTTTCATTTTTCTTTAAGAAAATTCTCCACTCTGTTCATTGCTATTGACCTGCTTTTGCTCTCCCATCCTTCTCTGTAAGTAGTCTATAGCATTACCATATGTATAGCATAGCAATTAATGAGCCATATTGTATACCATTTCTGAGGGTCTGGTATACTGCTGCACCAAAATTCTAGCAACCTTTTTAAGCTATATGAAACTAATGAGCTGACAAATTATCTGAGAGGAATGTTTTCCGGCAGTCACTTTAAATAACTGTGGAAAGCCATCCAAAACTGAACTGGATAGAAAATTCAGATTGAGAATTTTATGAAGGATTTAATCAAGAAACAGAAAGGAATGACAAATGATTTTTCATAAGAGAACCATGTTTGTACAAACTCTTGTGTTCATACACTGCCAGGCTACAGCTGCCTTTCCCAGTTGAGTCAGGATTCATAGAAAAATTAATCTCAGTATCCTCTTTGTGAAATCAGCATGATGTATTTAGAAAGCAGATGACAATTAGATCTTAGTTTGATAGCTCTGCTATATTTATGATGAGCTCACAAATGTATAATGCTAACAAGCGGTCTTGCATCTCTTGGTTAATGATCTACAAATTTTCAAATTGTAAGGTGCAGGTAAAATGAGATCCTGCAGGTATCCAGGTAAGGTCTGTTGGTTTTGGTATATGAGTTTTACTTTGCTTGTTTTCATTTATATTGATACAATAGTAGTCTAAAATTCATTGACTCATGTGGGGTCACCCCTCATCTACAGGGAATCAAGAAGAGAATCATATTGAAAAGACAGGTCAGCCTGACATTCACCAGTAAAGAACTCCTAGTCAGGTGTTTTATCATGTGAAACATATTTCTTTGGATTCTTCTTTCAGTAATCACAATATTTAAAGGTAAAGTGGAAGAAGTTGAATTACCTGTGGATAAAGTAGACATCATCATCAGCGAGTGGATGGGTTACTGTCTTTTCTATGAGTCAATGTTAAACACAGTCATCTTCGCACGAGACAAGTGGCTGGTAGGTGCTCTGCATGTCATACTTCTTGCTGGAGCAATCATTATTTTTTAACTACAAGCCTTCCCTCTCCTACCGTCACCATAAAAAAGACATATGTTCAAGTGCCATCTCTTAGGCTTGAAAAGAAAGACTAACAAAAGGAATCTCAGTAATCTGGGAGAACTGTCACATTTTAAAAATCTATGCTCTTGAATTTTTTTTTGGTACAAATCATATAGACACTACTTGTCTATCACATTGCCACAGGCTGCAAGAATTGCTGAGCAATTAAAGCTGATATGACAAAAGGAAAACAACAAAGGCATGCAAGGGGTGCTTGTCTGTTTTTTGTACGTGCAGTTCAAAATGTGGTATCTTTGTCAGGTGAATAGATTACGAGATCCATTTCCCCACAATTCATCAACAGAAACCTGGAGGGCTAATGTTTCCTGACCGAGCTGCTTTGTACGTGGTAGCAATAGAAGACAGACAGTACAAGGACTTCAAAATTCACTGTGAGTACATGCCTAACAACAACCCTCTTCTGCTGTCATCTCCCCGGGATGATATGTTGTGTCCTGCTGTAGGTTCTTGTTTGGCAAAGCTTTGCAAAGAAATGAGAAATCATGTAGGTCAGGCCAAGAATTACAATGCACATGTGAACACAAAGAAAACCCTAATCTGGAGATTTTTCATGAAACTTACAGTAGTTTAAGCTAAAGATACACGAATAAAATAATCTAGAGTTTCTTTAAAGTTACCCCTATATAAAAATGCAGATATAAGGTGATTTAGTTTTGGTTTTGCTTTGAAAAATACATAATCCCACACAATTGCCATTAAAATCTGTAATATTCTCTTGGCATCTGGGTGCTATCTTTCTTTTTAAATTAATAAGAACAACTGAAAATTAATGAGATGCAAATGAATTGTAAAGGTTAAGAAATAAGACTATAAGAACTTATATCTCACTGATAAATTTATCAAGATGAATAAAGAAATGCTATGCTCTTCTAAGCTTAAATTTAAGTGAGACTTTTAAAATAAAAATAAGAACCAGAGTTTTTCATTTTACTTTGATGGAAATAAATTACATTTTTTTAATTCAAAGACATACAAAAATTGACTTTTCCTTTACACGTAAATAGATTTTTTTTTTTTAAGTTTCAGAAATTTGTGTTGGAAGTGACCTTTGGAGGTCATATAGTCCAGACTTCTGCTCCAAGTAGGGCAGATTTCAAAGCTAAATTAGGTCACTCAGTGCCCTATTCTATAGAATAAAAAGATGGAGATACTGAAGCCTGTCTGGGCACTTGTTCAAAAGCTGAACAACCCTTAGGAGGAAAAAATTTTCTAAATGTCCAGTCAGATTGTTCCTTGCTGAAATTTGCATCCATTGTCCTTCATCACATCTGAAAGGATGTTTTTCCTTCTGCTAAGGCAGTGGCAGATAGCAGACCCCCTCACACCTTAATTCTTTGCTGCCCCAGGCTAAGCAAATCCAGATTTCTCCGACACTCCTCATATGTCAGTATGTGGTTCACCCTCATCACCATATGGTAATACTGCTAGTTTATGCTCAACTTGTCCCTCAGATCACTCAAGTTCTGAATTTCCTTGATCATAATATTCTTGATAAAATGAACAAACTGTATATTACTTCATTTTTTTAAAAAAAAAATTTGCTTTGTTGTTATTGTTAGGGGACAAAAAGGATTCTCAAAAAATCCCAAAGCAGCTATATTAAAGATACATGCAAAGCTTGTATAAGATTAGTGTTTTCAACTAAAACGTAGATAAAAATATGTAACATCCTTTTCTGCTCATTTCCTCTCAGGAAGGAAAGTTTAGTCTTCTCTAAACAAATTCAGTGACCATGTTCCTGTATCTTTTCCTTCTTATAAACATGGGCTACACAACGCCCATACGTATGCCAGAGTTACTTTGAGTCAAAAGCAAACCCTGTGTACTAGGGCAATGACAAAAATTTTAAGTGTCAGAGACAATTATGTCAATTCTTCCCCAAGCACATTTTTTTTTTTGTTTTGATGGGACCTCAATAACTAAATTCCTTGAAAAAAAAATCACAAATTCAAAAGGATATATGAGGCACTCTTTCTGTTAAAGAATCAAGGCCCTTTTGACCTAAAAAGTTCTCATTTTCATTCTCTTTTCTTTTGTCCCCCTTCCTATCTATACGTTGGGCCTTTTATTGGCTCTTCCTATCCCTACCTTGGACACAGCTAAGCAATCATTTCTCACCAATTCACTTTTCATCCTTTTAAAATATGTTTCAGATTTTTTGTCTTCTAAAATGTTGTTTTCCCTTAAGACACTTTCTTGTCTGATTTCAGCTCTCATTCATCGCTTACTTTTTATACCTCAAGCATTTACTTTATCTTCTTTAGTTGTTTCTTTCTCGCTCCATAATTTGTCTTTCTTTTCAGTTTGTAACTTCTTGTGTCTCTTTACATGTCAGTTTTTTCTTTTTCTTTAGGACAGAGTCTTCACATGAAATGCAGGGCTGAGCTTTTCATAGGTCACTCAAGAACCAACAGATTGGTTAAGAATTAATAAAATATGAGACTTTAAAAAAAATGATTTCTGATTTTTTCCAACTTTTTTTACTGCCTCAGAGGACTACTATTGTCAGTTAGTCTGATTTCCCCCAAAATATAAAATGTATAATTTTATCGCATAGTTCCTGCATCAATCTAACTAATAGGGACCATGCTTTATATTCAAAGGTATTCCATCAAATAAATGAGATAACTCTGTTAATTTTTTTTCCCTTTCTGATCTTTTCTGAGGAATACAATATGGAGTTCCCATATACTCATAATGCCAGGAACTAAGGAACTAACACCAGCTCCCCTGAAAGGCTGAGAACCTGACAGCAGTTCAGCAGCACAGCTAGAGTTCTCTTCCCTACAGACCCATTTATTTGAGAATATAAGAATATTTAAGAATATGAGGCACTTTGTTGTATAAGAATGGTTCAAATATAGAAGATCAGCACAGCTCTAAAATTATTTAGGAGGAGGATATTTTATATTTTGTCATGATGTACATGACAGATTAAAGGCAGATTAAAGGTTTGATTCCTCAAATACTTACAGTCATCTGCAATTCTACTCCACCCACTAGTTATCTTGATGAAATTAAGACTAATTAAATAAATAACAGAAAATGCAAACAACAAATGCCTCAAAAAAAAAAAAGAAAAAAAAAAGAAAAACCAGAATTGATATGAAAGAGTGAAAGAGCAGAAAATTCCTCATGGTTATTTCCATGTCTCACTGTGAAATATGGTATGATTTTCGGCAATATTCTCACATGTCTTGACACCCTGAAAACCATCCAGAAATTTCACAGAAGAGAGCTTTAGGGATCACCCAAAATCTGAGACCAAAAAGCAAAGGCCAGTTGTGAAAAGGTGTAGATAGGTCATTTTGCCACAATTGCTTCCTCCTGTGAAATGGCAATGATAAATCAGCCCCTCGGACAGAGATCAAAGGGCTAAAGAGGAGCTGAAAGTTAGCTGAAGGTATAAATATTTTGTAAGTGAAAGATGCTTTGAAAAATGAAAAACAAAACAAATAAAAAAAACTTATAATTACTATTAATCTTTGACACATCCATTTGCATTGACAGGGTGGGAGAATGTGTACGGCTTTGACATGACCTGTATTAGAGATGTTGCCATGAAGGAGCCTTTGGTGGACATAGTAGATCCAAAGCAAGTGGTGACCAATGCCTGTTTAATAAAGGTTTGATAATTCCAAATATACCTAATTATAAATGTTTACACCTAACTGTAGCATTCTTTGGAGATGTACTGCTTTTGCTTTAGTACTCTCTTTGTGTGCTTCTAACTAGCTGCAGAACACATCATCATAGAATGCTATCACGCTACAAAAACTATACATGTGTTTTTTAATTAGCCAGTACTAATGTGTTTCATGGGACAAATACCATCTTCTGAGCCAAACATGAACACTAATGCCTTGATCACTTATGGAATACCCAAATACAAGATGTGCCCTGTGACTCAGTATTCATTTGGCTACTATCATAGTGGAACTGTAACCTTAGAATCTCACAAGTTATAAATGAGAGTACACTGGACAAGATTGTATCTAAATATGCATTTTACCTGTACTAACTTCTTGTAAATAGAGTTTGAAAATTACAAATGGAAAGATGTGGAGAAGAGGTAAATTAATTCTGTTTGCAGTAAAAAGGCTGGAGCATCACTTTCTGAATTTGTCAGCTAGGATGGAATAATTCTGATTTACTCCAGGCATAAAATCAGAATTAGACCCTTACTTATTTGTAGAGGCGCTTGATTCATAGCTATATCCAGAATGTTATTGCGCTCTCCCAGCCCCAGAATATTTCATCTGCAGCTAGAGCTTTGTTGGACCTTGGTCTACACATAGGACAGAAAGATCACAGCTCACTGTTCACAAGATCAGAGTAAGAACCCATGGCCTGCAAGAACATATGAAAGCTCTGAGATTCCTCTCATGTGGGAGGAATCCTCCTCACAGGGAATGAGTAAAGCTATCTATCTGCTTCATTAACAGTTGTGGGATCAGTTCTGTGAAGCCAAGATGTCACTCATACATCCCAAGCACTTAGTTCCATATTTTTTTTCCCATTTCACCTTTTGAAAGTAACACAGCATCAAGTATTCCTATATATAACAAGAAAAGCCTTCAATCTACAAAACCTCTGTTAAAAGCAGCAGGAAAAAGTAACAGAAGCAGAAACTCTGCGTGAATAGGCATGCATAGAAAATCCTTAGAGAGACACAAGATGGTTGTAGCTAAAAAAAGCCTAAGGCAAAGCAATTTAAAATCACAATACACAGAAAATAAGAGTTACATAACCGGAATGACTACTTGACAGTTTAAAATCAATTTACCACTCTTATATAAAGAATTTTAAATGGACTGCATATAATATGCCTAGAGAGTGAGAGATCGTGTGGCAGAATGGGTTGGCTTCCCTGGTAATAAAAATCTGTGAAAGCTCCCTGCCCCTAGCTAAAGTGTAAATCCAAATCCATCTCCAAAAAGACCTTTGAAAGTAACTATGTGTAAAGAGACAGGCCAAATTGTTCAGACGTTTCCTATTCAGTTTTTATATTTAGCTCTAGAAGACCTGGCATTTTTTGTCCATACACGGAATGGTGCCTTATCATGTAATACTTCTTTGGGAGCAAAAGGGGCAATTACACAAACAGACGCCACTCTCAGAGGTTCTAGGATATGTTCCGTATCTCACAAACTGATCACCAAAAAAGAGAAAAATAGCTGATGTAATGGGAAGGTTTTTATTCATGGTAGCAATATGGAATCAGAAAAACTGAGGCTGCATTTCTTTTTAAAATTTAATTTACTTTTGCACACAATTTATTTATATAATGTGCATTTCTGTGGGCCTGAAAATATCTGTGAATTCAAAAAATAATTTCAGCCTAGGAAATTTGAGTAAAAAAAAAATGAGCCGGATAAATAATGTTTATTTATCCAACTGTTTTATTATGTCATTTAAGATGGCATGGCTTATTCATAAGATTAGATTCATTAGTCTGTGGAGGTATGCTCAACAAGCTTGTTTTGGTCATCTAACTTAGGGTGCCTACAGAAGTGTCCAGATCCCCTGCACATCAGTCAGTAGATGGAACTTGCTAATGAGTGAATCAGTGCTTTGTGCTTCTGCAGTTATTTGAGCTGCCAATTGAGACATGAAACCAGTAAAAGATGGTATCATCCACTTGCATGCTATGGTTTGATGGCACTCATCTAGTTGAATGTTCAAGTAACACAGCCCCTATCTTCTTCCAGGATGTAAACCAAGTCTTGAACCTGTCAGGGAACTTGCTAGTAAATAACCACTAACCTGCAGGTACATGGAGTGGGATGGGAGCATCACAAGAAATATATATCTCTGATATAGAAGCAATTTCCCTATGAATGCTATCTGAAATATTAGCCAGGTTAGTTAGAAAAGGAAAATAATTTTCTATCCTGGTGGCAACGAAATTCTTTTCTGGCATGTCACAGGCCTTTCAGTGAACCCATGTCCAAATCAGGCAGGGAGGGCAGTTGAACTAAAGCATCTGCAATCATAGGTGACAACCAAAGTCATCAAGGTGTAGGAGGGAGCACCAGCACCCTCTCCTCATCTCAGGAAAAGTGTGCAAGTCTCTTCCTGAGTGCCTAATGCTCTGAGCAGCACAGCCTGAAAATGGAATAGTAGTTTTCAGACTGAATGAAATAATTGGGTTCTCTTTTCTGATTTGCTTGTACATTGCAGAAATATATTTGATTTGGGGTTGACCCATATTTTTCCTTGTTAGTTTTGGTGTCAGCATCAAAAGCAGCAGCCAAAACAACAAAACAATTACACAACCGTAGAAAAGCCTGCAATGAGAACATGTGGCAAAAAGCTCAGAAAACAAATATATAAGAACATGCCATATTCTGTTTATCATGGAAAATACTATGGTAAAATGCTCCTCTCCTATATAACTACAGAGAAATATAAAGTGAAAAGCTACCTTCATGTTCCCATTCATCCCATGCCTCCCAGGAAATGTTTAAAGTACCTTCACTTACAACAACACTTTAAGATGTTTAATGGCATTTAAAATACTAAGTGCCTTCCCTGCTCAGTCTTTCACAAAAGAAAATATAATGCAGTATCTACAGAACATGTTCCCATGTGCTCACATGCCCATTATTGTGAGACACTTCCACCCTTCTGGAAATACCACACTTCACCTATATTCAGCCCAATTTCAAAGGATCACCAGTATTTTCTGTAGAAAAATTACTTTTTCTTAGAAAGACATTCAGTTGCACAGATGAGACACTTGTCCCTGAGCTCCCTTGAATCATATGTTCTTCTCCCACAGTAATTTGACCCAAGAGGTTAAGGATGAGTCATTCCTCTTCACACTCTTGGGTCTATCCTCTTGCTTCAGAAGGCTTCAGAAAGCTTTCTAAACATACTTCTGTATCCCAGCTTCTTCTGAAGAAAAGCAATATGCACCTACCTGATTCGTTGTCCATTTCTTTTATTCTGGGTCATTTTGACTTGTTCCTAGTCTTTAAACACCATTCT
The DNA here is from genome assembly GCF_003342845.1 of Nothoprocta perdicaria. Taxonomy (NCBI): domain Eukaryota; kingdom Metazoa; phylum Chordata; class Aves; order Tinamiformes; family Tinamidae; genus Nothoprocta; species Nothoprocta perdicaria. The sequence continues at coordinate 3,447,505 of NW_020455954.1, forward strand.
TTTTGTTTCTCACTTTTCTCCTACGCTCTTTTCTTCACCTGAAAGGCTTCTTTCCCTCCCCTAGATGACTTTGTCACATTTTTGTCTCTAGCTCTCCTCCCCAAATTCTTTCATTTCAGTATCTTCAAATTTTACTCATCTCCAGCTCTGTCTTGAACAAGTTGCTTATTGCCAGTTTCTTTCCCTACTTCACAGACCCTCTATTATCTTCTCATGTCATGCTTGCAGACATCAAAGGGAGAGGAAGAACAGCTTTTTCCCCCACGTCCTTCCCTCTGCAAACATTAGTAACTCTCAAGCATTTCTTCCTGTGCAAACAGGAGGGTTTGTATGAGGATGGACCCTAGTGAGGAGGTTGAGATCTCTGTTGTTTAGAGCCCATGGCTATGCTAGCTTCCCAGTTAATACATTTGCTAAAAAAAACAGCATATGCTCCACCATCCAGTCAAAACAGCATTAGATACTGCATTCTCCGCCTCCACTGCCCCCACCCAAACAGCCAAAAGTTAATTCCTCCTCTCCCTATATTAACACAACCAGTTTCCCCACTACAAAACAAAAAAAAAAAAAAAAAAAAAAAAAAAGATTAAATATTTAAATATTTTGGATATGTGAGTGTGTTTTGAGGACTGACTACTGCATTCACTGCAGTCCCCTCATCTCCATGTGTATACGTGCACATGACAATATATTATTTTCCCAATTGTTCTCAGTAAAGACCCTTCCCTCTTCTTTCCCTAGCAGTTAGTCCTGCTTCAGATCAGGCTTATTCCTGAAGCTGACAATACTGCTCCTACAGAGGCTGAAAGTTTCAAAGAAGCACCAGGAACAGAGAACAGGCCAGTTTCATATTCATATCCAATCCTGCATAGCCAAAAAAAAAAAAAAAAACTCTGTCCTTACAAAAAAAAATGACCGTAAAAATGATACCTTTTACCCAGCATATCTGTTTATTATTCTGAGGCAATCTCTCTGCATTCACTAATAAAAAGTATTTCCTAATGTTTTTGATTATGATTTATCCTGCAGAGCAAAAATAGCTCAGAGAGAGAGAGAGACTCAAATATCATGGAAGTCCAGAGCAACAGCTATCACTCCGCTCCATCATGTTAAAGATAACTTTGCAGGGTGCTATGGAATTTTAACCTCTGCAACCTGAGTAGGTTTCATAAATGATCATTCCCATTCTTTTTTTTTTTTTCTTTCTTTCTTTTTTTTTTTTTTTTTTAGGAAAAAAATACATTATAAGGCTACCCCAGCTTTAAATTGTATGTATTAGTCACTTAAAAGCATTAATGACACAGTTTGCCATGACCTTTGCAATGCAGAAGAATCATTTTCATTATGGGTAATTTTTTCTTGTACGGTATTGTAATGAAATAGGCCAAAAACAATAGCTCATTTAGTAAAAACATAAGTTGCCTTATCATAATTTTTCAAATCCTCAGAAATACAAGATATAAAAAGCAGCGCCTACCATGCCTTGATGCTTTCCTTGATTATCATGATACAACGAATGTTCCCTTCCAGAGGAAGTAAGAGATGTCCACATCAGAAGTTTATTTTTATTAGAAAAATTCTGCCATCTTTCTTCATTCTGAGTAAGGCTGACAGTCCCTGGAGGAGAGGGATCTTAGACATGGACCCCTCACACAGCTATTCTACATCTATTTGTCAAAGCAGAATTTTACTTAGATTTCTGCTGATTCTCACAACCTGCCCCTGCTATCCCAATGAACACACTCTCTTCACTGTCTCGCCTTTCTATTGCTGGGTGTTTTCTCTAGTTTTATAATTTCCCCTTCTAGGCCATTTACTTATGAAATAATAGAGTCTAATATACCACTGATTTCTTGGAGTTTAAGGGGTTGCCCGTTGTTTTTTTGTTATCATTATTGAATATATTATTAGATATTATTTATTATTATAAAATATATTGTTTAAATACCTAATTTAACACTTAAAACAGTCAAAATGCCCTATCCTACAACAAGCACAGACCTCTGCATGTAAATGATTTCTTCATTTCTTCTCAAAATAGGAAGTAGATATTTATACAGTGAAGACTGAAGAACTGGCATTCACTTCTGCATTCTGCCTCCAAATTCAGCGTAATGATTATATTCATGCCTTGGTCACCTATTTTAATATTGAATTTACAAAGTGCCACAAGAAAATGGGATTTTCTACAGGTAATCTGTACTTCATTTCTATTCACGTCAGCATATTGTTGCTATTGATAAGATGGTATATGAGAAATTGCTGTACCACCAATATTTTTCAATGATAAAAGCTGTTTTCCCAACTGTTATTGGGAGTGGGTGCAGGATGCACAAAAGACAACTGCTTGCAGGAACACACCAAAAGCATAGCAGAATTTCACAGTGACTATCAGGCTTAGAACTCCATGGACATTATGTCCCAAGAGTTCATGCCCATCACGAGGTAGATACAGAATGACTGGTTCTAGAACTATACAGGGATATATTGTCCCTGTAAAACACAGCAGATTGCACATTCCCCTAAATGTGAAACTTGCTTTTCTCAGAGTCTACAGAAAACTCTTCATTTTCCCCCATGATATAACCTTATACATACTACTCATGTAAATAAGCCCTAAGAGTTTAAAGAATCTAAACGCTTACTTAGCCTGGTGAGCCCCATTACCCCAATCCTGTGAGTGACTGCTTACCAGAGTGAGTAAACCAGTTTATTTTTGTCAGTACAATTGTGCTGTTGTGAAGCATGTTTGTTATTATAGTGCAGGAGATAAAGCAACCAAAGAGAAGAGGAGCTCTCTTTTCACTTGTTTCACCAAACTACCTTGATTTTTAAGACAACGACCAAATACCTATAAATAATGCATCTATATATTTTCTAGCACCTGATGCTCCTTATACACACTGGAAGCAAACCGTCTTCTACTTAGAGGACTACCTAACTGTGAGACGAGGGGAAGAAATCTATGGGACTATATCCATGAAACCAAATGCAAAAAATGTGGTGAGTGAGCACCACTGCTTCTAATCCCCAATTCTACTGATGACAAAGCATAATCAGCAATAAATAAAATGGGTATAAATAACACAAGCATGAAAGAAAGGCTCTATATTCATGTTAATGAATAAGAGCTCTAGTTGCAGCTTTAACCAGCACTAATGACAGCAATGGTAATGCAGTGCTAGTGATCCAGAACACATCAAACGAATTAGCAGGGAAAGGAAGAAAGGTCCTAGCTACATCACCAAATCAGCTGTCTCCTCTGCAGTCAGTCTGGATCACATTTTGTGTCACAGGCAGGAGAGGCTGGCTTTAATATCAGTGCTAAATCGCCCCAAAATTTCTAAATTTTCAAAAGGGGATTTTTATTTTTTTTTCATAAAGGTGTTTGCTAGTCCATGAGGTTTTTTTTAGGCATGCCATTTCAAATCGGTCCCCTGTGACTATCGGAATGCCACTTGCAGGACCTAACTGAAGATGTAAGAAAAGCAGCGAAACAGCTCCCAGGAAACATCTCTTGTAGAACTGGTTGAATTTCTTCTGTGAAAAAAATTCAATTTGCAATTACATAAAAAAATTGTTTTTAAGATTTGAATTTCCACAGAAAATATTAATGTTTTATTTAAGACTACTCCTAAAACATGACACCTACCATGCTATAAAGACTGGTGAGAGTTGTACTTCTATTTCTTCAATTTCTCTGCTACAGTTTAATTCCTACCCCTCACCAAATGTGTCATTGATTCAGCCCTTCTTTTATCTTCTGAGGAGACTATGAGATAAGGTCTTTTGGTCTCCTTTAGTAGAGGAGAGCAAGACATGAGAAGCAGGATTCCTAGGAGAAACAGTGTCATAAATTTCTGCCAAAACGACCTGAGCAAAACTCTTCATTTTTGATTACAATATCCAACCATCAAAATAATTTAGTAACAATCAATTCATGCAGCTGTTAAAACCATAGGAATCTTAAATTCCTTTTCTACAGCAAAAATCATTGCATTACCTTCCTTTTTCTTGCATGCATTTCACTATTCTGCACCAAAAATCTCCTATTAGATACTAGGAATAAAACTTAATGCTGTCCTTGGGGACTGAGTCGTTTTCTTTCAGTCACTTTCTTTTTGGAGAAAAGAAAGAATGTGCTTCAGACTGGTTTGTTTAGCACTAAACTGCTTTTCCGCAGTTGGAAATTTACCAGAACATCTGTTTCTGCACAGTTTTAATCATGAATGCCCAAGATCGAGTGTCTCAATGTGGCAAATAATCCTTAAAGAATTATTTGAGGATACTTACATTAGCATAGCCTTGCAAGAGCTTCCTAGTTGTAGCCAGGACACTAAAGCAAGCTTGAGAAGAATATGAACAGACATAGATTGTATGAGGAATGCTATTACACTTCCTACATCCTACTTCTTCACTGTTAGCACCATTTAAAAACAAAGAAAATTTAAAAACTTGCAGACTAGTTATGTCTGCAAGTTTATTCACCCTGAGAAATCATAACTGAATTCATAAACTGATCTACTTACAATCTCACTTACATGTTATATTTAAATCTTATTACAGCGTGACCTGGATTTCACAGTAGACTTGGATTTTAAAGGACAGCTATGCGAAACATCGGTATCTAATGACTACAAAATGCGCTAGCAAGAAACCTTTCAGAAAGACGGAAGGAAAATGGTGTCAAGTCTTGAACTGCTGAACTTCAAGCTAGGAATAACTGTTTGCAAGACTATCATATTAGATACCAGAATGTTTACTCTGATGGGAAGTGGTAACTGGGTCCCTCTTGCAGGTTGTACGGAGGGCTGGGTTCCCTCTGTGAATGTACAGTATACAGAACCATAGCTTTTATCAAATATATAGGCAAAATAAGCAACAGTCTTGAGAATTCTGGTGAGCTTTGGGATGGCAGAAGAATAGAAATTGTACTACTTCCTGTGAATTTATGGTTCTTCCAAGCTTTGCATGTTACAGACGATTAGGACAGTTTCCTTAATATAGAAGACCATGACAACACTTTGCCATGGCAGCATAATTGACCGTATATTTAATATAAATATACTATATATATATATGTGTATATATGTGTATATTGTACACGAGAAAAACTTTGTTGCTTCATAATAGGAATTAGTTTTGTGATTACTTACTTGTCATTACATAGTTGCGGAAAAATAATGATGTTATTTCTGGCAGTACTTTAGGCACTGGCATGGTCTGTCTATCATTCACTGTCTAAAATAATAGCTATGCAAAGTATAAGTAAGTTAATAGAAAGATGAACAGCTATTTTTTAGAATACCATTTGGAAAATATGCATCATTAATTTTAAAATTTATCTTCACAAATGGATATCTGCCAGAGCTTTAAAGAACATTAGCTTTTTATCCTTGAAAATATTTTGTGGTGCATTTTTATAGCTGGATTTTGCATTGCATGAGATCCTCTGAAATCAGATATTTGGTATTTAGATGTGATGAATGCAAAGTCTCTAAAATGGTGAGTAATTCATGTTTCCTGGCCATGCTGTATTTCAGTTCTCCTTTCCACAATATTCTTAATACAAAATAATTTAAAAAAAAAAATAGAGAATTGGTGTTTACTTTGTTGATGTTTTAGATAAGTCAACTTAAATTGCAAATACTAGTTTTAAGAGTGCAGTGGTTCCACTTTGCTGGAAGAAGGTATGTCTTTAAAATATATATGTAGCTTCTGATACTACTGAAATGTCTGTAGTGTCCCTATTCCCTTAAACTCATTGTTTTTCTTCCAGTATCTTCTGCTTAAACTATTGTTTATAATCCTTGATATGTATGCCTAAAGTTTTTTTTTTACCATATGAATGTTGACCATCTAATCACATGCTATTAATCACAACTGCGTCCCTGGCCTTATCCATGCATCTTCCAGTTTCCATGGCATTAGTCATTAAATCAGGATCTCATCATGCATTGGATGAGATTGAGCATCTTTTTGCCTAGAAGCCTTTGTAATGACCTGAAAATGAGACAGACTAGAAGACTTGAACAGTTAAAAACACTGTTCATTCGTAAGCTTTTTTATTTTGTTTTGCCAGTGTAAGATTGTTAGCTTTTCACTTTCTAGAAGCTATTTACATTGCTTTTTCCTGCATTAGAAAACTGTAAAGTACCTTCATTTTTTATTGTCTAAAATTATGCTCTAGGGATCCTAGTACATGGTATCTATGTAGAATGAAATTAAATCATAATTCCACATCAAAATATACTGTGTGCAGCACAGTTCATCACAGTTCTTTCAAAGCACTTCTCCTTCATTTGCTTGGGATGGGGATAAACATACGTCCTAAGAAAATGACCAGGATCTTATCCTTCAAATACTTCAAGGGATTATTTATAACTAGATCTTCTGCTTTCTGAGTGGTAGATTAGATGAGAAAATGTGCAAAAGTTCCTTTCCACCAACATTTCTGTGATTCTGAGACTTCAAGGTAAGGAATTCTACCAGATTTTTTTTTCTGTGCCCACTCCATTTGTATAAAGATGCCCTCAACTGTAGAACAATGCTTGTTTATAACGTCTCTTCTGCCAGTAACTATTGACGTGACTACAACTGAAAGAGGAAATTTTTTTACTTGTTTAAGTCATACCTTGTGAGCACTTCAAGACATCCACTTCTCTTGCCAACTGTATGAATCTCCAGCAAGGAGAAGGGAGGGGGAACAGAAAGCAGATTGTTTAAAAAACAAAAAAAGGACAAAGCACAATAGCGGTCTAGCGTACAATTTACATAGTGGTCTGCCTCCACTATGAATGTACCATTTTTTAATGACAGAAAGCATTAGAAAAGGAATAAGAGAAAAGAAAATTTGACCAGATCATTTACCAGGTTTGAAGAGGTATTTCCAACAGTGCTGTGTACTTCCTTTTCTTCACAGTCTTTCAGTTATTGATAGTGAAATGTATGCCTCCATAGTTGTCACCATGTTTTGTTGCTGCAAGTGCCCATTCACTCCCATGTTGCAAGATTAAGTCCCTGCCAATATTGTTAATGACACAGCTCTGAGATGGTGACCAAACTTCAATCACATTCAGCTTCAGGGAAGGGGCTTCTGCTTTTTTTCTACTTCACGTCATAAGCACACCACAGTTTTACAGCTCCATCCATCCCATAAGGAACCAAGAGTGCCTACTGCAGTGAAGAGTATTTTCAAATCACAGTGATCAAAGACAAAATCAAGGCTTCCAAGGCCTTATAGGATTTGGGATATAGTTGTTGTGATGTCCTGATTCCATATTAAGAGGACCACCCAATGTTTCTTTTTCACAGTGTTTGTTACAGGGACTTTCCCATAAGCAGAACTAGGCATTTAGAGGCCTATTATACTTTTAGTGTATGTATCATGTAGCTGTATATATATATAGGGTGGATAAGAAAAAAGAAACAAAAAGAAAAAAAGAAGAGGTACACCAGAAATCAAAGCAGCCAGTGAGACAGAGAAGCTAAGCATATTTTGCCATAGAAACAGATAAAATAATCTGTGTTGGAAGAAACCAGTCATTAGTACAGGCCCCCACCCAAAGTGGGCCTAACTTCAAAGATGGCTCATGTTCCTTGGGGCCTTGTCCAGACAAATTCTGAACAACTCCAAGTCCATATGTTCCATAACTCAGGTGTCAGGTTTCAGAACTCACAGGTTCTTCCATGTTCAACTAGAATTTCCCTTTCTACCTTGATTGCTGTTTCTTATCCTTTCACTGACACATCTGAGAAGAGTCTGTTTTCAATTCAACTCTCTATTACATAGTAGAAGGTCACAATTAGTTCCCCTCTTGGTCCCCTCATAGTAGTTCTTCTCATCTGTACAATCCCTCATTGCATCTAAGACTTTCAGATGAGTTACACCACCTACACCACCTGCAATTTGTCCTCCATTTTGTTCCATAACTGGGTGTTTTTTACTGCTACATGATGCTTAACATTTGAATCAAAGGGTTTTGCAAAGTGAACTCCAGACTCTCTTGCTATGGAAGCCAGAGTTAAGGCATGGAGGACTCATTTTATGAATACTTTTCAGGTTGGCATACAATGGGTACCTGTCATACAACATGTGGACACAATATGCCAGTGTGTCCAATTCCTTAGTTTTTCATGTTTCACATTCACAGAACGGGGGGGGTTTTTTTTTTTTTTTTTTGTTTTGTTTTTTTTTTTAAGGCATTAAATATGATTACATGACATAACTGCCTGCAATAGTAAGGATAAATCTAGTCAGCGTAGAGAACTTATTCTGTGCATTTTTGAACAGTTAAAATATCAGAATGCAGAAAGCACCACTGTGCCTCTGCATTAAAAACCATCAAATATCCTTAAATGAACTCATGCCTAAATCAGAGTAAGCCCTGTAACATTCTAACATTACATTAATGGTTCTGATAATTTTTCTGTCAAAATTGTGCACATACTTATATAAAACGTGTTGGCTTCATTTTGTGGATGTTCCTTTGTGTAGCTGATCATCACAGGGATTAAAACCCATTTCCTGCTCTTTCTTTGATGAGCTGAATCTAAGTAGATTTATCTATTGAGCTACTTGAGCCTATTGCTATGAAATGTATCTTCACGTTTTGGCAAGTTTCTTATACAGCAGTTGGAATTTATCA